>NC_052096.1:10934888-11286763 GCF_015852505.1 Tachyglossus aculeatus | reverse complement strand
TTCTCGGGGCCTCGGTTCCCTCATCAATTAATAATAATAATAATAATAATAATAATAATAATGGCATTTATTAAGCGCTTACTATGTGCAAAGCACCGTTCTAAGCGCTGGGGAGGTTACAAGGTGATCAGGATGTCCCACGGGTGGCTCCAGTCTTCATCCCCATTTTCCAGATGAGGTCACTGAGGCGCAGAGAAGTGAAGTGACTGGCCCAAAGTCACACAGCTGACAGTTGGCGGAGCCGGGATTTGAACCCGTGACCTCTGACTCCAAAGCCCGGGCTCTTTCCACTGAGCCACGCTGCTTCTCTGATTCAATCAATCGTATTTATGGAGCGCTTACTGTGGGCGGAGCACTGGACTAAGCGCTTGGGAAGTCCAAGTTGGCAACATCGAGAGACGGTCCCGACCCAACAGTGGGCTCAACGGAAAAGAGCCCGGGCTTTGGAGTCAGAGGTCATGGGTTCAAATCCCGGCTCCGCCAATTGTCAGCTGTGTGACTTTGGGCGAGTCACTTCACTTCTCTGGGCCTCAGTGACCTCATCTGGAAAATGGGGATTAAGACTGTGAGCCCCCCGTGGGACAACCTCATCACCTTGTAACCTCCCCAGCGCTTAGAACAGTGCTTTGCACATAGTAAGCGCTTAATAAATGCCATCATTATTATTATTATTATCTGGAAAAGGGGGATTGAGACAGGGAGCCCCACGTGGGACAGGGACCTCGCATCTACCCCGGCGCTTGCAACAGTGCTGGGCACACAGTAAGCACTTAAGGAATACCATATAATAAGAATAATAATAATAATGCGCCCGACCCCATCGGCTTGGCCCCACCTTGGCGTTCAGTACAGTGCCCGGGCCCGTAGTGAGTCTGTCTCCCCCTTCTAGCCTGTGAGCCCGCTGTCGGGTAGGGACCGTCTCTAGATGTTGCCACCTTGGACTTCCCAAGCGCTTAGTACAGTGCTCTGCACACAGTAAATGCTCAATAAATACGATTGAATGAATGAATGTATTATAAATATAAAGTACTATAAGTATTATAAATATTCCCCCTTCTAGACCATGAGCCCGCTGTTGGGTAGGGACTGTCTCTAGATGTTGCCAATTTGTACTTCCCAAGCGCTTAGTACAGTGCTCTGCACACAGTAAGCGCTCAATAAATACGACTGATGATGATGATGATGATTCATTCATTCAATCGTATTTACTGAACACTGTACTGATTGAATGAATGAATGAATGAATGAAATGAGGTGGGGGTTGCGCCCGACCCGATCGGCTTGGCCCACCCCGGCGTTCAGTACAGTGCCCGGGCCCGTAGTGAGTCTGTCTCCCCCTTCTATCAATCAATCAATCATTTATTGAGCGCTTACTATGTGCAGAGCACTGTACTAAGCGCTTGGGAAGTACAAATTGGCAACGTCTAGAGACGGTCAATCAATCAATCGTATTTATTGAGCGCTTACTATGTGCAGAGCACTGTACTAAGCGCTTGGGAAGTCCAAATTGGCAACACATAGAGACAGTCCCTACCCAACAGTGGGCTCACAGTCTAAAAGGGGGAGACAGAGGACAAAACCAAACATGCTAACAAAATAAAATAAATAGAATAGATATGGACAAGTAAAATAAATAGAGTAATAAATCTGTACAAACATATGTACATATATACAGATGCTGTGGGGAAGGGAAGGAGGTAAGATGGGGGCTCGCTGTTGGGTAGGGACTGTTTCTAGATGTTGCCAACTTGTACTTCCCAAGCGCTCAGTACAGTGCTCCGCACCCAGTAAGCGCTCAATAAGTACGATTTTATTTTATTTTGTTGGTATGTTTGGTTCTGTTCTCTGTCTCCCCCTTTTAGACTGTGAGCCCACTGTTGGGTAGGGACCGTCTCTATGTGTTGCCAATTTGTACTTCCCAAGCGCTTAGTACAGTGCTCTGCACATAATAAGCGCTCAATAAATACGATTGATTGATTGATTGAATGAATGAATGACCAAGAGGGCTTCCCCTCAGAGGGCGTGAGGCGAGGCGCCATTAGAGGCGGGGGAGGGGCCGGGCCCACCTACGGCGGCCGCCCGGGGGCCAAAAAGCCTCGAAGGCGAAGCTGCGGCCCGGCCCGCTTTTCTGACCCCCGACGCTTCACGGGAGCCCCGGATGTGACTGGGACAGGCGCGCGCCCCCCCCCCTCTCCCCACCCGGCCTTCCCATTGGCCCGCCGCCGCGTCCGTCCGCCGCCTGGCCGGCCAATGGGGCCTCAGGGGGCGGGGCTCCCCCCGCGGAGCCGGGCCGCCATTGGGCAAGCCGAGGCGGGCCTCGGGGGCGGGGCCGCCGGCGCGGGGGGCCCAATGGGCGTCGTGGCTTGGGGAGGGGGCGGGCCCGGGCCGCTTGGCAGCTGCCCAATCAGCGTCCTTGTTTGTGTGGTGCCGCCGCCGTCGCCGCCGTCGCCGGTGCACTCGCCGCCGTCGCGCCCGCCGTGTCGCCGGTGCCGCTCGGCCGGCAGCCCCCTTCCCCCCCGCGGAGCCGAGGCTGCCTGAGGAGACGGGAGCCGCCACCTCCTCCTCGCCTCCAGGTGAGGGAGCCGCGGCCTAGCCGGCCCTTCCCCCCCCCCTCACCGCGGGGGTGGGGGAGGGGCGGGCGCGAGCTGTCGCGCGCACGCGCGCCTCCCCCGCCTCGCGCGCGACGGCGCACGCGCGCTCTCTCCCTCCCCCCCCCGCCGCGCGCGCACGCGCGCTCTCCTCATCCCCCGGCTCCTGGAGCGCGCGCGCGCGTGCGCGCCCCTCCCCCACCCGGCGGCGCCCCTCGTGGGGGAGGGGCGGCGGGGGGGGGTCCGCTTCCTTTTCTTCTGCGCACGCGCGTGGGCGGGGGCGACCTCGGGCGGCCGCTTCCGGCGGGGGGAGGGGCGGAGTAATAATAATAATCAATCAATCGATCAATCGTATTTATTGAGCGCTTAACTGTGTGCAGAGCACTGGACTAAGCGCTTGGGAAGTCCAGGTTGGCAACATATAGAGACAGTCTTTACCAATCAATCAATCAATCGTATTTGTTGGGCGCTTACTGTGTGCAGAGCACTGTACTAAGCGCTTGGGAAGTCCAAGTTGGCAACATATAGAGACAGTCCGTACCAATCAATCGTATTTATTGAGCGCTTACTGTGTGCAGAGCACTGTACTAAGCGCTTGGGAAGTCCAAGTTGGCAACATATAGAGACAGTCCTTACCAATCAATCAATCAATCGTATTTATTGGGCGCTTACTGTGTGCAGAGCACTGTACTAAGCGCTTGGGAAGTCCAAGTTGGCGACACATTAGAGACATTACCCAACCGTGGGCTCACGGTGATGGCATTTATTAAGCGCTTACTGTGTGCTAAGCGCTGGGGAGGTGACAAGGTGATGAGGCGGTCCCACGGGGGGCTCACAGCCTTCATCCCCGTTTTACAGATGAGGGAACTGAGGCCCAGTGAGGTGACAGTAATAATAATGATGGCATTTGTGAAGCGCTTACTATGTGCCGAGCGCTGTTCTAAGCGCCGGAGAGGTTACAAGGTGATGAGGCGGTCCCACGGGGGGCTCACAGTCTTCATCCCCGTTTTACAGATGAGGGAACTGAGGCCCAGTGAAGTGACAATAATAATAATGATGGCATTTGTGAAGCGCTTACTATGTGCCAAGCGCTGTTCTAAGCGCTGGGGAAGTTACAGGGTGATGAGGTTGTCCCACGGGGGGCTCGCAGTCTTCATCCCCATTTTACAGATGAGGGAACTGAGGCCCAGTGAGGTGACAGTAATAATAATGATGGCATTTGTGAAGCGCTTACTATGTGCCAAGCGCTGTTCTAAGCGCCGGAGAGGTTACAAGGTGATGAGGCGGTCCCACGGGGGGCTCACAGTCTTCATCCCCGTTTTACAGATGAGGGAACTGAGGCCCAGTGAAGTGACAATAATAATAATGATGGCATTTGTGAAGCGCTTACTATGTGCCAAGCGCTGTTCTAAGCGCTGGGGAAGTTACAGGGTGATGAGGTGGTCCCACGGGGGGCTCACAGTCTTCATCCCCATTTTACAGATGAGGGAACTGAGGCCCAGTGAGGTGACAGTAATAATAATGATGGCATTTGTGAAGCGCTTACTATGTGCCAAGCGCTGTTCTAAGCGCCGGAGAGGTTACAAGGTGATGAGGTGGTCCCACGGGGGGCTCACAGTCTTCATCCCCATTTTACAGATGAGGGAACTGAGGCCCAGTGAAGTGACAATAATAATAATGATGGCATTTGTGAAGCGCTTACTATGTGCCAAGCGCTGTTCTAAGCGCTGGGGAAGTTACAGGGTGATGAGGTGGTCCCACGGGGGGCTCGCAGTTTTCATCCCCATTTTACAGATGAGGGAACTGAGGCCCAGTGAGGTGACAGTAATAATAATGATGGCATTTGTGAAGCGCTTACTATGTGCCAAGCGCTGTTCTAAGCGCCGGAGAGGTTACAAGGTGATGAGGCGGTCCCACGGGGGGCTCACAGTCTTCATCCCCGTTTTACAGATGAGGGAACTGAGGCCCAGTGAAGTGACAATAATAATAATGATGGCATTTGTGAAGCGCTTACTATGTGCCAAGCGCAGTTCTAAGCGCCGGGGAGGTTACAAGGTGATGAGGTGGTCCCACGGGGGGCTCACAGTCTTCATCCCCATTTTACAGATGAGGGAACTGAGGCCCAGTGAGGTGACAATAATAATAATGATGGCATTTGTGAAGCGCTTACTATGTGCCAAGCGCTGTTCTAAGCGCCGGAGAGGTTACAAGGTGATGAGGTGGTCCCACGGGGGGCTCACAGTCTTCATCCCCATTTTACAGATGAGGGAACTGAGGCCCAGTGAGGTGACAGTAATAATAATGATGGCATTTGTGAAGCGCTTACTATGTGCCAAGCGCTGTTCTAAGCGCTGGGGAAGTTACAAGGCGATGAGGTGGTCCCACGGGGGGCTCACAGTCTTCATCCCCGTTTTACAGGTGAGGGAACTGAGGCCAAGTGAAGTGACAATAATAATGATGATGGCATTTGTGAAGCGCTTACTATGGGCAAAGCACTGTTCTAAACGCTGGGGAGGTTACAAGGTGATGAGGTGGTCCCACGGGGGGCTCACAGTCTTCATCCCCGTTTTACAGATGAGGGAACTGAGGCCCAGTGAAGTGACAATAATAATAATGATGGCATTTGTGAAGCGCTTACTGTGTGTAAAGCGCCGTTCTAAGCGCTGGGGAGGTTGCAAGGTGATGAGGTGGTCCCACGGGGAGCTCACAGTCTTAATCCCCGTTTTACAGTTGAGGGAACTGAGGCACAGAAAGTGAAGTGACTTAATAATAATAATAATGATGATGGCATTTGTTAAGCGCTAACTATGTGCTAAGCACTGGGGAGGTTATACGGTGATGAGGTTGTCCCACGGGGGGCTTACAGTCTTCATCCCCATTTTACAGATGAGGGAACTGAGGCCCAGTGAGGTGACAATAATAATAATGATGGCATTTGTGAAGCGCTTACTATGTGCAAAACGCTGTTCTAAACGCTGGGGAGGTTACAAGGTGATGAGGTTGTCCCACGGGGGGCTCATAGTCTTAATCCCCGTTTTACAGATGAGGGAGCTGAGGCCCAGTGAAGTGACAATAATAATAATGATGGCATTTGTGAAGCGCTTCCTATATGCCGAGCGCTGCTCTAAGCGCTGGGGTGGTTACAAGGTGATGAGGTTGTCCCACGGAGGGCTCACAGTCTTCATCCCCATTTTACAGATGAGGGAACTGAGGCCCAGTGAAGTGACAATAATAATAATGATGGCATTTGTGAATCGCTTACTATGTGCAAAGCGCTGTTCTAAGCGCTGGGGAGGTTACAAGGTGATGAGGTGGTCCCACGGGGGGCTCACAGTCTTCATCCCCGTTTTACAGTTGAGGGAACTGAGGCACAGAAAGTGAAGTGACTTAATAATAGTAATAATAATAATAATAATAATAATAATAATAATAATGATGGCATTTGTTAAGCGCTAACTATGTGCTAAGCACTGGGGAGGTTATAAGGTGATGAGGTTGTCCCACGGGGGGCTTACAGTCTTCATCCCCATTTTACAGATGAGGGAACTGAGGCCCAGTGAGGTGACAATAATAATAATGATGGCATTTGTGAAGCGCTTACTATGTGCAAAACGCTGTTCTAAACGCTGGGGAGGTTACAAGGTGATGACGTCCCACGGGGGGCTCACAGTCTTCATCCCCGTTTTACAGATGAGGGAACTGAGGCCCAGTGAAGTGACAGTAATAATAATGATGGCATTTGTGAAGCGCTTACTATGTGCAGAACGCTGTTCTAAACGCTGGGGAGGTTACAAGGTGATGAGGTGGTCCCACGGGGGGCTCACAGTCTTCATCTTCGTTTTACAGTTGAGGGAACTGAGGCCCAGAAAGTGAAGTGACTTAATAATAATAATAATGATGGCATTTGTTAAGCGCTTATTATGTGCTAAGCACTAGGGAGGTTACAAGGTGATGAGGTTGTCCCACGGGGGGTTCACAGTCTTCATCCCCGTTTTACAGTTGAGGGAACTGAGGCCCAGAAAGTGAAGTGACTTAATAATAATGATGGCATTTGTGAAGCGCTTACTATGTGCAAAACGCTGTTCTAAGGGCTGGGGAGGTTACAAGGTGATGAGGTGGTCCCACGAGGGGCTCGCAGTCTTAATCCCCGTTTTACAGTTGAGGGAACTGAGGCCCAGAGAACTGAAGTGACTTAATAATAATAATGATGATGATGGCGTTTGTTAAGTGCTAACTATGTGCAAAGCGCTCTTCTAAGCACTGGGGAGGTTACAAGGTGATGAGGTTGTCCCACGGGGGGCTCACAGTCTTAATCCCCATTTTACAGTCGAGGGAACTGAGGCCCAGAGAAGTGAAGTGATTTAATAATAATAATGATGATGATGGCATTTGTTAAGCGCTAACTATGGGCAAAGCGCTGTTCTAAGCACTGGGGAGGTTACAAGGTGATGAGGTTGTCCCACGGGGGGCTCACAGTCTTAATCCCCATTTTACAGTTGAGGGAACTGAGGCCCAGAGAAGTGAAGTGACTCAATAATAATGATGATGGCATTTGTTAAGCGCTTACTATGTGCAAAGCGCTGTTCTAAGCACTGGGGAGGTTACAAGGTGATGAAGTTGTCCCACGGGGGGCTCTCAGTATTAATCCCCATTTTACAGTTGAGGGAACTGAGGCCCAGAGAAGTAAAGTGACTAAATAATAATAATGTTGGCATTCGTTAAGCGCTTACTATGTGCAAAGCAGTGTTCTAAGCGCTGGGGGGGATACAAGGTGATGAGGTTGTCCCACGTGGGGCTCGCAGTCTTAATCCCCATTTTACAGTTGAGGGAACTGAGGCCCAGAGAAGTGACTTGCCCCAAGTCACCCAGCTGACAAGTAGCGGGGGCAGAATTCGAACCCATGACCCCCGACTCCAAAGCCCGGGCTCTTTCCTCTGAGCCACGCTGCTTCTCTTTTAGCCTGTGAGCCCACTGTTGGGTAGGGACCGGCTCTCTATATTCCCAACTTGGACTTCCCAAGCGCTTAGCACAGTGCTCTGCACACAGTAAGCGCTCAATAAATACGATTGATTGATTGATTAGACTGTGAGCCCACTGTTGGGTAGGGACCGTCTCTCTATGTTGCCAACTTGTACTTCCCAAGCGCTTAGTACAGCGCTCTGCACACAGTAAGCGCTCAATAAATACGATTCATTGATTGATTCTCCGAGCAGCCCCTTCCTCCATAAAAAAAGATCCGGGGTCTTTCTGTGCAACAGGAGGGCGGCCCCCCTCAATTCCTTCATCTTCCGTATCAATCATCATCATCATCATCAATCGTATTTATTGAGCGCTTACTGTGTGCAGAGCACTGTACTAAGCGCTTGGGAAGTACAAATTGGCAACATCTAGAGACGGTCCCTACCCAGCAGTGGGCTCACAGTCTAAAAGGGGGAGACAAAACCAAACATACTAACAAAATAAAATAAATAGAATAGATATGTACAAGCAAAATAAATAAATAGAGTAATAAATCTGTACAAGCATCTATACATATTTATTTTATTTTGTTAGTATGTTTGGTTTTGTTCTCTGTCTCCCCCTTTTTAGACTGTGAGCCCACTGTTGGGTAGGGACCGTCTCTAAATGTTGCCAATTTGTACTTCCCAAGCGCTTAGTACAGTGCTCTGCACATAGTGAGTGCTCAATAAATACGATTGATGATGATATCCATCTGTCCAGGTGCTGTGGGGAAGGGAAGGAGGTAAGATGGGGGGGGATGGAGAGGGGGACGAGGGGGAGGGGAAGGAAGGGGCTCAGGAAGGAAATCAATCAATCAATCGATCGGTGGATGGGTTATTATTATTGGTGTTTATTGAGCGATGGAGTGGGGGGGGGATGATGGCGGCTGACAGCGGAATCCATCTCCGTGACACCCGGCGGGAGTGCGCGTGCGCCGCGTGTGCGTGCGCGCGCCCCGCGTGTGCGTGCGCGCCCCCCTGCGCGCGCGGGCGGGGGGGTAGGGGAGGGCGCGCGCCCCCTTCCGGTCGCGGCTCCATCTTGGCCCCGGGGCGGTGGGGGGGTGAAGAGCCCCCTCCCCAACTCCCGGCAGCCCGCGGGGCGGGGGGATTCATTCATTCATTCAGTCAGTCATTCATTCAGTCATTCATTCAATCAATCGTATTTATTGAGCGCCTACCGTGAGCCCCCTGTTGGGTAGGGACCGTCTCTAGATGTTGCCAGTTTGGACTTCCCAAGCGCCCAGTCCAGTGCTCTGCACACAGGAAGCGCTCAATAAATACGAATGAATGAATGAATGAAAGTGTGCAGACATTCAGTCATTCAGTCGTATTTATTGAGCACCTACCGTGAGCCCACTGTTGGGTAGGGACCGTCTCTAGATGTTGCCAGTTTGGACTTCCCAAGCGCCTAGTCTAGTGCTCTACACACAGTAAGTGCTTAATAAATATTACTGAGTGAATGAATGAATGAAAGTGTGCAGATATTCATTCATTCAATCGTATTTCTTGAGCGCCTACTGTGAGCCCACTGTTGGGTAGGGACCGTCTCTAGATGTTGCCAGCTTGGACTTCCCAAGCGCCTAGTCCAGTGCTCTGCACACAGCGCTCAATAAATGTTACTGAATGAATGAAAGTGTGCAGGCATTCAGTCATTCAATTGTATTTATTGAGCGCCTACTGTGAGCCCACTGTTGGGTAGGGACCGTCTCTAGATGTTGCCAACTTGGACTTCCCAAGCGCCCAGTCCAGTGCTCTGCACACAGTAAGCGCTCAATAAATATGAATGAATGAATGAAAGTGTGCAGACATTCAGTCATTCAATCGTATTTATTGAGCGCCTACCGTGAGCCCACTGTTGGGTAGGGACCGTCTCTAGATGTTGCCAGCTTGGACTTCCCAAGCGCCTAGTCCATTGCTCTGCACACAGGAAGTGCTCAATAAATACTATTGAATGAATGAAAGTGCAGACATTCAGTCATTTAATCGTATTTATTGAGTGCCTACCGTGAGCCCCCTGTTGGGTAGGGACCGTCTCTAGATGTTGCCAACTTGGACTTCCCAAGCGCCCAGTCCAGTGCTCTGCACACAGGAAGCGCTCAATAAATGCTACTGAATGAATGAATGAATGAAACTCTGCAGACATTCATTCATTCAATCGTATTTATTGAGCGCCTACTGTGAGCCCACTGTTGGGTAGGGACCGTCTCTAGATGTTGCCAGCTTGGACTTCCCAAGCGCCTAGTCCAGTGCTCTGCACACAGTAAGCGCTCAATAAATATGAATGAATGAATGAAAGTGTGCAGACATTCAGTCATTCAATCGTATTTATTGAGCGCCTACCGTGAGCCCCCTGTTGGGTAGGGACCGTCTCTAGATGTTGCCAACTTGGACTTCCCAAGCGCCCAGTCCAGTGCTCTGCACACAGGAAGCGCTCAATAAATGCTACTGAATGAATGAATGAATGAAACTCTGCAGACATTCATTCATTCAATCGTATTTATTGAGCGCCTACTGTGAGCCCACTGTTGGGTAGGGACCGTCTCTAGATGTTGCCAGCTTGGACTTCCCAAGTGCCTAGTCCAGTGCTCTGCACACAGTAAGCGCTCAATAAATACTACTAAATGAATGAAAGTGTGCAGGCATTCAGTCATTCAATCGTATTTATTGAGCGCCTACTGTGAGCCCACTGTTGGGTAGGGACCATCTCTAGATGTTGCCAGCTTGGACTTCCCAAGCGCCCAGTCCAGTGCTCTGCACACCATAAGCGCTCAATAAATACTATTGAATGAATGAAAGTGTGCAGACATTCAATCATTCAGTCATATTTATTGAGCGCCTACTGTGAGTCCACTGATGGGTAGGGACCGTCTCTAGATGTTGCCAGTTTGTACTTCCCAAGCGCCTAGTCCAGTGCTGTGCACATAGCGCTCAATAAATGCTACTGAATGAATGACTGAATGAGAGTGTGCAGACATTCATTCATTGTCGTATTGAGCGCCTACTGTGAGCGCACTGTTGGGTAGGGACCATCTCTAGATATTGCCAGTTTGTACTTCCCAAGCGCCTAGTCCAGTGCTCTGCACACAGCGCTCAATAAATATGAATGAATGAATGATAGTGTGCAGACATTCATTCATTCAGTCGTATTTATTGAGCGCCTACTGTGAGCCCACTGTTGGGTAGGGATCGTCTCTATATGTTGCCAACTTGTACTTCCCAAGCGCCTAGTCCAGTGCTCTGCACACACTAAGCGCTCAATAAATATGAATGAATGAATGAAAGTGTGCAGAGCACTGGACTAAGCGCTTGGGAAGTCCAAGTTGGCAACATCTAGAGACGGTCCCTACCCAACAGCGGGCTCCCAGTTTAGAAGGGGGAGACAGAGAACAAAACAAAACATATTAACAAAATAAAATAAGTAGAATAAATATGTACAAGTACAAGAAAGAGAGTAATAAATATGGGGGATTCATTCATTCGATCGTATTTATCAAGCGCTTTACTGTTTGCAGAGCACTGTACTAAGCGCTTGGGAAGTCCAAGTTGGCAACATCTAGAAATGGTCCCTACCCAAAAGTGGGCTCACAGTTTAGAAGGGGGAGACAGACAACAAAACAAAACATATTAACAAAATAAAATAAGTAGAATAAATATGTATAAGTACAAGAAATAGAGTGATGAATATGGGGGATTCATTCATTGTCGTATTTATCGAGCGCTTACTGTGTGCAGAGCACTGTACTAAGCGCTTGGGAAGTCCAAGTTGGCAACATCTAGAGACGGTCCCTACCCAACAGCGGGCTCACAGTCTACAAGGGGGAGACAGAGGACAAAACAAAACATATTAACAAAATAAAATAAATAGAATAAATATGTACAAGTACAAGAAAGAGAGTAATAAATATGGGGGATTCATTCATTCATTCAATCGTATTTATCGAGCGCTCACTGTGTGCAGAGCACTGGACTAAGCGCTTGGGAAGTACAAGGCGGCAACACCTAGAGACGGTCCCTACCCAACAGCGGGCTCACAGTCTAGAAGGGGGGAGACAGACGACAAAACAAAACATATTAACAAATTAAAATAAGTAGAATAAGTCTGTACAAGTACAAGAAATAAATAGAGTAATAAATATGGGGGACTCATTCATTCATTCAATTGTATTTATTGAGTGCTTACTGTGTGCAGAGCACTGGACTAAGCGCTTGGGAAGTACAAGTTGGCAACATATCCAACAAGTTGGATTCCCCTCCCCCCTCCCGATTTGCTGGCGGTGGGGCGGGGGGGGCCCCTGGAAGTGTGCCCACCCCCCGGCCGGGCACACTGCAACCGGACCCGAAGCCAGAGGCCCAGGGAGTTCATTCATTCAGTCGTATTTATTGAGCGCTTACTATGTGCAGAGCACTGGACTAAGCGCTTGGGAAAGTCCAAGTTGGCCACCGATAGAGACGGTCCCTACCCGACAACGGGCTCACAGTCTAGAAGGGGGAGACGGACAACAAAGCAAGCCACATCATCATCATCAATCGTATTTATTGAGCGCTTACTGTGTGCAGAGCACTGCACTAAGCGCTTGGGAAGTACAAATTGGCAACATCTAGAGACAGTCCCTACCCAACAGTGGGCTCCCAGTCTAAAAGGGGGAGACAGAGAACAAAACCAAACATACTAACAAAATAAAATAAATAGAATAGATATGTACAAATAAAATAAATAAATAAATAGAGTAATAAATGTGTGCAAACATATACATATGCTTCTCATTGCTTCTCATTCATTCTATCGTATTTATTGAGCGCTTACTGCGTGCAGAGCACTGGACTAAGCGCTTGGGAAGTACAAGTTGGCAACATCTAGAGACAAGTACCACTCTGATTATCGCCATTATTATTATAATTACTAATAAATAGAGAAGCAGCGTGGCTCAGTGGGAGGAGCACGGGCTTGAGAGTCACAGGTCATGGGTTCAAACCCCGGCTCCGGCGCCTGTCAGCTGTGGGACTTTGGGCAAGTCACTTCGCTTCTCTGGGCCTCAGTGCCCTCATCTGTAAAATAGGGGTGAAGACTGTGAGCCTCCCGTGGGGCAACCTGGTCACCTCCCCAGCGCTTAGAACAGTGCTTTGCACATAGTAAGCGCTTAATAAATGCCATTGTTATTATGTTGCCAACCTGTACTTCCCAAGCGCTTAGTACAGTGCTCTGCACACAGTAAGCGCTCAATAAATACGATTGATGATGATGATTATTATTATTACTGCTACTACTACCAAGGGTTTCCGGTCCCAGGGGAGGGGGCCCCCCACGCCCACCCTTTTAGACTGTGAGCCCGCTGTTGGGTAGGGACTGTCTCTATATGTTGCCAACTTGGGCTTCCCAAGCGCTTAGTACAGTGCTCTGCACGCAGTAAGCGCTCAGTAAATACGATTGATTGATTGATTGATTGACCCTGGCTGGGGGGAAGAGGAAGGCCCGGCCCCGAAGGGAGGTGGAAAAAGCATCCGGGCGCGGGGCCGCCGGCCCAGAAGTTGGTGCCCTCAGTGCCCCCCAGCCCCAGAGCATGCGGGGATGAACTAAACGCCCCGCCCCGGGGCATGCTGGGACAAACCAAACGTCCCCCCCATCTCCAGGCCGGCCTGTCCTCCCTCCCTCCCTCCCTCCCATCGCCTGTCCGTCCTGCCCGCCTCCACGGCAGATTGGCAGTTAATCTGATCCTGCAATAAAGCTGTTGCCGGCTTGTACTTCCCAAGCGCTTAGTACAGTGCTCTGCACACAGTAAGCGCTCAATAAATACAACTGATTGATTGATCCCGGCAGCAGAAAGCGTCCCCACCTCCGGCCCGGCCTCCAGCCTGTCGGGCGACGCCACACAAAGTTGGCAGTGCCCGACGCCGGCCGGGGGCACGTGAGCCCCGGGGGAGGTGGGATCCCCGGCTCGTTCAGTCATTCAGTCGTATTTCCTCATTCATTCATTCATTCAGTCGTATTTATTGAGCGCTTACTGCGTGCAGAGCACCGGACCGAGCGCTTGGGAAGTACAAGTTGGATAGAGAAGCAGCGTGGCTCAGTGGAAAGAGCCCGGGCTTTGGAGTCAGGGGTCGTGGGTTCAAATCCCGGCTCCGCCACTTGTCAGCTGGGTGACTTCGGGCGAGCCACTTCACTTCTCTGGGCCTCAGTTCCCTCATCTGTAAAATGGGGAATCATCATCATCGTCATCAATCGTATTTATTGAGCGCTTACTATGTGCAGAGCACTGTACTAAGCGCTTGGGAAGCCCAAATTGGCAACATATAGAGACAGTCCCTACCCAACAGTGGGCTCAGACTGGGAGCCCCCCGTGGGACAACCCGATCACCTTGTAATCTCTCCAGCGCTTCAAACAGTGCTTTGCACATAGTAAGCGCTTAATAAATACCATTATTATTATTATTATTATTTATTGAGCGCTTACTGTGTGCAGAGCACCGGACTGAGCGCTTGGGAAGCCCAAGTCGGCAACGTGGGGAGACGGTCCCTGCCCAACGACGGGCTCACAGTTCAAATCCCGGCTCCACCACTTGCCAGCTGGGTGACTTGGGGCAAGGCGCTTCACTTCTCTGGGCCTCAGTCACCTCATCTGTAAAATGGGGATGAAGACTGGGAGCCCCCCGTGGGACAACCTGATCACCTTGTAACCTCCCTGTTCATTCAATCGTATTTATTGAACGCTTACTGTGTGCAGAGCACTGGACTAAGCGCTTGGGAAGTACAAGTTGGCAACGTATAGAGACGATCCCTGCCCAACAGCGGGCTCATAGTCTAGAACAGTGCCTTGCACATAGTAAGCGCTTAATAAATGCTGTCATTATTACTATTATTAGAAGAATTTGTCCGGCCTGAGGCCCAGAGACCTCGGCCATCCGGACCTGCTGCCGGAGGACGCGGACGGGCGACCCTCGGTCCGCACCCGGAGGCCCCGCGCTGCCCGGGAGCGGGGGGATGGACGGGGTGACCCCCGGGGCGGCGGAAACCGAGTCCCCAGCCGCGGTGGAGCGGCCGGGGCGGTCTGCACTGGGGGTCTCTTTCACCAGGCCGGCCGGCGGAGAGGGGTCCGGGAAGGGTCCCGCTGTGCCAGCTGTGCCACTCTGTGCCCGGTTGACCGGCCGGATTGTCGGGGGCACAGCCCGGTCGACCAGACCGGGTCCGGACCCCCACCGCACCCGTTAGCAACTCACGTCCCATCTCTGCCTCGCCCGGCCCGAGCCCGCTCTCTGCCCGGCGGGCAGTGTGGGACCTCGAAGGGCTGAAGCGGACGGGCTCTGATGGCCCTGCTGAGAGCTCACCTCCTCCAGGAGGCCTTCCCAGACTGAGCCCCTTCCTTCCTCTCCCCCTCGTCCCCCTCTCCATCCCCCCATCTTACCTCCCTCCCTTCCCCACAGCACCTGTATATATGTATATATGTTTGTACATATTTTTTACTCTATTTAATTTATTTCTACATATCTATTCTATTTTATTTTGTTAGTATGTTCGGTTTTGTTCTCCGTCTCCCCCCTTTAGACTGTGAGCCCACTGTTGGGTAGGGACTGTCTCTATATGTTGCCAATTTGTACTTCCCAAGTACAGTGCTCTGCACATAGTAAGCGCTCAATAAATACGATTGATGATGACGATTGATGATGATGGCGTCGGTGCCCGGACGATGCCAAGGCCGCCTCGCCCCTGGCCTCCTCCGCGGGGTCTGGGGAGACATTGCCTTCCATTGGAGCGTGAGCGCTTCTGTGCCACTGTGTGCGGGCACACCCACGCGTGGGCACAGGGAGGAAGAGGCTGCTTGTTCCCTTGGCGAGATGCCAGAGGCCGTAAGGGTGATAAAGTCCTCCGGGTTTGGGGGTCCGGCCCGGGGCGTGGGTATCTACCCCCGGCCGTCCGAGTGAGGATGGAGGTCAGCTAGGGGGTTCTGGGTGCGGGCCCTGTGGCATCCAAGGCAAAGGTGGGGTGTCCCCGGGCACAGGCAGCCCAACCGGACCCTCGGCCCACGGCTCGTGGCCGAGGGTTTTCCGACGTCCCTGGGTGGGAGGGTGGCCTGAGCTAGCAGTGTGGCCTAGTGGAAGGAGCCCAGGCCGGGAGGCGGAATAATAATGATAATAACGATGGTATTTAAGCGCTTACTATGTGCAAAGCACTGTTCTAAGCGCTGGGAAGGTTACAAGGTGATCAGGTTGTCCCACGTGGGGCTCACAGTCTTAATCGCCATTTTCCAGATGAGGGAACTGAGGCCCAGAGGAGTGAAGTGACTTGCCCAAAGCCACCCAGCTGAGAATTGGCGGAGCCGGGATTTGAACCCACGACCTCTGACTCCAAAGCCCGGGCTCTTTCCACTGAGCCGCTCTGCTTCTCAGAGGAATCAATCAATCAATCAATCAATCGTATTTATTGAGCACTTACTGTGTGCAGGGCACTGTACTAAGCGCTTGGGAAGTCCAAGTTGGCAACATCTAGAGACAGTCCCTACCCAACAGTGGGCTCACAGTCTAAAAGGGGGAGACAGAGAACAAAACTAAACATACTAACAAAATAAAATAAATAGAATAGATATGGACAAGTAAAATAAATAAATAGAGTAATAAATATGTACAAACATATATACAGGTGCTGTGGGGAAGGGAAAGAGGTAAGATGGGGGGGATGGAGAGGGGGACGAGGGGGAGAGGAAGGAAGGGGCTGGGTTCTAAACCCGAGTGCTCTGCACATAGTAAGCGCTCAATAAATACGATTGATGATGATGATGATGACCCTGCGCCTGGCTTGCTGCGTCACCTTGGGCCGGTCCATTTGCCGGGCCTCAGTTTCCTCATCTGCCAAGCGGGGATTAAATATCCATTCTCTCTCCCGCTTAGGCTGCGAGCCCCATGTCGGGCAGGGACCGGGTCTGATCTACCGCTCTCGCTCTCGGACCCGCCGCAGCGCTTACTACAGTGCTTGACACTCAGTGAGCAGCCCGGCAGCAAACCGGCAGTCAATCAGGCGGCTAACAAGTACCGCAGGTGTTTTTAAAACCACTGCCATTATTCCAGCGGGTGCCCCTGCCAGGGGCAGCGGGATAGAGCGGCTCCCGCTGCCACCCCGACGGGCTGGAGTCGGTCCAGGGCCCCGAGCTGGGGGCGGAGAATCAATCAGTCGTATTTATTGAGCGCTTACTGTGTGCAGAGCACTGTACTAAGCGCAAGTTGGCAACATATAGAGACAGTCCCTACCCAACAGTGGGTTCACAGTCTAAAAGGGAGAAGGGACTGAGGGCTCCCTGCCTCCTACAGGCTCCGGCCTTGGCGGAAGCGAGACCCCCCCCCCTTGGGGGTCTCCCCTACCCCACCCTCCTCCCTCGGGTGGGACGTCCAGCCGGAGCGGGGGGCTGCCCGCCATCCTCATCATCATCAATCGTATTTATTGAGCGCTTACTGTGTGCAGAGCACTGGACTAAGCGCTTGGGAAGTCCAAGTTGGCAACATCTAGAGACGGTCCCTACCCAGCAGTGGGCTCACGGTCTAAAAGGGGGAGACAGAGAACAAAACCAGACATGCTAACAAAATAAAATAAATAGAATAGATATGGACAAGTAAAATAAATAGAGTAATAAATATGTACAAACATATATACATATATACAGGTGCTGTGGGGAAGGGAAGGAGGTAAGATGGGGGGGATGGAGAGGGGCACGAGGGGTCTCCCTCCCCCGTGGACCCTGAGCTCCGAAACGGGGAGAGGAGGGAAGCGAGGGGCCGAGCACGAGCCCGGGCGGATCGCAGAGCTCGCCCAGCCGCCTTCCTTCCTTCATTCATTCAATCGTATTTATTGAGCGTTTACTGTGTGCAGAGCACTGTACTAAGCGCTTGGGAAGTCCAAGTTGGCAACGTCTAGAGACGGTCCCTACCCAACAACGGGCTCACAGTCTAGAAGGGGGAGACAGACAAAACAAAACATATTAACAAAACAAAATAAATCTTCCAGCCCCACACCACCTATTCACTCATTCAGTCGTATTTAGTGAGCGCTTACTGTGTGCAGAGCACTGGACTAAGCGCTTGGGAAGCACAAGTTGGCAACGTATAGAGACGGTCCCTACCCAACAACGGGCTCACGGTCTAAGGGGGAGACAGACGACAAAACAAAACATATTAACAAAACAAAATAAATCTTCCAGCCCCACACCACCTATTCACTCATTCAGTCATATTTATTGAGCGCTTACTGTGTGCAGAGCACTGGACTAAGCGCTTGGGAAGTACAAGTTGGCAACGTCTAGAGACGGTCCCTACCCAACAACGGGCTCACAGTCTAGAAGGGGGAGACAGATGACAAAACAAAATAAATCTTCCAGCCCCACACCACCTATTCACTCATTGTCGTATTTAGTGAGCGCTTACTGTGTGCAGAGCACTGTACTAAGCGCTTGGGAAGTACAGTTGGCAACGTATAGAGACGGTCCCCACCCAACAACGGGCTCACAGTCTCAAGTGCTCACTCTGTTCTCGGCACTGTAGTAAGCGCCGGGGTAGATCCCACCCAATCAGGTCGGACCCGATCCCCGTCCCGCGTGGGGCTCACAGTCTCCCTCCCCATTTTCCAGAAGAGGGAACTGAGGCCCAGAGAAGGGAAGGGACTTGCCCGAGGTCACGCAGCGGACGGGCGGAGGAGGCGGGATTAGAACCCACGACCTCGGGCTCCCGGGCCCGGACTCGGGGACTCGGCTGCCGTCTGGAGGCCGTTTCCACTTTGGAGTGGGCTGAGCTCACGTGGGGAAGGAGGGAGAAGGAGTACGATTCATTCAATCGTATTTATTGAGCGCGGGTGGGCGGCGAGGACGGGCACGTCACCCTGTCCGCCGTGGGCGTCCGGGCCTCGCCTGTCCTGATTTGGGGGGCTCCCCCCACCCCCCAATCCCCTCACAGCCCCCCGGAGAGCGGCGGAGAGTTTGTCACAGCCCCCGGCCCGGGATCGGATCACCGCGGTTCCGACACTCGTCAGCCGTGTGACCTTAGCCAAGTCACTTCACTTCTCAAGGCCTCCGTCACCTCATCTGTACAATGGGGATGAAGACTGTGAGCCCCGTGCGGGACAAGCTGATTACCTTGTACCTACCCCAGCGCTCGCCACATAGTAAGCGCTTAACAAATATAATCAGGGGCCGTCGCAGACACTATAATAATCATAATGCTGGCATTTATTAAGCGCTTCCTATGTGCAAAGCACTGTTCTAAGCGCTGGGGAGGTTACATGGAGATCAGGTTGTCCCACGTGGGAACTGAGGCCCAGAGAAGTGAAGTGACTTGCCCAAAGTCACCCAGCTGACAAGTGGCAGAGGCGGGATTTGAACCCACGACCTCTGACTCCAGAGCCCGTGCTCTTTCCACCGAGCCACGCTGGGTCCTGCCCGCCGCCAGGCCCTGGAAAAAGAGAATAGTGTCAGCGTGGCTCAGTGGAAAGAGCCCAGGCTCTGGAGTCAGAGGTCATGGGTTCGAATGCCGACGCCACCACATGTCGGCTGTGTGACCTTGGGCAAGTCACTTACCTTCTCTGAGCCTAAGTTCCCTCATCTGTAAAATGGGGATTAAGACTGTGAGCCCCACGTGGGACAGCCTGATCACCTTGTAACCTCCCCAGCGCTTAGAACAGTGTTTTGCACATAGTAAGCGCTTAATAAATGCCATTATTTGGAGCCAGAGGTCATGGGTTCGAATCCCGGCTCTTCCAGTTGTCATCTGGGTGACTTTGGGCCAGTCACTTCACTTCTCTGAGCCTCAGTTCCCTCATCTGTAAGATGGGGATGAAGACTGTGAGCCTCACGTGGGACAACCTGATCACCTTGTAACCTCCCCAGCGCTTAGAACAGTGCTTTGCACATAGTAAGCGCTTAATAAATGCCATTATTTGGAGCCAGAGGTCATGGGTTCGAATCCCGGCTCTTCCAGTTGTCAGCTGGGTGACTTTGGGCCAGTCACTTCACTTCTCTGGGCCTCAGTTACCTCATCCGTAAAATGGGGATTAAGACTGTGAGCCCCCCCCGTGTGGGACAATCTGATCACCTTGTAACCTCCCCAGCGCTTAGAACAGTGCTTTGCACATAGTAAGCGCTTAACAAATACCATCGTCATCGTCATTATTATAAGTAACGGAGCTGAGATCGGGCGAGCCGCTTAACTTCTCCGTGCCTCAGTTATCTCCTCTGTAAAACGGGGACAAAGACCGGGAACGCTTTGCGGGACGGGGACTGCGTCTGACCCCGTGATCTCGTATCTACCGCAGCGCTTAGTGCCATACCTGGTATGTAGTAAGCGCTTAACAGATACCGTCGTTTTTATTGTCATTATTGTCGTCCCAGGGTCCACTGGTTCCAGGGTAGAGCCCTGTACTAGGCTCCTCTTCCTTCCTCTCCCCTTCGTCCCCCTCTCCATCCCCCCCATCTTACCTCCTTCCCTTCCCCACAGCACCTGTATATATGTTTGTACAGATTTATTACTCTATTTATTTATTTTACTTGTACATATCTATTTATTTTATTTTGTTAGTATGTTTGGTTTGGTTCTCCGTCTCCCCCTTTTAGACTGTGAGCCCACTGTTGGGTGGGGACTGTCTCTATATGTTGCCAATTTGTACTTCCCAAGCGCTTAGTACAGTGCTCTGCACATAGTAAGCGCTTAATAAATACGATTGATGTGCATATCTATTCTATTTATTTTATTTTGTTGGTATGTTTGGTTTGGTTCTCTGTCTCCCCCGTTTAGACTGTGAGCCCACTGTTGGGTAGGGACTGTCTCTATATGTTGCCAATTAGTACTTCCCAAGCGCTTAGTACAGTGCTCTGCACCTAGTAAGCACTTAATAAATACGATTGATGATGATGATGATGATGATGATATAGGACGCTGTGCTGGGTGGCTGCTATGGCTGGGTTCCTGGAGTGTGCTGTGCTAAGCGCTGCCCTCGGGACTCGGAGAGGGTCTCTCTCAATCCCTCAGTTGGCGGGGGTGTCGTGGGTCTTTTTTCTGCGCAGAGCACTGTGCTAAGCTCTTGGGAGAGATCATCATCATCAATCGTATTTATTGAGCGCTTACTTTGTGCAGAGCACTGTACTAAGCGCTTGGGAAGTACACGTTGGAGATCAGTGATGGCGGGAGGCCCCGTCCCTACCCAGAACAGGCGAGCAGTCAGTCGGTCGTATTTATAGAGCCCTCACTGTGTGCAGAGCACTGTACTGAACGCTCGGGCGAGGACAACGTTACACTATAAGAGACACATTCCCTGCCCATAACCGGCTGACAGTCTAGAGGGGGAGACGGATGTGAACAGAAAAGGATAAATGGCAGACACGGACGTAAAATGGTGTGGGGTTGGGACGAGAGATCAATCAATCAATCGTATTTATTGAGCGCTTACTGTGTGCAGAGCACTGTACTGAGCGCTTGGGAAGTACAAGTTGGCAGCATGTAGAGGCAGTCATCATCATCATCATCAATCGTATTTATTGAGCACTTACTGTGCGCAGAGCACTGTACTAAGCGCTTGGGAAGTCCAAGTTGGCAACATCTAGGGACAGTCCCTACCCAACAGTAGGCTCACAGTCTAAAAGGGGGAGACGGAGAACAAAACCAAACAGACTAACAAAGTAAAATAAATAGAATAGATAGGTACAGGTAAAATAAATAAAGTACAGACATATATCAATCGTATTTATTGAGCCCTACTGTGTGCAGAGCAGTGTACTAAGTGCTTATATATAATATAACATATTATATAGTATAATATAGTATAACATATATACATATATACAGGTGCTGTGGGGAAGGGAAGGAGGTAAGATGGGGGGATGGAGAGGGGGATGAGGGGGAGAGATGAATAAAGGGAGCCAGTTGGGGGGACGCAGAAGGGAGTGGGAGAAGAGGAAAAGAGGGTGCAGTCAGGGAAGGCCTCCTGGAGGAGATGGGCCTTCAGTAAGCCTTTGAAGTGGAGGGACCAGGGGGTGATGGGCGTTAAGTCAAATGGCGCCCAGGTGGAGCGGCAGTGGCCGGATAAGGATGGAAGTTCTTGGGGGTAGGGGGGCGAGGGGAGGGCTTTGGGGGGCACGCACCCCAAGTTCCTGAGTGCCACAGAAGGGTGGGCAGGGGAGAGGTGAGTCAGGGAAGGCCTTCCGGAGGAGATGGGCTCCTAGCAGGGATCGGCAGATGGGCCTCGCGGGAGATGGGGACGGGATCCGGCCCCCCGCCCCTGCCCCTGAGGGGCTCCCCACTCCCACTTAGACCTTCCCCCCGGTCTAAGGAGGGAGAAACCGAGGCCCAGTGAGGGCAGCGGCCCGCCCCAGCCCACACAGCCAAGGAGGCGGATTGTCAGTCTGTCAATCGGTCGTATCTGTATTTTTAGACTGTGAGCCCACTGTTGGGTAGGGACTGTCTCTAGATGTTGCCAATTTGTACTTCCCAAGCGCTTAGTACAGTGCTCTGCACATAGTAAGCGCTCAATAAATATGATTGATGATGATCTGTCGAGCGTTTACTGTGCGCAGAGGGCTGTACTAAGCGCTCGGGAGAGGATAGTGCTACACAACAACAGACACTTTCCCTTTCCTCGTCGAGGTTCCAGTCCAGAAGGGGAGATAGGAATATTGTGGGGGGCGGCGGGACTGCCCGGGAATGGGAGAGGCTTGCCACTGGGCTTGCGTCCGGACCCCCGTCGTCCCCCCGTCCCCGACGGGATCGAGGGGCCGGACGGGACACCTCACCGAGGTCTCCTCGAGACGGAGCTCCCGGGAAGCGGGGTCGAGTGGGGCCGGATTGGAGTTGGGGGATGGACGGGCCCATCTTTTAGACTGCGAGCCCACTGTTGGGTAGGGACTGTCTGTATATGTTGCCAACTTGTACTTCCCAAGCGCTTAGTCCAGTGCTCTGCACATAGTAAGCGTTCAATAAATACGATTGATGATGATGATGATGATCTGCCAACTTCCGGGCCGCTTGATCCGGAGAAGGCCGGGTGGGCCGGGCGGACGGGACCCTTCCCCTCGTCTGCCCTCGGTCTCGGGGCAGGAACGAGGGTGGGGGTCGGGATGGTGCTCGGACATCTCAGACCCGCGGGTCCGGCCGTTATCCGCGAGGCTGGAGGAGGCGGAGGAGGTCCAGGGTCATCAGGCTCTGCGGCCCACCTTGCACCCCCCGCCGCCTCTGGACTGCTGAACCCGGGGGGCCGGAGGTTGGGTGGGCCTGGGGCGTGGCCCCTCATGCCAAGAGGAGCGACCGGGCGATGTGGGCACCGCCGGCCCCCGGTCAGCCTGACCCTAGGCCGGCTGGGGGCTCGGCCGACCCAGCGGACCGTCCGGCGCTTGGCACATGTCCATCCCAGCGCAGGCGAGAGGCGTCAGGCGGCCTGGGGCTGGAGGTGGTCCAAGGCCCCCCTACCCCCGCCCCACTGCTTGCCCGCCATCCCTAGTCCCCATCCCCGGGCGCCTCTTCCACTTTTCCGCTGGGCTGGGGGCCGGTGGGCAGGGGGGTGTCAGAGGGCGGCCCTGGAGGAAGCAGGCGGGCGCCGGGCGGACAGGCCGGCCTCTGGCCCGCCGCCAGCGCAGGCCGAGGGGAGGGGGCCGGGGGTCCGGGGAGGGGGCCGGGCCGCGTTGGCCAACTGACTTTTACACCGCAAACGACTTGAAAAAAAAAAAAAATTAAGAGATAATTCCATGTCCTGAGGTTATAAACCGGCTACAACTGGTTCTCTTCCCTCTCATCTCCCCCCACACCCCTCTCCTCCTCTCTCCCTTCTTTTTATTTTTCCCCCCCCTCCTGCCCCCGCGAGGCAGCATGGGTAGAAGGAAAGCATCCCTTTCCCCCCCACCCCCCCTTTGCCTTTTGTTTAAGAAAACAGCGCGGAGTGTGACGGGCAGGGGGGCGGCCCAGCGCCGGAGACCACCCTGAGCTCGGGAGGCCGGCGGAGGGGAGGGGGCGGAAAGCCAGGACCCCCCCCCACCACCACCACGTCCCCTCCCCGGTGCCGTCCCGTCACCTCCCAGTCGAGGCCTGGGGTCCCTCGGGAGGAGGAGCGAACCCCCAGGGCCGCGGTGGGGGTCTGGGATGGGGGGCGTCGATCCGACCAGCTTTCTAGACTGTGAGCCCGCTGTTGGGTAGGGACCGCCTCTCCCAGGCGCCTAGTCCAGTGCCCTGCAAGCGCTCGATAAATCCGACGGAATGAACGAACCGGCCGGAGGACGGGCACGGCGGTCCCCACCCTCCCACCCCCGTCCGCCGGGTCCCCCGGCCCCTTCTCCATCCGTGTGCGCGCGTGCGCACGTGTGTGTGTGTGTGTGTGTGTGTGTGTGTGTGTTTTAATTTCTTTTGTCTGTAGCACTGATGGATTCTCGCTTTTTCCGTCCGTCCGTCTCTCCTCCTCCTCCCCCAGCCTCGTCTCCAGCCCCCGTCTGTGAACGGAGCAGGCCGGCGGGCGGGGGGCCCGGCGCTGGCCCCCAGCCAGGGGCCGCGGGGCCGCGCGTGTGCGTGTGCCTGGCTGAGCGCGCGTGTGTGTGTGTCCCCGGGCGCGCGTGGTGTGCGCGGAGCACAAAGAAGGCCCCTGCAGTCTAGGAGAGAAATCACGGACGGACGGACGGACGCCGCCGGGAGAGCCGGGCGCCTGCGTCACCCCGCCCCCTCGCCTCGGTCCCCACGGCGGAGGCCAGCGGGTCCACCCGGGGGGCCGCCTCTCCCTGCCCACGCTCCCCCCCGTCCCCCCTCCGGCCCGGCCGCCTGGACGAGAGGGCCCCCACGCCCACCCCCCCGGCCTTGGGGGGCGGCCCGCCCCTCTGTCGGCCTCCCAGGTGGGGTTCCGGGGCGCGGGCGGGCGGGCGGGCGGACGGGGCCCGGAGTCCGGCCGCCGTCCCGCGCCCGGGATGGACCGTCTCCTCGCGGGGGGGGCGGGGAGCGGGCCAATCTGCCACGCCGGGGGTCGGGGCCGCAGCAGGAGGGAGCGCAGCCGGACCCGAGGAAAGAGTTGCCGGGGGCCGGGGGGCGCCAGGCGCCGGCCCTAAAGCGTGGCGGCGGGCCCGGTGAGCCCACCGTCCTCACCGCAACGCGCACGGTCACCCGGTGGGGCCAGGGTACGTGCCGCCCGGCGGGGGGGGTCTGTGGGTCAGTTGTGTGTGTGTGTGTCCCTGGCCCAAGCCCCAAGCCCCTGAATTTGGGGGGGTCCCCTCCCAATTCCCGATTCCCATCTCACCCGTAGAGAGGAGGGGGTCGGGGACACATGGGGCCGCCTTGGTGGGGGCGGGGGGGGGTCTCTCTGCAGCGAGGAAGTGGCGAGAGCGAGGCTGGCTGGAAGGGGAGGGGAGCCCCGGGCCGGCCCGGCGGGCGGGCGGGCGGTGACCATCTGGCCGGGATTAGCCGGTGGGGGTGGGCCAGGAGGCCGGGAGCGAGCGGCGAGGGGGGGACGACCCCATCCCTGGGATCCCGGCCCATCGGTGGGAGAGGAGGATGATGGGAGCGGCCCCCTCCCCTCACCGACCCCCCGGGGTCCTCACGGCCGGAGAGAGGGAACCTGACCCCAGCGGAGCGTGTGTGTGCAGGCGCGCGCCCGGGGACCGGCTCGGGGACGTGGGCGGCCGGGGACCCCGCGGGCGAGCGCAGAGGAGGCCGGGCTGACAGACCGCCGGGGCGGCGGGCCGAGGGTCCGGGACCGACTGGGCGGTGGGGAGGAGGTGGGGGGTCGGACGCCGGGGCCCGGGTCGCCGAGGGCGTGGGGAAGGGAATCGGGGGGCCGGGCGGGAGGGAGTGCCCTCCGCAGAGGGGCACGGGGGTTAGGCTCTGAACCCGCCGGGGCCCGAGGGACAGTGAGAGGAGCCCGCCTTCCTGGATCTCCTCCTCCTCCTCCGGGAGGCCTTCCTCGGTGGAGCCCGGAGCAGTTACGCGAGCGTCTTTTCACCCGTCAGCGTTCCCGTCTTCTGCTGGGAAGGAAGCTACCTAAGGCCAGGGACCTCCGTCAGTTGGGTTTATTGGGCGCTTCCTGTGTGCAGAGCACCGTACTAAGCGCTTGGGAGAGGAGAGCGTAACAGTAAACAGACGCGCTCCCTGCCCGCAGCGAGCCTCCGGTGTGGAGGGGGAGACGGGTGTTAATATATGTATCGCCACGCAGTTATGTACCTAAGCGCCGTGGGGTTGCGGGGGATGATTTGAGGGAGCGAGTCAGGGCGACGCAGAAGGGAGTGGGAGGAGAGGGAAGCAGGGCTTAGTCAGGGCAGGCCTCTCGGAGGAGGTGGGCCTTCAGGAAGGCTCTGAAGGCGGGAGGGAGGGTCGTAGTCGTCGTCTGTGGGGTGTGAGGAGGGAGGGCGTCCCGGGCCGGGGGTCGGCGGCGAGATAGACGACGTGGGGGCCCGGTGAGAAGGTTGGCATCAGGAGCGAAGAGCGCCAGCTGGCCTGGAGTAGGAGAGCGACGAGGCGACGCGGGAGGGGGCGAGGGAATTGAAGGCTCCTCGCCGGCGGGGCCCTGTGTGGGATTGATCGATTGATTGATTGATTGATTGGAGCCGGTCAGAGGTGGGAGCGGAAGGGGGCGGGGGCGTGGAGCCCTCTGAGGACACAGAGGCTGCCACGGCAACGGGCCGTGGCGCGGTGAGGTTCGGGTGGGGCGGCCGCCCTCCCCCGTCGGCCCTCCTGGCTTCCTTCCCCCGTCCCCCGCCCTGCCTCGCCTCCTCCCCTTCCTTCCATTCAGCCAGTCGTATCTGTTGAGCGCTTACCGTGTGCCAAGCACCGTACTAAGCGCTCGGGAGGGGCCGCCGCGACAGCCGACCCGTTCTTGTCCGCAACGAGCTCCCCCGTCCCATCGGGCTGGCGGGAAGCCCCCCGGGCGGGCCGAGAGTTTGGGGGACCCCGCGTCCCGGGAGCCCGCCCGAAACCCAGTCTGCCCTCGTTCGGGCGGTGGCTTGGTCCGAGGCAGGGGGCTGGACCGGCCGGAGGTCGTCCCCGTCCCTCTCGTCCCCCCGACACACACACCGTCCCATCATTTCCTCTCCCCCCACGGAACCCGCTCTGAGGGCGTGTGCGGCCCCCCGCCTCTCCCCCCAAGTCACCCCGTGTCCCCGCCGACCCCGCAGAACCCCCTCAGGGGGCACGCGTGTCCGGCAGGGGGGTGGAGGGTGGCATCCCTCCCCACGCTGCTCCCCGCCCCACCCCGCAAACCCCGACCCCGCTCCGAGGGCACGGACCGGGCGGGAGGGTGGAGGCTGGCATCGCCCCGAGCGACCCTGTGGGACCGGCTCCCGAGGGCGCGCGGGCGGCCCGCCGTCCCGCCCTGACGGTGCCTGTCACCCCGCAGGATGGACAGGATGGCGGAGGACGGGCTGCGCCTGAACCTGCTGAAGCGCGGCCTGGAGCCGGCCGACGAGCGAGACGACGCCCTGGCCAAGCGGCTCAAGGTGGAGGGCCACGAGGCCATGGAGCGGCTGAAAATGCTGGCGCTGCTCAAGCGTAAGGACCTGG
Source organism: Tachyglossus aculeatus (assembly GCF_015852505.1). NCBI lineage: Eukaryota > Metazoa > Chordata > Mammalia > Monotremata > Tachyglossidae > Tachyglossus > Tachyglossus aculeatus. Next base: position 11,259,696 of record NC_052096.1, on the reverse strand, counting down.
CGGGCCTCGAGGTGCCCCACGAGCCGCCCGCCAAGCCGGACGGCGCCAAGGCCTTCGAGGAGAAGCTCAACGGGAGCCTGAGGCCCCACGGCGGGGACGGGCGGGCGGGCGGGCGGCCCGGCAAGGAGAACATCAACGACGAGCCCGTGGACATGAGCGCCCGCCGCAGGTACCGGTACCCCCGGCTCCCCCGGCCCGCGGACCCTCGACTCACGCCGGGCGGGAGGAGGAGACGCGGCCTCTCTCCTCGGGGCGGGGTGGGCCCGCGCGAGGTGTCCGGACCCTCCCCCCCGGGGCTGACCGTCGGCCTCCCCCTCTACCGCAGCGAGCCGGACCGGGGGCGGCTCACCCCGTCTCCCGACGTCATCGTCCTGTCCGACAACGAGGCGTCCAGCCCGCGCTCCGGCTCCCGCGTGGAGGAGCGGCTCAAGGCGGCCAACCTGGAGATGTTTAAGGTGGAGGGGGCGGCGGGGGGAGAGCGGGGCGCGCGGCCGGCCGCGGGGCGGGGCGGCGGGACTGACGCCCCGCCGTCCGGGTCGCCCAGGGCAAGGGCACGGAGGAGCGGCAGCAGCTCATCAAGCAGCTGCGGGACGAGCTCCGGCTGGAGGAGGCCCGCCTGGTGCTGCTGAAGAAACTGAGGCAGAGCCAGCTGCAGAAGGAAAACGTGGTCCAGAAGGTGAGGGCGGTCGCCGTGGGCGGGGAAGGGGGATCCGTCCGGCGCCCCGAGTGCGGCGAGCGGTCCGGTAAGCGGCGCCGATTGACGGATCGCCTGGGCCGGGCCCGCTCTCCCTCCTCCTCCTCCTCTTCCCCCCCCCCCGGCAGACTCCCGTGGTGCAGAACGCGGCGTCCATCGTCCCCCCGTCTCCCGCCCACGGCGGTCAGCAGGGCCTGTCCAAGCTGCCGGCCCGGCCCGGGGCCCAGGGGGCCGAGCCCCAGAACCTGAGGACGCTGCCGGTGAGGGGGGGGGGCGCGGGCCGGAGGGCGGCGGCCGGCCGGCCCCTCGGGGCCCCCGACCCCTCCGGCTCTGACCGCCGGGCCTCCGCGGCCCCCTCCCCTCCCCCAGGGTCACAGCGTCATCCGCTCGGCCACCAACGCGACCCTCCCTCACATGCTGATGTCACAGCGGGTCATCGCTCCCAACCCCACCCAGCTGCAGGGCCAGCGCGGCCCCCCGAAGCCGGGCCTCGTCCGCACCGCCACCCCCAACATGAACCCCCCCATCAACTACCAGCCGGTGAGGGCGGGACCCCGGCCGGGGGCGGGCAGAGGGGGCGCGGGGGCCGGCTGGGGGGGGGGGAGAGGGAACGTGGCGCTCACTACAGCGCAAACGATGCGGTGGCTCGATGGGCGGGAGCGGGCACGGAGGGCGGGGCTCGGGGCCGCCGACCCCCTCTCTCCCGCCGCCGCCCCCCAACCAACCCTCTGCCTCTCGGCCCCGGCCAGCAGTCGAGCTCGTCGGCCCCGTGCCAGCGCACGGCGGCGGCGGCGGCGGCGGCCTCCTCGGCCATCTACATGAACCTGGCGTCCCACATGCAGCCGGGGCCCGGGGCCCGCGGGTCGTCGCCGCTGCCCAGCCCCGGCGCCCTGGCCGACGCCGCCAACTCGCAGGCCGCGGCCAAGCTGGCCCTGCGCAAGCAGCTGGAGAAGACGCTGCTGGAGATCCCGCCCCCGAAGCCGCCCGCCCCGCTGCTCCACTTCCTGCCCAGCGCCGCCAACAGCGAGTTCATCTACATGGTGGGCCTGGAGGAGGTGGTCCAGAGCGTCATCGACAGTCAAGGTAGCGCCCGCGGGGCCGCCCGAGACCCCCCGCGCTCTCGTGTGCCCGGGGGACGGGGTCGGAGGCGGGGGTCGGCGGCGGAGATCTCCGACGGCGAGCGGCACGGAGCCTCCGGGGCGCCCTCCGTTCATTGTCGTACTTACCGAGCGTTCGGTGTTGGCAGAGCACCGTACTGAGCGCCCGGGAGAGCTAGAACGGGAAGCGGACGCCTTCCCCGCCCCCAGAGACTCGATGGTCTAGGCTAGAGAAGATGCAGCGGGGCCCGGCCTTTGGAGTCAGAGTTCATGGGTTCAAATCCCGGCCCCGCCACTTGTCAGCCGTGTGACTTCGTCACTTCACTTCTCTGGGCCTCAGTTCCCTCGTCTGGAAAATGGGGGTGAAGATCGTGAGCCCCCCCGTGGGACGGCCTGATCACCTTGTAAACTCCCCAGCGCTTAGAACGGTGCTTGGCACATAGGAAGCGCTTAATAAATGCCATTATTATTATTAGAGAAAGACTCCATTTGGCCGTGCGGGGTCCTGGGGAGAGAGTCTCCGTCCATAAGTGCATCCCTCCTCGCACCCCACCCGAAGAAATGTCTGGATTCCTTCGGCGGGGTGGTGTGTGGTAGGAGAAGAGAGGAGCTGTTTCGTTGAGCCCACTCCTCTGGGCAGTCGGTCCGTTGTATTTATTGAGCGCTTACTGTGTGCGGAGCACTGTACTAAGCACTTGGGAGAGTCCAGTAGAACAATATACACGCCAGTTCCCTGCCTGTAATAAGGTTAAAGTTCAGAAGAGTCTCCGTGCCTGTCCAGTCCACCCACCTCCAGCCTCTCCCTCACCACTGGGTTCGTCCCCCCCCCTCCATCTCGCTAACCTCTGCCGGGACAGTCTAGCCCCCGATCCCTCTCGCTGCATCGCCTCTGGTTCTTGCTCCCGTTGGGCCAGGGACAGGGTGGGAGTGGGACGGGAGAGCGTGCGGGGTGGTGGTGGTGGTCCGGGGGTTGGGGGGGGGTTGCCCCCGTCCCCCACCCCGTGCCCTGACGGGCGCGTGCCCCCTCGCCGCAGGGAAAGGGTGCGCCTCGTTCCTGCGGGTGGAGCCGTTCGTGTGTGCCCAGTGCCGCACGGACTTCACCCCGCACTGGAAGCAGGAGAAGACGGGGAAGATCCTGTGCGAGCAGTGCATGACTTCCAACCAGAAGAAGGCCCTCAAGGCGGAGCACACCAACCGGCTCAAGAACGCCTTCGTCAAGGCCCTGCAGCAGGAGCAGGTGGGGGCCGCCGCCGGAGAAGGAAGTGGGGTGGGAGGAGGAGGAGGAGGAGGAGGTGGAGTGGGAGGAGGAAGGAGGACTATGAGGAGGTGGAGGAGGAGAGGGAGGAGGAGGGTCAGGAAGGAGGTGGGAGGAAGAGGTGGAGTGGGAGGAGGAGGGAGGAATATGAGGAGGGAGAGGAGGAGGTGGGAGGAAGAGGAGGTGGAGTGGGAGGATGAGGATGTGGAATGGGATGAGGATGTGGAGTGGAGGAGGAAGGAGGAATATGAGGAGGGAGAGGAGGAGGGTCAGGAGGGAGGAGGAGGAAGGAGGTGGGAGGAAGAGGACGTGGAGTGGGAGGATGTGGAGCGGGATGAGGATGTGGAGCTGGAGGAGGAAGGAGGACCATGAGGAGGTGGAGGAGGAGAGGAAAGAGGAGGAGGTGGAGCGGGAGGAGGATCAGGAGGGAGGAGGAGGAGAACAAGGAAGAGGAGGTGGAGCTGGAGGAGGATGTGGAGTGGGAGGAGGAAGGAGGAGTATGAAGAGGTAGAGGAGGAGAGGAGGATCAGGAGGGAGGAGGAGGAGGGGAAGAGGTGGAGGGGCGGGAGGAGGATGACGGGAGTGGATTGAGAGGAGGAGGGAGGAGTAGGAAGAGGATAAGGAGGTGGAGCGGGAGAAGGAGGAGTGGAAGGAGGAAGAGGAGGAGGAGTGGAAGGAGGAAGAGGAGGTGGAGCAGGAGGAGGAGGAGTGGAAGGAGGAGGAGGAGTGGAAAGAGGAAGAGGTGGAGTGGGAGGAGGAGGAGTGGAAGGAGGAAGAAGAGGTGGAGCGGGAGGAGGAGGAGGAGTGGAAGGAGGAAGAGGAGGTGGAGCGGGAGGAGGAGGAGTGGAAGGAGGAAGAGGAGGTGGAGCGGGAGGAGGAGGAGGAGTGGAAGGAGGAAGAGGAGGTGGAGTGGGAGGAGGAGGAGTGGAAGGAGGAAGAGGAGGTGGAGCGGGAGGAGGAGGAGTGGAAGGAGGAAGAGGAGGTGGAGCGGGAGGAGGAGGAGTGGAAGGAGGAAGAGGAGGTGGAGCGGGAGGAGGAGGAGTGGAAGGAGGAAGAGGAGGTGGAGCGGGAGGAGGAGGAGTGGAAGGAGGAAGAGGAGGTGGAGCGGGAGGAGGAGGAGTGGAAGGAGGAAGAGGAGGTGGAGCGGAAGGAGGAGGAGGAGTGGGAGGCTGGCTTCTTCCCCGCTCTGCCGGAAGCAGGTCCACCCCAAACTGGGGGCGGGGAGGGAGGGAGGTTCGTCCAAACTGACCCCCCCCCCCCCCCCGAACCCCCCGAACCCCCCAAACCCCGCTCCCGCAGGAGATCGAGCAGCGGTTACAGCAGCAGGGGGCCCTGTCCCCCACCACCGCCCCGGCCGGCTCCAGCGTCGCTAAACAAGAGACCATCATGAGACACCACACGCTCCGCCAGGTCAGCGGCCGGCGGGCGGGCCGGCGGGCGGGCCGGAGGGCGGGCGGGCCGGCGGGCGGGCGGGCCGGCCGGCGGGGGACGGGGCCGAGCGCATAGGGGACTCACCCAGCGGGGAGTCAGGGAGACGAAGGCTTAGTCGGGGAGGGCCTCCTGGAGGAGGTGTGCTTTTACAAAGTCAGTCGTCTTGATTGAGCGCTTCCCGTGCGCAGAGCGCTACGATTCACCGATCGGGCGGGTTTTGAAGTCGGGGAGAGCGGCGGTCTGTCAGGCGTGAAGGGGGAGGGAGTTCCATTCGTTTATTGTCGTATTTATTGAGCGCTTACCGTGTGCAGAGCACTGTACTAAACTCTGGGGAGAGTACAGTACAACAGGCCAGAGGGAGTGCGCGGACAGGGGGTCGGCGGCGAGGGAAAGAGGTGAGCGGGCTGCCGGCGACGGAGCGGACGCAGCGCGCGGGCTGGGGCGGGGGGCGGGAGATCGGCCGGGCGAGCTCGGAGCGGGCAAGGTGACGGGGGGCGCCGAGGGCGAGGAGGGGACGCGGGGGTGGAGGGGCGACCCCTGGACTTCCTCGAGGAGAGGGGAGGCAGGCTGAACCCATTTCGGAAAAATGATCCGGGCCAAAGAGCCAAGTCCGGAATGGAAGAGGAAGAGACGGGAGGCAGGGAGGACAGCGAGGAGGCCCACAGGCGAAGAGGCCGGATCGGCAGGGGAGCATTCGTTCACTCAGCCGATTGTATTTATTAATAATAATAATGATGATGATGATGGCATTTACTAAGCGCTTACTACGTGCAAAGCACTGTTCTGAGCGCTGGGGAGGTAACGGAGTAATCAGGTTGTCCCACGTGGGGCTCACAGTCTTAATCCCCGTTTTACAGATGAGGGAACTGGGGCACAGAGAATAATAATAATAATGATGGCATTTATTCATCCATTCAATCGTATTTATTGAGCACTTACTGTGTGCGCAGCACTGTACTAAGCGCTTGGGAAGTCCAAGTTGGCAACATATAGAGACGGTCCCTACCCAACAGTGGGCTCACAGTCTGGAAGCGCTTACTATGTGCAAAGCACTGTTCTAAGCACTGGGGAGGTAACGGAGTAATCAGGTTGTCTCACGGGGGGCTCACAGTCTTAATCCCCATTTTGCAGATGAGGGAACTGGGGCACAGAGAATAATAATAATAGTGATGGCATTTATTCATTCAATCGTGTTTATTGAGCGCTTACTGTGTGCGGGATTTGAACCCTTGACCTCTGACTCCCAAGCCCGGGCTCTTTCCACTGAGCCACGCTGCTTCTCTAAGAAGTGACTTACCCAAGGTCGCACTGCAGACGTGGGGTGGAGCTGGGATTAGAACTCAGAGCCTTTTGACTCCCAGCCCCGGGCTGCTAATAGTAATAATAAGTATGATGCTTGTTAAGTTCATTCAGTCGTATTTATTGAGCGCTTACTGTGTGCAGAGCACTGTACTAAGCGCTTGGAAAGTACAAGTTGGCAACATACAGAGGCGGTCCCTACCCACCAGTGGGCTCACAGTCTAGAAGCGCTATGTGCAAAGCACTGTTCTAAGCGCTGAGGAGGTTACAAGGTGATCAGGTTGCACCATAGGGGGCTCACAGTCTTCATCCCCATTTTACAGATGAGGTAACTGGGGCACAGAAAATAATAATAATAATGGCATTCTTTCATTCAGTCGTATTTATTGAGCGCTTACTGTGTGCACAGCACTGTACTAAGCGCTTGGGAAGTACAAATTGGCAACATATAGGGACGGTCCCTACCCAACAGTGGGCTCACAGTCTGGAAGCGCTTACTATGTGCAAAGCACTGTTCTAAGCACTGGGGAGGTAACAAAGTAATCAGGTTGTCCCACGTGGGGCTCATAGTCTTAATCCCCATGTTACAGATGAGGGAACTGGGGCACAGAGAATAATAAAAATAATAATAATAATGATGGCATTCATTCATTCATTCATTCAATTGTATTTATTGAGCACTTACTGTGTGCACAGCACTGTACTAAGCGCTTGGGAAGTACAAATTGGCAACATATAGGGACGGTCCCTACCCAACGGTGGGCTCACAGTCTGGAAGCGCTTACTATGTGCAAAGCACTGTTCTAAGCGCTGGGGAGGTTACAAGGTGATCAGGTTGCACCATAGGGGGCTCCCAGTCTTCATCCCCATTTGACAGATGAGGGAACTGAGGCCCAGAGAAGTGAAGTGACTTGCCCAGAGTCACACATCTGACAGTTGGCGGAGCTGGGATTTGAACCCGTGACCTCCGACTCCAAAGCCCGGGCTCTTTCCACTGAGCCACGCCGCCTCTCAGCTAACAAATATGGCATCTGTTAGCGCTTGCTCTGTGCCAGTGTTCTGCACATAGTAAGCGCTCAATAAATACGATTGTTGATGATGATGATGATGCCAGGCTCTGTACTAAGTGCAGGGTGGATCCAAGCAAATCGGGTTGGACACAGTCAGTCCCCGTCCCATGCGGGACGCACAGTCTAGAAGCGCTTACTATGTGCCAAGCACTGTTCTAAGCGCTGGGGAGGTTCCAAGGTGATCAGGTTGTCCCACGGGGGGCTCACAGTCTTCATCCCCATTTTACAGATGAGGGAACTGAGGCCCAGCGAAGTGACCTGCCCACGGTCACAACGCAGGCGAGTGGCGGAGCCGGAATTAGAACCCATGAGAAGCAGCGTGGCTCAGTGGAGAGAGCCCGGGCTTGGGAGTCTGAGGTCATGGGTTCGAATCCCGGCTCCGCCACGTATCTGCTGTGTGACCTTGGGCAAGTCACTTAACTTCTCTGAGCCTCAGTGACCTCATCTGTAAAATGGGGATGAAGACTGTGAGCCCCACGTGGGACAACCTGATCGCCTTGCATCCCCCTCCCAGCGCTCAGAACAGTGCTGTGCACATAGTAAGCGCCTAACAAATGCCATCATTATTATTATTATCATTATCTAGCTTTACTTCTATTTATTCTGACGACTTGACACCTGCCCATGTTTTGTTTTTTGTACATAGTAAGCGCTTAATAAATGCCATTATTATTATTATGTGGGACAACCCAATCATCTTATAATCTCCCCAGCGCTCAGAACAGTGCTTTGCACATAGTAAGCGCTTAACAAATGCCATCATTATTATTATTATTATTATCTAGTTTTACTTCTATTTATTCTGACGACTTGACGCCTGCCCACATTTTGTTTTGTTTTTTGCACATAGTAAGCGCTTAATAAATGCCATTATTATTATTTTATGGGACAACCCAATCATCTTATAATCTCCCCAGCACTCAGAACAGTGCTTTGCACATAGTAAGTGCTTAACAAATGCAATCATTATTATTATTATTATCTAGCTTCACTTCTATTTATTCTGATGACACCTGTCCACATGTTTTGTTTTGCACATAGTAAGTGCTTAATAAATGCCATTATTATTATGTGGGACAACCCAATCATCTTATAATCTCCCCAGCGCTTAGAACAGTGCTTTGCACATAGTAAGCGCTTAACAAATGCCATCATTATTGTTATCTAGCTTCTATTTATTCTGACGACTTGACACCTGTCCACATGTTTTGTTTTGCACATAGTAAGCGCTTAATAAATGCCATTATTACTATTATGTGGGACAACCCAGTCATTTTATAATCTCCCCAGAGCTTAGAACAGTGCTTTGCACATAGTAAGCGCTTAACAAATGCCATCATTATTATTATTATTATTATCTAGCTTTACTTCTATTTATTCTGACACCTGCCCATGTTTTGTTTTGTTTTGCACACAGTAAGCGCTTAATAAATGCCATTATTATTATTATGTGGGACAACCCAATCATTTTATAATCTCCCCAGCGCTTAGAACAGTGCTTTGCACATAGTAAGCGCTTAACAAATGCCATCATTATTATTATTATTATCTAGCTTCACTTCTATTTATTCTGATGACACCTGCCCACGTGTTTTGTTTTGTTTTGCACATAGTAAGCGCTTAATAAATGCCATTATCATTATTATGTGGGACAAGCCAATCATCTTATAGTCTCCCCAGCGCTTAGAACAGTGCTTTGCACATAGTAAGCGCTTAACAAATGCCATCATTATTATTATTATTATCTAGCTTCACTTCTATTTATTCTGATGACACCTGCCCACGTGTTTTGTTTTGTTTTGCACATAGTAAGCGCTTAATAAATGCCATTATCATTATTATGTGGGACAAGCCAATCATCTTATAGTCTCCCCAGCGCTTAGAACAGTGCTTTGCACATAGTAAGCGCTTAACAAATGCCATCATTATTATTATCATCTAGCTTCTATTTATTCTGACGACTTGACACCTGTCCACATGTTTTGTTTTTTGCACATAGTAAGCGCTTAATAAATGCTATTATTATTATTGTGGGACAACCCAATCATCTTATGATCTCCCCAGCACTTAGAACAGTGCTTTGTACATAGTAAGCGCTTAACAAATGCCATCATTATTATTATTATTATTATTATTATTATTATGTAGCCTTCTATTTATTCTGACACCTGCCCACGTTTTGTTTTGTTTTGCACATAGTAAGCGCTTAATAAATGCCATTATTATTATTATGTGGGACAACCCAATCATCTTATAATCTCCCCAGCGCTTAGAACAGTGCTTTGCACATAGTAAGCACTTAACAAATGCCATCATTATTATTATTATTATTATCTAGCTTTACTTCTATTTATTCTGACTTGACACCTGCCCACATGTTTTGTTTTGCACATAGTAAGCGCTTAATAAATGCCATTATTACTATTATGTGGGACAACCCAATCATCTTATAATCTCCCCAGCGCTTAGAACAGTGCTTTGCACATAGTAAGCGCTTAACAAATGCCATCATTATTTATTTACTATGACCCTGTGACTCCTAGGCCTACGGTCTACCCACTATGCCGTGTATTTATGGAGCGCTGCCTGTGTGCGGAGCACTGTAGTAAGCGCTTGGGACTGTGCAGTACGGCAGTAAACGGACACGTTCCCTGCCCGCAGTGAGCTTAGAGTCCGGAGAAGGGGGAGACGGACATTAATACAGATAAATAAGTTGGGGTGGTGGGTGAGGGAGGGTTTTAGAGATGTGTGTGTCAACCTCCCCCGCCCCGGCACCCCATCCCCCCCAGGGTCAGACCACCCACCCGGAGCAATCAATCAATCAATCAATCAATCAATCGTATTTATTGAGCACTTACTATGTGCAGAGCACTGTACTAAGCGCTTGGGAAGTACAAATTGGCAGCATATAGAGACAGTCCCTACCCAACAGTGGGCTCACAGTCTAAAAGGGGGAGACAGAGAACATAACCAAACATACTAACAAAATAAAATAAAATAAATAGAATAGGTATGTACAAGTAAAATAAATAAATAAATAGAGGAATAAATATGTACAAACATATATCCATATATACAGGTGCTGTGGGGAAGGGAAGGAGGTAAAATGGGGGGATGGAGAGGGGGACGAGGGGGAGAGGAAGGAAGGGGCTCAGTCTGGGAAGGCCTCTTGGAGGAGGTGAGCTCTCAGCAGGGCCTTGAAGGGAGGAAGAGAGCTAGCGGAGCAGTGTGGCTTAGTGGAAAGAGCCCGGGTCTGCCAGTCCGAGGCCCTGGGTTCTAATCCCGGCTCCGCCTCTCGTCCGCCGCGTGACCTCGGCCGAGCCACCTGACTTCTCCGGGCCTCAGCGACCCCATCTGTCAAATGGGAAGGAAGACTGCGAGCCCCCACGTAGGACAGCCCGATTACCCTGTAATAATAACAATGGCATTTTATTTATTTATTATTATTTTTTTTTCAAGGTCCAAAGGAAAATCATTTAATATTTTTGCTATGCTTATGTGAAAGGGACTAGCCTATTCCTCAGCTGTATGCCAGCTGGCAAGGAAGGCTGTTTGCCAAGCCGATGGGTTATCGGGGTCAGATTTAGTCTTAGCAGAGGAAAGAGAATGCTTGAAGGTTCAACCACCGCAGACTATTTTGGAACCATCATCATCATCATCAGTCGTATTTATTGAGCGCTGACTGTGTGCAGAGCACTGTGCTAAGCGCTTATTAAGCGCTTACTATGTGCAAAGCACTGTTCCAAGCGCTGGGGAGGTTACAAGGCGATCCGGTTGCCCCCGCATGCTTAATCCCCATCTTACAGATGGAGGTAACTGAGGCCCAGGGAAATCAAGCGGCTTGCCCAAAGCCACCCAGCTGACAGTTGGCGGAGCCGGGATCTGAACCCACGACCTCCCGACTCCAAAGCCCGGGCTCTTCCCACCGGGCCGCGCTGCTTCTCTTGTGTCCATATCTATTCTATTTATTTTATTTTGTTAGTATGGTTTGGTTCTCCGTCTCCCCTTTTTAGACCGTGAGCCTGCTGTTGGGTAGGGACCGTCTCTCTACGTTGCCAATTTGTACTTCCCAAGCGCTTAGTACAGTGCTCTGCACCTAGTAAGCGCTCAATAAAAGCGCTCGGAACGGTGCCGGGCGGCTTCGGAAGCGCTTAGCGGATGCCATAGTCGTTGTGATGACCGTTCTTATCGCCCTCCCGCCCCGCAGGCCCCCCAGCCCCAGAGCTCTCTGCAGCGCGGGGTCCCCACCTCCGCCCGCTCCATGCTCTCCAACTTCGCACAGGCGCCTCAGCTGTCGGTGGCGGGCGGCCTCCTCGGCATGCCAGGTAGGCGAGGGGCAGCCGGGGGCTGGCGGGGACCGGGCAGGGCGGGGGGCACCGCCGGGGCGAGGCGGGGGCGAGCCGCGCCGCGCTGACCCCCGGGCCGCCCCACCCCGTGCCTAGGTGTCAACATCGCTTACCTGAACACGGGCATCGGAGGCCACAAAACCCCCAGCCTGGCGGACCGGCAGCGGGAATACCTGCTGGACATGATCCCGCCCCGCTCTATATCGCAGTCCATCAGCGGACAGAAATAGCCCCAGCCCCAGACCCCCGGACCCTCCCACCCCCCCCAGCCCCCGGACCCCTCCCTGCCGCATGCGGTCCCGTTACTGGTGCCTGCTCCACACGGAAAAATGACCGGATAATAGAAACCCCCCCCGACGACACCTGCTCGGCCCCCTCTCCTGGTCCCGGCTCTGCGGGAGGGTTGGGGGCCGGAGGCGTGTGCCCCCTCCCCAGCCATCGCCCCCGACGCTCTCCCCCAGCCCACGGGCGGCCACCCATCCGTTTTCCTCCTGGCCGGAGAGCGGGGCCTTCCCGCGCCGGCCCCCCACTCAGCCTCCCAGCCGCCATCTCTCTCTCTCTATCTCTCTCTATCTCTCTCTGTCTCTGCCTGTCTCTCAACCTCAAGCCCCCCTTTTCCATTCTTTAAATGACGTCGACTCAAACCAACACCAGGCCCTCGCGTGGCTGCGTTTGTCCGGCGAGGGCGGGGGGCTCCGGGGGTCCGCAGCGGGACGGGACGGCAGGCCCGAGAAATGCTGGGGGGTGGGAGGTGACACTCCCGGGCCTAACGGGGTGCTCCCCATCCCCTGCGCCTGCCACCTGGGCCGGAGGAGGGTCCCGGGCTTGCCCAGGGGCCCGCCCCGCCGCCCCCCACCCACCTTCCCCATCTGAAGACTGTAAAGGCACTTTGTAAAGACTGCACAGCCCACGGGAAGGCTGGGATAAGCCAAGGGGGACCCCCCCTCCCCAATTCAACGAGCACTTAGGGAGGGAGGTGTGTGTGTCGGGGGGGAAAGTGGGGTTCATGATGGGCCCGTCATCCCCCTCGGGCCGGAATCATTTAAAAATTCTCTCTCTGTATCCATATATATATATATTATATATATATAAATATATATTCTTATGCCTCTCAGCCCCCTCCCCACCCTCCCTGTCCGAGCTCTCTCTCTCGGGAACGTTTTAGCCGCCCCCCACCCCTCAAATGGTTGGGTGGGATCCCGTCCGGGGCGGGGAGCGGAGTCCGGGCCGGGTCTTCGTGGCGCCCGGAGGCGCGCAGGCGCAGTGGGCGCGCGGCGCGGGGGGGGGGGCGGGAAGAGCTGGTGCGAATGTGCAATACCGGCCGCAGCCGCGCGGGGGCGGGGGAGGGACGCCCCGGCTGTTCCCGCACCTCCCGCCGCCGCTGCCCCCGCTCTTCCCAGCCCCTCCCGCCTCCCCCCCCCGGCTGTTCCCAGCCCCTCCCACCGCCCCCTCCTTTTTCCCTCTCTTCCCAGCCCCTCCCGCCCAGAATTCCCGGGATCACCCCCCCCCCAGTTTTCCAAGGCCCAGAGAGACCGCCCCCTCCCCCCCAACCCAACCCTGACTTCTTTTTGGGGGTGGGGGGGGCGGGGTTTGTCTATTTTTGTTTAATTTTTTTTTTATTTTTAAAGGAGACAGCTAGACAGCCGCTTTGTAAAGACGCTTCTTGCTATTTTACTTTTCGTGTTGGATTCATTTCCCCCCCCCCCCAGCCCGGCCCCCCCACCCCCAGACCCTCCCCATTAGGGTGATAATATTTGCCGCCGACATGCTAGAACAAGAAACCCGTTCAATGTATATAAGCTCTTTCTTTGACCCATTTAAGGACAAAAAAACAAAACAAAAAAAAAAAGCCACAAAAAAAAAACCACCGGGAACTGTACATTGTGTAGAAAAAAAGGGGAAAAAAACAAAAACCACCGACAAAAAAAAAAAAGGGGTCGTTCTCCCGCCCCCCACCCCCCCACCATGGATATTGTGATGCTGTGTGACGTCATTCTGTACCGTGTCCGTCCTGTGTATGATCCGTGGAGGGGGGCTGGGGGAGACCCTCCCTCTCCCCCCTCCCGTGCAGATGCCACCTGTCTGTCATCCCCCCCCCCCAAACTGTGCCTTGCCCCCCTCCCCCTTTGGACCCCTTTCCTTCCCCCCCCCCCCCCCCCCCCCGGCCACCAGCAGCCAGCCCGAGGAGGGTGGGGGTCCCTGAAACCGAGTATTATTGGTCTGTAACTGTATTTGCACTGTTCTCTCCTCCTCTCTGGCCGTCGTCAGCATGTACACACAATATACCGTTATACAACAACACGTGCTGTGACACCTTCTTCCTCAGCAGCCCCCCCTCCCCACTTTTGGGGACCCCCCCCCGGGGGAGGGGAGGGGGTGGAGGGGCCCCCCCCCCTTTGGCCCCAGCTTAAGGGTCAGCGGGGCCAGTTGTTGGGGCTGGCGCCCCAAATCCTCCCTTTCCACTTTTCTTAAGAAAACTGAAAACGACAGCAACAAAAAAAAACAACAAAACCCCTTTTCTGCGTGGTGTTTGAGTTTGGGGGGTGGGTGGGAGCAGGGGGAATTAAGGGGTGGGGGGGGGCGCCCTGATCTCCGGCCTGGTGGGGGAGGGACGGAGCGGGGAGGCAAGCACGATAAGCTAATTTTTGGAAAAAGGTTGGAAAAAAAAAACTTTGTAATATTTATCACTTGCAAGCTATGTTTAATAAAGAGATGAATGCTTTCTACTCCCGCCTGTCGCGGATGGCTGGGGGAGGGCCTCGTTGGGGGGGGGGGGGGAGGCAGGAGGTCATCCAGGGCAGTCCCCTGCGGCCGGGCCGGGTCGGTGGGCCCCCAAATCCCCCTCTCCGGCCCGACTGTCTCTATATGTTGCCAACTTGTACTTCCCGAGCGCTTAGTCCAGTGCCCTGCACACAGTAAGCGCTCAATAAATACGATGGATTGATTGGCACACTACCTGGAACATCAATCAATCAATAAATCGGATTTATTGAGTGCTTACTGTGTGCAGGGCACTGGACTAAGCGCTCGGGAAGTACAAGTTGGCAACTTTGGAAGCGCTTAACAAATACCATCTTTATGATTGTTATTCTGGTAATTATCCCCGACATGACGGGCGGGGTGGTTGGGAGGGGGTCTACTGCAGTGTTTTTTTTGGGGGGGAGAGGGTCTCAAGCAGCAGGGCCGAGTGACAAGAGCCCGGGCTTGGGAGTCGGAGGTCGGAGGTTCGAATCCCGGCGCCGCCACTTGTCAGCTGGGTGACTTTGGGTAAGTCACTTCACTTCTCTGGGCCTCAGTTCCCTCATCTGTCAAATGGGGATTAAGACTGTGAGCTCCATGTGGGACAACCTAATCACCCTGTATCTGCCCCAGCGCTTAGAACAGTGCGTGGCACATAGTAAACGCTTAACAAATGCCATCATTATTATTATTATTTTATTATTAGAGAAGTCACTTCTCTGCAGAGAAGCAGCGTGGCCCAGTGGAAAGAGCCCAGGCTTTGGAGTCAGAGGTCATGGGTTCAAACCCCTACTCCGCCGCTTGTCAGCTGTGTGACTTTGGGCAAGTCACTTCTTTGTGCCTCAGTTCCCTCGTCTGTAAAATGGGGATTAAGACTGTGAGCTCCATGTGGGACAACCTGATTACCTTGTACTCCCCCGGCACTTAGAACTGTGCGTGGCACAGAGTAAGCACTTAACAAATGCCATCATTATTATTATTATTATTATTATTATTATTATTATTCTCAGGGCCTCAGTTACCTCATCTGGAAAATGGGGACTAAGACTGTGAGCCCAATGTGGGACAACCTGATCACCTTGTATCTCCCCCAGCGCTTAGAACAGTGTGTGGCACATAGTAAGCGCTTAACAAATGCCATTATTATTATTATTCTCTGGGCCTCAGTTACCTGATGACCTTGTATCTCCCCCAGTGCTTAGAACAGTGTGTGGCACATAGTAAGCGCTTAACAAATGCCATTATTATTATTATTATTCTCTGGGCCTCAGTTACCTCATCTGGAAAATGGGGACTGAGACTGTGAGCCCAATGTGGGACAACCTGATGACCTTGTATCTCCCCCAGCGCTTAGAACAGTGCGTGGCACATAGTAAGTGCTTAACAAATGTCATTATTATTATTATTATTCTCTGGGCCTCAGTTACCTCACCTGGAAAATGGGGACTGAGACTGTGAGCCCGATGTGGGACAACCTGAAGACCTTAATGAACAGTGCGTGGCACATAGTAAGCACTTAACAAATGCCATTATTATTATTATTTTTCTCTGGGCCTCAGTTACCTCATCTGGAAAATGGGGACTGAGACTGAGCCCAGTGTGGGACAACCTGATGAACTTGTATCTCCCCCAGCACTTAGAACAGTGCGTGGCCCATAGTAAGCGCTTAACAAATGCCATTATTATTATTATTATTATTATTATTATCATTATTATTATTCTCTGGGCCTCTGTTACCTCATCTGGAAAATGGGGGCTAAGACTGTGAGCCCAATGTGGGACAACCTGAAGACCTTAATGAACAGTGCATGGCACATAGTAAGCGCTTAACAAATGCCATTATTATCATTATTATTCTCTGGGCCTCAGTTACCTCATCTGGAAAATGGGGACTGAGACTGTGAGCCCAATGTGGGACAACCTGATGAACTTGTATCTCCCCCAGCGCTTAGAACAGTGCGTGGCACATAGTAAGCGCTTAACAAATGCCATTATTATTATTATTATTATTATTATTATTATTGTATCTCCCCCAGTGCTTAGAACAGTGCTTGGCACATAGTAACCTGGCTTAACAAATACCGTAATTATTATTATTAATTATTATTATTACAAAGCGATTAAGGCGGCTTCCTTGGTGGGGGGCTCTTGGCCGTGATGGGGATTTGGAAGTGGAGCCGATTTCGATAGGTGAGGAGGGGGTCGTCGGGCAGGACCCCCCCCTCCCCCCGTCCCCATGGTGACCTGGTGACCTTTCACCTCTAGGCCCCCAGGCCACTGCCCGGCTTCCGCTTCCGGCAGGGGAAATTGGGGAGGGGGCTCCATCCTGACCTTTCCCCTAAAACCCCCCTTTCCCCCCCTCATTCATTCATTCAAGCAATCGTGTTTATTCATTCATTCATTCAATCGTATTTATTGAGCGCTTACTTTCATTCATTCATTCACTCAATCGCATTTATTGAGCGCTTACTGTGTGCGGAGCACTGGACTAAGCGCTTGGGAAGTCCAAGGCGGCCACCCCACCGCCTGACTAAAGGGACGCTAATCATAATAATCCTAATTGCGGTATTTGTTCATTCGTTCATTCATTCAATCGCATTTATTGAGCGCTTACTGTGTGCAGAGCACTGTAGTACAAGTTGGCAACATCTAGAGAAGCCGCGTGGCTCAGTGGAAAGAGCCCGGGCTTTGGAGTCAGAGGTCATGGGTTCAGATCCCGTCCCTGCCAATTGTCAGCTATGTGACTTTGGGCAAGTCACTTAACTTCTCTGTGCCTCAGTTACCTCATCTGTAAAATGGGGATTGACTGAGCCCCACGTGGGACAACCTGATCACCTTGTATCCCTCCAGTGCTTAGAACAGTGCTTTGCACATAGTATGCTTAACAAATACCATTATTATTATTAGCATTATTATTACTGTGTGCAGAGCACTGGACTAAGCGCTTGGGAAGTCCAAGGCGGCCACCCCACCGCCCCCACGCCCGACTAGAGGGACGCTAATCAAAATAATCCTAATTGTGGTATTTGTTCATTCATTCATTCATTCAATCGCATTTATTGAGCGCTTACTGTGTGCAGAGCACTGTAGTACAAGTTGGCAACATCTAGAGTCGGTCCCTACCCCACAACGGGCTCACAGTCTAGAAGAGGGAGACAGAGAACAAAAGAAAACATATTAACAAAATCAAATAAATAGAATAAATCTGTACAAACATATACAGGTGCTGTGGGGAGGGGAAGGAGGTAAGGCGGGGGGAATGGGGAGGGGGCTCAGTCTGGGAAGGCCTCCTGGAGGAGGTGAGCTCTCTTAAGCGCTTACTCTGTGCCGGGCACTGTACTAGGCGCCGGGGTGGATCCGAGCCAGTCGGGTGGGCCGCAGTCGCTCCCTGTCCCACGCGGGGCTCGCAGTCTCCATCCCCATTTTCCAGAGGAGGAAACTGAGGCCCAGGGAAGGTAAGTGAGTTGCCGTGGCCGGCTTGGGGGTCCCGGGACCCCGCCCGGCCTGGAGGGCCTGCTGCTGCTGGCTCTGGGGAGGGGTCAATCAATCAATCAATCAATGGTATTTATTGAGCGCTTACTGTGTGCAGAGCACTGTACTAAGCGCTTGGGAAGTACAAGTTGGCAACATAGAGATAGTCCCTACCCAACAGTGGGCTCACAGTCTAAACGAGTCGGAGGGAGGTGGGTGGAAAAGGGGGTTGGGGGGCGGCGAAGACCCCTGGATGGGGTGGGAATCCCTTCGCCTCCCACCCTCCCACTCTTTTAGGGTCTTATCTCGATTTCAGGACCCGACTGTAACGCACCCAGTAGCTCGGGTCCCCCCGAGCTAGGGCCTGGCAGTCGGAAGGACCTGGGTTCTAATTCCGCCCCCTCCAGGTGTCTGTTGTGGGTCGGAAAGACCTGGGTTCTAATTCCGCCTCCTCCAGGTGTCTGTTGTGAGTTGGAAAGACCTGGGTTCTAATTCCGCCTCCGCCAGGCGTCTGCTGTGGGTCGGAAGGACCTGGGTTCTAATTCCGCCTCCGCCAGGTGTCTGCTGTGGGTCGGAAGGACCTGGATTCTAATTTCACCTCTACCAGGCGTCTGCTGCGGGTCGGAAGGACCTGGGTTCTAATTCCACCTCCGCCAGGCGTCTGCTGTGGGTGGGAAGGACCTGGGTTCTAATTCCGCCTCCGCCAGGCGTCTGTTGTGGGTCGGAAGGACCTGGGTTCTAATTCTGATTTCTCCAGGTGTCTGTTGTGAGTCAGAAGGACCTGGGTTCTAATTCCACCTCCGCCAGGCGTCTGCTGTGGGGCAGAAGGACCTGGGTTCTAATTCCACCTCCACCAGGTGTCTGCTGTGGGTGGGAAGGACCTGGGTTCTAATTCCACCTCCGCCAGGCGTCTGCTGCGGGGCGGAAGGACCTGGGTTCTAATTCCGCCTCCGCCAGGTGTCTGTTGTGGGCCGGAAAGACCTGGGTTCTAATTCCGCCTCCGCCAGGTGTCTGCTGTGGGGCAGAAGGACCTGGGTTCTAATTCTGCCTCCGCCAGGTGTCTGCTCTGGGTCGGAAAGACCTGGGTTCTAATTCTGATTTCTCCAGGTGTCTGTTGTGGGTCGGAAAGACCTGGGTTCTAATTCCACCTCCGCCAGGTGTCTGTTGTGAGTCGGAAGGACCTGGGTTCTAATTCCGCCTCCACCAAGTGTCTGCTGGGAAGGACTGAGGACTGCGAGTCGGGGAGGGCCTGGTTTCTAATCCCGTTTCCAACACTTTGATGAGTCAATCAGCGGTATGTATCGGGTGCTTAATTGCTGCGGAGCTCTGTACTGAGCACTTAGGAGTACTTACAATGTTGAGCACTAACAATGTTCATTCAGTCGTACTATCAATATAATAGAGTTGTTAGACGTGTTTTCTATTCACCAGGAGCCTGTGGTCATTCATTCGTCCATTCAGTCGTATTTATCAAGTGCTTATTGTGTGCAGAGCACTGTACTAAGCGCTTGGGGAGACAATCCAACAGTAAACAGTGACAATCCCTGCCCACGACGAGCTCACAGCTGAGGATTTGTATGCAAGTGCTGTGGGGTGAATAATGGAGTGTTTAAAGGGCTCAGATCCAAAGACACAGGCGATACAGTGACCTTGGGCGAGTCGTTTACCTTTCTTTTAATTTTATCGTATGTGTTAAGCACCGGGGTGGATCCAAGTGAATCAGGTCGGATACAATCCCTGTTCCACATGCGGCGCCCAGTAATAATAATAATAATGATATTTGCCATGGGACAACCTCATCTCCTTGCATTACCCCCAGCGCTTAGAATAGTGCTTTGTACATATTTATTACTTTATTTATTTATTTATTTATTTATTTTACTTGTACATATCTATTCTATTTGTTTTATTTTATTAGTATGTTTGGTTTTGTTCTCTGTCTCCCCCTTTTAGACTGTGAGCCCACTGTTGGGTAGGGACGGTCTCTAGATGTTGCCAATTTGTACTTCCCAAGCGCTTAGTACAGTGCTCTGCACATAGTCAGCGCTCAATAGATACGATTGATGATGATGCTTTGCACATAGTAAGCGCTTAACAAATACCAACATTATTATTATTATTATTAAGCACTTTCTATGCTCCAAGCACAGTCTAAATAGTCTCCGCGCCTGTTAGTAAACTGGTTGTGGGCAGGGAATGGGTCTGTTATCATCTGCTTACTATGTGCAAAGCACTGTTCTAAGCGCTGGGGAGGTTACAAGGTCATCATGTTGTCCCACGGGGGGCTCACAGTCTTAATCCCTATTTTAATAATAGTAATGATGACATTTGTTAAGTGCTTACTATGTGCAAAGCAGTGTTCTAAGCGCTGGGGAGGTTACGAGGTCATTAGGTTGGCCCACGGGGGGCTCACAGTTTTAATCCCTATTTTAATAATAATTATAATGGGATTTGTTAAGCGCTTACTATGTGCAAAGCACTGTTCTAAGCGCTGGGGAGGTTGCAAGGTCGTCATGTTGTCCCACGGGGGGCTCACAGTCTTAATCCCTATTTTAATAATAATAATAATGACATTTGTTAAGTGCTTACTATGTGCAAAGCACTGTTCTAAGCGCTGGGGAGGTTACGAGGTCATCAGGTTGCCCCACGGGGTACTCACAGTCTTAATCCCTATTTTAATAATAATTATAATGAGGTTTGTTAAGCGCTTACTACGTGCAAAGCACTGTTCTAAGCGCTGGGGAGGTTGCAAGGTCATCATGTTGTCCCACGGGGGACTCACAGTCTTAATCCCTATTTTAATAATAATAATAATGATGACATTTGTTAAGTGCTTACTATGTGCAAAGCAGTGTTCTAAGCGCTGGGGAGGTTACGAGGTCATCAGGTTGTCCCACGGGGGGCTCACAGTCTTAATCCCTATTTTAATAATAATAATAATGATGACATTTGTTAAGTGCTTACTATGTGCAAAGCACTGTTCTAAGCGCTGGGGAGGTTACGAGGTCGTCAGGTTGTCCCACGGGGGGCTCACAGTCTTAATCCCTATTTTAATAATAATAATAATAATAATAATGACATTTTTAAGCGCTTATTATGTGCAAAGCACTGTTCTAAGCACTGGGGGGATTCAAGGTGATCAGGTTGTCCCACGTGGGGCTCAGTCTTCATCCCCATTTTACAGAGAGGGTAACTGAGGCCCAGATAAGTGAAGTGACTTGTCCAAAGTCACCCAGCTGACAAGTGGCGGAACCCGGATTAGAACCCACGACCTCTGGCTCCCAAACCCGTGCTCTTTCCACTGAGGTAACTGAGGCACAGAGAATAATAATAATGTTGGTATTTCTTAAGTGCTTACTATGTGCCAAACACTGTTCTAAGCGCTGGGGGAGATACAAGCAGATCAGGTTGTCCCCCATGGGGCTCCCAGTCTTCATCCCCATTTTCCAGATGAGGGAACTGAGGCCCAGAGAAGTGAAGTGACTTGTCCAAAGTCACACAGCTGGCAGTCGGGATTAGAACCCATGACCTCTGACTCCCAACCCCGGGATCGTTCCACTGAGCCACGCTGCTTCTTTCGAACGCTTGTACATATTTACAATTCTATTTATTTTGCCAGTGATGTGCATCTAGCTTTACTTCTATTTATTCTGACGATTTGACACCCGTCCCCATGTTTGGTTTTGTCGTCTGTCTCCCCCTTCTAGACTGGGAGCCCGTTGTTGGGTAGGGACCGTCTCTAGATGTTGCCCACGTGGACTTCCCAAGCGCTTAGTACAGTGCTCTGCACACGGTAAGCGTTCAATAAATACGACTGAATGACTGAATGAACGCTCCCAAGCGCTTAGTCCAGTGCTGTGCCCCCAATCAGGGCCTGGTGACTCTGATGGACTGAGTGAGTGACGGACGGTTGATTGACTGGTTGACGGACGAATGAGTGACTGGGCTGAGGGGAGAGGGGCGGGCCTTGGGCCGTCCCGCGCTCCCATTGGCTGGCGTCGGAGTCTTCCCGCCCACCGGGCCCGGGAGGGGGGGCAGGCGCATGCGTAGTCACGATCAGCCGAACCTTCGCCGGGCGGGGGGGGGGCAGAAGGCGGTGTTTCCTCTCGTGGCCGCCAGAGGGCGAGCGCGGCCGAAAGCCACGCAGGCGCGGGAAACCCGCCCCCTCCCCTCTCCGACACAGCTGGGGAAAATCGGCCTTCAAGTACTCATTCATTCATTGTCAGTCAATCAATCAATCAATCAATCAATCGTATTTATTGAGCGCTTCCTGTGTGCAGAGCACTGTACTAAGCGCTTGGGAAGTACAAGCTGGCAACATATAGAGACAGTCCCTACCCAACAGTGGGCTCACAGTCTAGAAGTCATATATATTGAGCTCTTATTGGGTGCAGTGCACTGTACTAAGCGCTTGGAAAGGGCTCAGGCCTTCCCAGACTGAGCCCCCTCCTTCCTCTCCCCCTCGTCCCCCTCCCCATCCCCCCCCGTCTTACCTCCTTGCCTTCCCCACAGCACCTGTATATATGTTTGTACATATTTATTACTCTATTTATTTTACTTGTACATATCTATTCTATTTATTTTATTTTGTTAATATGTTTGGTTTTGTTCTCTGTCTCCCCCTTCTAGACTGTGAGCCCACTGTTGGGTAGGGACCGTCTCTATATGTTGCCAACTTGGACTTCCCAAGCTCTAAATACAGTGCTCTGCACACAGTAAGCGCTCAATAAATATGATTGATGATTGATTGGAAAGTACAGTTCAGCAATAAAGAGACGATCCCTGCCCCTACCGGGCTTCATCGCCCTTCAAGCATTCAGTCAGTCCTATTGAGGGCTTATTGGGTGCAGAGCACTAGTACTAAGCGCTTGGAAAGTACAGTTAATGATGGCATTGATTAATGCTTCATGACAATGATATTTCATTAGACCTAAACAATCACTATGTGAAATGCATACATGGATGTGTGTGTATATATATATATATATATATGTTTGTGAGTGTGTGTATATATGAGTTGTCCTGTATATATGTTTGTACATATTCATTACTGTTTATTTTACTTGTACATATTTATTCTATTTATTTTATTTTGTTAATATGTTTTGTTGTCTGTCTACCCCTTCTAGACTGTGAGCCCGCTGTTGGGAAGGGACCGTCTCTATATGTTGCCAACTTATACTTCCCAAGCGCTTAGTACAGTGCTCTTCACACAGTAAGTGCTCAATAAATACGACTGAATGAATTTATTATTTATTTTATTTTGTTGGTATGTTTGGTTTTGTTCTCTGTCTCCCCCTTTTAGACTGTGAGCCCACTGTTGGGTAGGGACTGTCTCTATGTGTTGCCAATTTGTACTTCCCAAGCGCTTAGTACAGTGCTCTGCACATAGTAAGCACTCAATAAATACGATTGATGATGATGATTAAGCGCTTACTATGTGCAAAGCACTGTTGTAAGCGCTGGGGAGGTTACAAGGTGATCAGGTTGTCCCACGGGGGGCTCAGGGTTTTCATCCCCATTTCCCAGATATCATCCCCATTTTCCAGATGAGGGAACTGAGGCCCAGAGAAGTGAAGTGACTTGCCCAAAGTCACCCAGCTGACAAGTGGCGGAGCCGGGATTTGAACCCATGACCTCTGACTCCCAAGCCCGGGCTCTTTCCACTGAGCCACGCTGCTTCTCACAAACGCTCCCAAGCGCTTAGTACAGTGCTCTGCTTCGTCAGGGTCGGGTGACTCCGATGGACTGAGTGATGGAGAGGCGGACTGCTTGATTGACTGGTTGACGGACGAATGAGTGACTGGGCCGAGGGGAGGGGGGCGGGCTTTGGCCCGTCCCGCGCTCCCATTGGCTGGCGGAGGAGTCTTCCCGCCCACCGGGCCCGGGCGGGCAGGCGCATGCGTAATCACGATCAGCCGAACCTTAGCCGAGCGGGGGCGGGCAGAAGGCGGCGCTTCCTCTCGTGGCCGCCAGAGGGCGAGCGCGGCCGAAAGCCACGCAGGCGCGGGAAACCCGCCCCCTCCCCTCCCTGACACAGCTGGGGAAAATCGGCCCTCAAGTAGTCAATCAGTCAGTCGTATTGAGCGCTTATTGGGTGCAGTACACTGTACTAAGCGCTTGGAAAGCACAGTTCAGCAATAAAGAGAGACAATCCCTGCCAACACCGGGTTTCATCGGGAAAGCAGCGTGGCTCAGTGGAAAGAGCCCGGGCTTTGGAATCAGAGGTCAGGGGTTCAAATCCTAGCTCCGCCACTTGACAGCTGGGTGAATTTGGGTAAGTCACTTAACTTCTCTGTGCCTGTTACCTCATCTGTAAAATGGGGATGAAGACTGTGACCCCCCCCCGTGGGACAAACTGCTCACCTTGTAACCTCCCCAGCGCTTAGAACAGTGCTTTGCATATAGTAAGTGTTTAATAAATGTCGTTATTATTATTCATCGTCCTTCAAGCATTCCTTCAGTCCTATTGAGGGCTTACTGGGTGCGGAGCACTAGTACTAAGCGCTTGGAAAGTACAGTTAATGATGGCATTTGTTAAGCGCTTACTATGTGCCAAGCACTGTTCTAAGCGCTGGGGAGGTTACAAGGTGATCAGGTTGTCCCACGGGGGGAGCTCAGTCTTCATCCTCATTTTCCAGATGAGGGAACTGAGGCCCATAGAAGTGAAGTGACTTGCCCAAAGTCACCCAACTGACAAGTGGCAGAGCCGGGATTAGAACCCATGTACATATTTATTACTCTATTTATTTATTTTACTTGTACATATCTATTCTATTTATTTTATGTTGTTAGTATGTTTGGTTTTGTTCTCTGTCTCCCCCTTTTAGACTGTGAGCCCACTGTTGGGCAGGGACTGTCTCTATATGTTGCCAATTTGTACTTCCCAAACGCTTAGTACAGTGCTCTGCACACAGTAAGCGCTCAATAAATACGATTGATGTTGATGATGACCTCTGACTCCCAAGCCCGGGCTCTTTCCACTGAGCCACGCTGCTTCTCTCGAGCGCTCCCGAGCGCTTAGTACAGTGCTCTGCCCCCAATCAGTGTCGGGTGACTCCGATGGACTGAGAGTGAGTGACGGACGGGCGGACTGCTTGATTGACTGGTTGACGGGCGAATGAGTGACTGGGCTGAGGGGAGGGGGGCGGGCCTTGGGCCGTCCCGCGCTCCCATTGGCTGGCGGCGGAGTCTTCCCGCCCACCGGGCCCGGGCGGGCTGGCGCATGCGTAGTCACGATCAGCCGAACCTTCGCCGAGGGGGGGGGGCAGAAGGCGGCGCTTCCTCTCGTGGCCGCCAGAGGGCGAGCGCGGCCGAAAGCCACGCAGGCGCGGGAAACCCGCCCCCTCCCCTCCCCGACACAGCTGGGGAAAATCGGCCTTCAAGTAATCATTCATTCATTCATTCATTCAATCCTATATATTGAGCGCTTACTGGGTGCAGTGCACTGTACTAAACGCTTGGAAAGTACAGTTCAGCAATAAAGAGACGATCCCTGCCCACACCGGGCTTCATCGTCCTTCAAGCACTCATTCAGTCAGTCCTATTGAGGGCTTACTGGGTGCAGAGCACTAGTACTAAGCGCTGGGAAAGTACCGTTAATGATGGCATTTATTAAGCCATTACTATGTGCAAAGCACTGTTCTAAGCGCTGGGGAGGTTACAAGGTGATCGGGTTGTCCCACGGGAGGCTCACAGTCTTCATCCCCATTTTTCAGATGAGGGAACTGAGGCCCAGAGAAGTAAAGTGACTTGCCCAAAGTCACACAGCTGACAAGTGGCGGAGCCTGGATTTGCACCCATGACCTCTGACTCCCAAGCCTGGGCTCTTCTCCAGTGAGCCACGCTGCTTCTCTATAGTTCAGCAATAGAGACAATCCCTGCCCACACCGGGCTTCATCGTCCTTCAAGCATTCATTCAGTCAGTCGTATTGAGCGCTCACTGTGTGCAGAGCACTGTACTAAGCGCTTGGAAAGTACAGTTCAGCAATAGAGAGATACAATCCCTGCCCACACCGGGCTTCATCGTCCTTCAAGCATTCATTCAGTCAGTCGTATTGAGCGCTTACTGTGTGCGGAGCACTGTACTAAGCGCTTGGAAAGTACAGTTCAGCAATAAAGAGAGACAATCCCTGCCCACACCGGGCTTCATCGCCCTTCAAGTATTCATTATGGGAAGCAGCATGGCTCAGTGGAAAGAACCCGGAATTGGGAGTCAGAGGTCATGGGTTCTAATCCCAGATCCGCCACATGTCTGCTGTGTGACCTTGGGCAAGTCACTTAACTTCTCTGAGCCTCAGTGAGGACCTCATCTGTCAACTGGGGATGAAGACTGTGAGCCCTCCGAGGGCCAACCTGATCACCTTGTAACCTCCCCAGCGCTTAGGACAGTGCTTGGCACATAGTAAGCGCTTAATAAATGCCATTATTATTGTTATTATTATTAAAAGGTAAGGACAGGAGAGACCAAGGATCCGGCCTCGGTTTATTACAAAGCTGCCGGGCGTCGCGGCCCGGCGGCCGAGGGTCAGAGGCGGAAGCGTCCGTCCAGCAGGGCCCGGTGGCGGGCCGGGGTCAGGGGCACGTAGGCGCCGGCCTCCGGGTCCAGGACGAACAGCGGGTCCGACACGACGCCCGGGTCGAAGCCCTCTCCCGCCAGGCGGGTTTTCTGCTGCTTGAAGGTTTCCGTGGTGGGCAGGCTCGCCTGGGGACGGGTCGGGAGGGGGTTCGAGCGGGCACGTGCCAACGCGGGCGCGGGCAGGGCCCCGGGGGCCGAGCCAGGGCAGAGCGGTACCCGGGTTTACCTGGAGGCGCAGGAAGCGGGGCCGGGCGTACGGCGGCAGCATCTCGGTGACGTGGGCGTGCAGCCGGGCCAGGTCCAGCTGGTGGTCTGGGTGCGGGACCAGGGCGGCCATGCCCGCCCGCCCCTCCTGCCCTGGGGAAGGACGAGTCGGGGGCACAGGTTCATTCATTTATTCATTCAGTCGCATTTACTGAGCACTTACTGCGTGCAGAGCGAGCACAAGGAGGTCCCCCTCTCCATCCCCCCCCATCTTACCTCCTTCCCTTCCCCACAGCACCTGTATATCAATCAATCGTATTTATTGAGCGCTTACTGTGTGCAGGGCACTGGCGGGTAGAGCACAAGGAGGTCCCCCTCTCCATCCCCCCCCATCTTACCTCCTTCCCTTCCCCACAGCACCTGTATATCAATCAATCGTATTTATTGAGCGCTTACTGTGTGCAGGGCACTGGCGGGTAGAGCACAAGGAGGTCCCCCTCTCCATCCCCCCCATCTTACCTCCTTCCCTTCCCCACAGCACCTGTATATCAATCAATCGTATTTATTGAGCGCTTACTGTGTGCAGGGCACTGGCGGGTACAGCACAAGGAAGTCCCCCTCTCCATCCCCCCCATCTTACCTCCTTCCCTTCCCCACAGCACCTGTATATCAATCAATCGTATTTATTGAGTGCTTACTATGTGCAGAGCACTGTACTAAGCGCTTGGGAAGTACAAAGTGGCAACATATACAGTCCCTACCCAACAGCAGGCTCACAGTCTAAAAGGGGGAGACAGAGAACAAAACCAAACATACTAACAAAATAAAATAAATAGAAACAAAATAAAATAGATAAATAGTATATATGTATATATGTTTGTACATATTTATTACATATTTATTCCCCCTCGTCCCCCTCTCCATCCCCCCATCTTACCTCCTTCCCTTCCCCACAGCACCTGTATATATGTATAGATGTTTGTACAGATTTATTACTCTATTCATTTATTTTACTTGTACATGTCTATTCTATTTATTTTATTTTGTTAGTATGTTTGGTTTTTGTTCTCTGCCTCCCCCTTTTAGACTGTGAACTCACTGTTGGGTAGGAACTGTCTCTATATGTTGCCAACCTGGACTTCCCAAGCGCTTAGAGAAGCAGCGTGGCTCAGTGGAAAGAGCCCGGGCTTTGGAGTCAGAGGTCATGGGTTCAAATCCTGACTCTGCCAACTGTCAGCTGGGTGACTTTGGGCAAGTCATGTAACTTCTCTGTGCCTCAGTTACCTCATCTGTAAAATGAGGATTAAGACTGTGACCCCCCCCCGTGGGACAACCCGATCACCATGTAACCTCCCCAGCGCTTAGAACAGTGCTTTGCACATAGTCAGCGCTTAATAAATTCTATCGTTAGTACAGTGCTCTGCACATAGTAAGCGCTCAATAAATACGATTGATTGATTGATTGATTGGACTAATAAGCACTTGGGAGGTCCACGTTGGCAAAATCTAGAGACGGTCCCTACCCAACAGCGGGCTCACAGTCTAGAAGGGGGAGACATGCAACGAAACCAAACATGTTAACAAAATAAAATAACTAGAATAAATATGTACCACAAGTAAAACAGAGTCATAAATATGTACAAACATCTATACATATAGACAGGTGCTGTGGGGAGGGGAAGGAGGTAGGACAGGGAGAAGGGGGAGAGGTGAGAAGCAGCGTGGCTCAGTGGAAAGAGCGCGGGCTTTGGAGTCAGAGATCATGGGTTCGAATTCCGGCTCCGCCAACTGCCAGCTGTGTGACTTTGGGCGAGTCACTTCACTTCTCTGGGCCTCAGTGACCTCACCTGGAAAATGGGGATGAAGACTGTGAGCCCCACTTGGGACAACCTGATCACCTTGTAACCTCCCCAGCGCTTAGAACGGTGCTTTGCACATAGTAAGCGCTTAAATAAACGCCATCATCCTGTATATATGTTTGTACATATTTATCATTCTATTATTTATTTATTTTACTTGTACATATCTATTCTATTTATTTTACTTTGTTAGTATGTTGGGTTTTGTTCTCCGTCTCCCCCTTTCAGACTGCGAGCCCACTGTTGGGTAGGGACTGTCTCTAGATGTTGCCAACTTGGACTTCCCAAGCGCTTAGTCCAGTGCTCTGCACACCGTAAGCGCTCAATAAATATGATTGATTGATCGTTATTATGATGCCACATCATCATCATCATCATCAATCGTATTTATTGAGCGCTGACTGTGTGCAGAGCACTGGACTAAGCACTTGGGAAGTACAAATTGGCAACATATCATCATCATCAATCGTATTTATTGAGCGCTGACTGTGTGCACAGCACTGGACTAAGCGCTTGGGAAGTACAAATTGGCAACATATCATCATCATCAATCGTATTTATTGAGCGCTGACTGTGTGCAGAGCACTGGATTAAGCGCTTGGGAAGTACAAATTGGCAACATATCATCATCATCAATCGTATTTATTGAGCGCTGACTGTGTGCAGAGCACTGGATTAAGCGCTTGGGAAGTACAAATTGGCAACATATCATCATCATCAATCGTATTTATTGAGCGCTGACTGTGTGCAGAGCACTGGACTAAGCGCTTGGGAAGTACAAATTGGCAACATCTAGAGACAGTCCCTACCCAACAGTGGGCTCGCGGTCTAAAAGGGGGAGACGGAGAACAAAACCAAACATACTAACAAGATAAAATAAATAGAATAGATAGGTACAAGTAAAATAAATAGAGTAATAAATATGTACGGTGGCCTTCTGTTTACCTGGTACGGTCGGCTCCCGCCTTACGGCCAAGTGACCGCCCCCCACCCCGCGATGCCCGCGACGCCCCCGCACCCACCTGGCACGGTGACCCCGTAGACGCCCACGTCCTGCAGGAAGTCCAAGGCTCCCAGCATCAGTGCCACCTCTGTGGTCGCCACGTTCTCGCCCTTCCAGCTGCCACAGAGGGGGCGAAGGAGGAAAAGTGAGAGATGGGGGTGCCAGGGGGTCCGGGGGCCCGGGGGGCGGCGGGGCGGGGGGGCGCGGGTACCGGAAGGTGTCCCCGGTGCGGTCGTGGAAGGTGAGGAATCCGTCAGCGTCGCGGCACAGCAGGTCGCCGGTGTTGAAGAAGAGGTCCCCCGGGCGCTGGACGTCCGACAGCAGCCGCCCCCGCGCCAGCTCGGGGCCCCCGACGTACCCCAGGAACGGGGACGTCGGCCCCACCGGGGCCACCAGCAGCCCCGGCTCCCCTGATGAGAAGAACGATGCTATTCGTTAATAATAATAATAATAATAATAACGGCATTTATTAAGCACTTACTATGTTCTAAGTGCTGGGGAGGTTACAAGGTGATCAGGTGGTCCCACTTGGGGCCCACAGTCTTCACCCCCATTGTACGGATGAGGCCACTGAGGCACAGAGAAGTTCAGTGCCCAAGATCGCCCAGCTGACAATTGGCAGAGCTGGGATTCGAACCCCTGACCTCTGACTCCAAAGCCTGGGCCCTTTCCACTGAGCCATGCTGCTTCTCTGTATATATTTACTACTCTATTTATTGAACTATTTTACTTGTACCTATGTATTCTATTTTATTTTGTTAGTATGCTTGCTTTTGTTGTCTGTCTCCCCCTTCTAGACTGTGAGCCCACTGTTGGGTAGGGACTGTCTCTGTATGTTGCCAGCTTGTACTTCCCAAGCGCTTAGTACAGTGCTCTGCACACAGTAAGTGCTCAATAAATACGATTGATTGATTGATATATGAGAAGCAAATATATATATATACCTGTATATATGTATGCATATGTATGTACATATTTATTACTCTATTATATGTTTGTACGTCTTTATTACTCTATTTATTTTACTTGTACTTATCTATTCTATTTATTTTATTTTGTCAATATGTTTTGTTTTGTTCTCTGTCTCCTCCTCCTAGACTGTGAGCCCTCTATATGTTGCCAACTTGTACTTCCCAAGCGCTTAGTACAGTGCTCTGCACACAGTAAGCGCTCAATAAATACGATTGATTGATTGATATATGAGAAGCAAATATATATATATCTGTATATATGTATGCATAGGTTTGTACATATTTATTACTCTATTATATGTTTGTACGTATTTATTACTCTATTTATTTTACTTGTACATATCCGTTCTATTTATTTTATTTTGTCAATATGTTTTGTTTTGTTCTCTGTCTCCCCCTCCTAGACTGTGAGCCCGCTGTCGGGTCGGGACCATCTCTATATGTTGCCAACTTGTACTTCCCAAGTGCTTAGTACAGTGCTCTGCACACAGTAAGCGCTCAATAAATACGATTGATTGATATATAAAAGAAGCAAATATATATATATATATATACCTGTATATATGTATGCATATATGTTTGTACGTATTTATTACTCTATTATATGTTTGTACGTCTTTATTACTCTATTTATTTATTTTACTTGTACTTATCTATTCTATTTATTTTATTTTGTCAATATGTTTTGTTTTGTTCTCTGTCTCCCCCTTCTAGACTGTGAGCCCGCTGTCAGGTCGGGACCGTCTCTATATGTTGCCAACTTGTACTTCCCAAACGCTTAGTACAGTGCTCTGCACACAGTAAGTGCTCAATAAATACGATTGATTGATTGATTGATATATAAGAGAAGCAAATATATATATATATATACACACCTGTATATATGTATGCATATATGTTTGTACGTATTTATTACTCTATTATATGTTTGTACGTCTTTATTGCTCTATTTATTTATTTATTTTACTTGTACTTATCTATTCTATTTATTTTATTTTGTTAATATGTTTTGTTTTGTTCTCTGTCTCCCCCTCCTAGACTGTGAGCCCGCTGTCGGGTCGGGACCGTCTCTAGATGTTGCCAACTTGGACTTCCCAAGCGCTTAGTCCAGTGCTCTGCACACAGTAAGCGCTCAATAAATACGATTGATTGATTGTTAAGCACTTACTACGCGCTGGACACCAAACTAAGCACCGTGGATCGAAGCAAATCGGATTGGACACAGTCCCCTGTCCCCTGTGGGGGCTCACAGTCTCCATCCCCATTTTGCAGATGAGGTCACTGAGGCACAGAGAAGAAGAATTGCCTTTGAGACTGTGAGCCCACTGTTGGGTAGGGACCGTCTCTAGATGTTGCCAACTTGGACTTTCCAAGCGCTCAGTACAGTGCTCTGCACACAGTAAGCGCTCAATAAATACGATTGATTGATTGATTGAAGAATTGTAGTATTTGTTAAATGCATTTCCCACCCACTTCTGCCGTCGCCCTGACTTGCTCCCTTCATTCATCGTCCCCTCCCAGCCCCACACCGCCCAAGTCCACATCCCTCATTTTATTTCTATTAACGTCTGTCTCCCCCGCTAGACTATAAACTCCTCGTGGGCAGGGATTGTGCCTGTTTATTGTTCCAGTGTCCTCTTCCAAACGCCTAGTACAGTGCTCTGCACATAGTAAGCACTCGATAAATACGACTAAGTGACCAGGGTGCCCGGCGGTCCCCGGCCGAGGCTACTCTTTATTTTTTTAATGTTCATTCATTCATTCGATCGTATTTATTGAGCGAGCGCTTACTGTGTGCAGAGCACTGGACTAAGCGCTTGGGAAGTACAAGTTGGCAACATCCCTTCCTTCCTCTCCCCCTCGTCCCCCTCTCCATCCCCCCCATCTTACCTCCTTCCCTTCCCCACAGCACCTGGATATATGTATGTATACATACATATATGTATATGTATACATAAATATGTTTGTACATATTTATTACTCTATATATTTATTTATTTTACTTGTCCATATCTATTCTATTTATTTTATTTTGTTAGTATGTTTGGTTTTGTTCTCTATCTCCCCCTTTTAGACTGTGAGCCCACTGTTGGGTAGGGACTGTCTCTAGATGTTGCCAACTTGGACTTCCCATGCGCTTAGTCCAGTGCTCTGCACACAGTAAGCGCTCAATAAATACGATTGATTGAACATCTAGAGACGGTCATCATCATCATCAATCGTATTTATTGAGCGCTTACTGTGTGCAGAGCACTGGACTAAGCGCTTGGGAAGTCCAAGCTGGCAACATCTAGAGACAGTCCCTACCCAACAGCGGGCTCACAGTCTAGAAGGGGGAGACAGACAAGAAAACAAACATACTAACAAAATAAAATAATTAGAATAAATATGTACAAATAAAATAGAGTAATAAACACGTACAAACGTATATACATATATACAGGTGCTGTGGGGAGGGGAAGGATGTGCTTAATGGCATTTATTAAGCGCTTACTATGTGCAAAGCCAACTTGTACTTCCCAAGAGCTTAGTACAGTGCTCTGCACACAGTAAGCGCTCAATAAATATGATTGATTGATTGACGATTGACTGTTCTAAGCGCTGGGGAGGTTACAAGGTGATCAGGTTGTCCCACGGGGGGCTCACCATCTTAAGCCCCATTTTCCAGATGAGGGAACTGAGGCCCAGAGAAGTGAAGTGACTTGCCCAGAGTCACGCAGCTGACGCCTGGCGGAGGTGGGATTCGAACCCATGACCTCTGACTCCAAAGCCCGGGCTCTTTCCACTGAGTCACGCTGCTTCTCGGCTACTCCTCCCCGCCGCCCGGCCCCCCGCCAATCCCCTTCCCCAACCCAACTCCTCACCATCAGCCACGGGCACGCAGAGCCCCCGGGCATCTCTCAGGGGTCGGCCGGCCACCACGTCGTAGCGAATCAGCGAGAAAGGGGAGAATCGCTGTGTTGGGGTGGAGGGGAGATAATAATAATAATAATAATAATGATAACGGGATTTATTAAGCGCTTACTATGTGCAAAGCGCTGTTCTAAGCGCTGGGGAGGTCACAAGGTGATCAGGTTGCACCATAAGGGGCTCACAGTCTTAATCCCCATTTGACAGATGAGGTCACTGAGGCCCAGAGAAGCGAAGTGCCATGCCCAAAGTCACACAGCTGACAGTTGGCGGAGCTGGGATTTGAACCCGGGACCTCTGACTCCAAAGCCCGGGCTCTTACCACTGGGGCAGGAGGGGGTCACCGAGTTGGGGGGCGTCCCCCCCAGCCCCGGATCCACCCCCCGACCCCTGGCGCGCCCACCTTGTACAGCCAGCAGTCGCGGCCGACGGCGCCCAGGCGGCCGGTGTAGTTGAAGAGCGCCACGTTTCCCTCGGTCAGCCCGTAGGTCTCCAGCACCCGCAGAGGCCCGAACCGCCGCAGGAAACGCGCCCACACGTCCGGCCGCAAGCCGCTGCCCACCGCCAGCCGCACCTTGTGGGCACGGTCTCTGGGGCTCTGAGGCCCCAAGGAGAAGGGACGGGGTCAGAAGCGCAGGGCCTTCCGGGGTGCCCCCGACGACCGGCCCCGTGCCACCCTCTCCCCGGGCCCCCTCGCTGACCAGACCTGTGCCACCCTCTCCCCAGGCCCCCTCGCTGACCAGACCTGTGCCACCCTCTCCCCGGGCACCCTTGCTAACCAGACCCGTGCCGCCCTCTCCCCAGGCACCCCCGCCGACCAGACCTGTGCCACCCTCCTCTCCCCGGTCACCCTCACTGACCAGACCTGTGCCACCCTCTCCCCAGGCACTCCCGCTGGCCAGGCCTGTGCCACCCTCCTCTCCCCGGGCACCCTCGCTGACCAGACCTGTGCCACCCTCCTCTCCCTGGTCACCCTCGCCAACCAGGCCTGTGCCACCCTCCTCTCCCCGGGCACCCTCACTGACCAGACCTGTGCCACCCTCTCCCCAGGCACCCTCGCTGACTGGCCCCATGCCACCCTCTCCCCGGGCACCCCCGCTGACCAGACCTGTGCCACCCTCCTCTCCACGGTCACCCTCGCTGAGCAGACCTGTGCCACCCTCTCCCCGGGCACCCCCGCTGACCAGACCTGTGCCACCCTCCTCTCCCCGTCACCCTCGCTGACCAGACCCGTGCCACCCTCCTCTCCCCGGGCACCCTCGCTGACCAGACCCGTGCCACCCTCCTCTCCCCGGTCACCCTCGCTGACCAGACCCGTGCCACCCTCTCCCCGGGCACCCCCGCCGACAAGTCCGGTGCCGCGCTCTCCCTGGGCACTCCCAACGACCAGGCCCACCCCGCCCTCTCCGCGGGCACCCTCGCCACCCTCTAATAATGACAACGACAACGGTGGCATCTGTTAGAGAAGCAGCGTGGCTCAGTGGAAAGAGCCCGGGCTTCGGAGTCAGAAGTCATGGGTTCGAATCCCAGCTCCGCCACATGTCTGCTGTGTGACCTTGGGCAAGTCACTTCGCTTCTCTGAGCCTCTGGACTGGACCCACTCCGGCCCAGCCCCTGCCCGGGCCCGTCATCATCACCATGATCAATCGTATTTACTGAGCGCTTCCTGTGTGGGCAGAGCACTGGACTGAGCGCTTGGGAAGTCCAAGTTGGCAACGCCTAGAGACGGTCCCTACCCGACGGCGGGCTCACACTGACCGGCGGCTGGTTGACGAGGTAGCGGCAGAGCTCGCCGATGTACTGGAACACGGTGACCCCGTGGGCACGGCAGTCGTCCCAGAACTGGCCGGCCGAGAATTTGGTCTTCAGCACCACCGTGGCCCCTGGGGGAGGAGGATGGGGTGGGCGCCCCCGCCACCATCATCATCATCATCATCATGGAGGGCCATCAGCCCCCCGGTCCACGGTGCCCGCGCCCCCGAGGCACTGACCGATGCCCAGGCAGCCCACGATGCCCAGCAGGGAGCCCGCCATGTGGTAGAGAGGGAGGGCCAGGTAGACGACGTCGTCCCGCGTGGCTCCGCACAGCCGGTAGAAGCCCTGGCACTGCAGCACCTTGAGGTGGCTGACGACGGCGGCTTTGGGGAGCCCTGGGGCGGGGGACGCCCTGAGCCCCGCGTCCCGCTCCGGCTGGCGGAGGGGGCCCGCGGGGCCCGGTCCCCCTCCCGCCCGCCCCGGGGGGCCCGCTCACCGGTGGTGCCCGAGGTGAAGATGTAGAGGCTGGCGTCCAGCATGTCCGCGGGGGCCGACAGGTGCTCGGGCAGCGGGGCCTCCCCCTCCTCCTCCATCTGCGCCAGCAGGTCGGAGAAGCCGGCGGGCAGCGGGGAGGAGCCGGGGCCCGGGCCCGCCGACCACAGCTGCAGCCCCAACGCCCGGAGGGCGGCCAGGTCCGGCTCCAGGCTCTCCAGGAACTCTAGGTGAGACGGAGTCGGTCAGTCAATCGTATTTACTGAGCGCTTACTGAGCGGAGAGCGCTGTACCGACTGCAGCGCCCTGCCGGACCGTGAGCCCACTCTTTCAGACTGCGAGCCCACCGTTGGGTAGGGACCGTCTCTATGTGTTGCCAACTTGGACTTCCCAAGCACTTAGTCCAGTGCTCTGCACACAGTAAGCGCTCAATAAATACGATTGATGATGATGCTATCTGTTCCGACGACTTGACACCCATCCCCGGGTTTTGTTTTGTCGTCTGTCTCGCCCTTCTAGGCTGTGAGCCCGTCATTGGGTAGGGACCGTCTCTAGATGTTGCCAACTTGGACTTCCCAAGCGCTTAGTACAGCGCTCTGCACACAGTAAGCGCTCAATAAATACGATTGATGATGATGATTACTATTATTTAGCTTTAATTCTATCTGTTCCGACGACTTGACACCCATCCCCGTGTTTTGTTTTGTCGTCTGTCTCGCCCTTCTAGACTGTGAGCCCGTCACTGGGTAGGGACCGTCTCTATATGTTGCCAACTTGTACTTCCCAAGCGCTTAGTACAGCGCTCTGCGCACAGTAAGCGCTCAATAAATACGATTGATGATGCTGGTGATTACTATTATTTAGCTTTAATTCTATCTGTTCCGACGACTTGACACCCATTCCCATGTTTTGTTTTGTCGTCTGTCTCGCCCTTCTAGGCTGTGAGCCCGTCGCTGGGTAGGGACCGTCTCTAGATGTTGCCAACTTGGACTTCCCAAGCGCTTAGTCCAGTGCTCTGCACACAGTAAGCGCTCAATAAATACGATTGATTGTTTGATTCCCCTCCCCACAGCACCTGTATATACGTTTGTACAGATTTTGTTAACGATGTGCAGGGATGAAGACTGTGAGCCCCCCATGGGACAACCTGATCACCTCGCATCCTCCCCAGCGCTTAGAACAGTGCTTTGCACATAGTAAGCGCTTCATAAATCCCATCATTATTATTACTATTATTATTATTATTATTCTTTTAGACTGTGAGCCCACTGTTGGGTAGGGATACTATTATCACTATTATTATTATTCTTTTAAACTGTGAGCCCACTGTTGGGGAGGAACTGTCTCTATATGTTGCCAATGTGTATTTCCCAAGCGCTTAGTACAGTGCTCTGCACACAGTAAGTTGTTCAACAAATACGATTGATGATGATGATGATGATGATGATGACTACTATTATTTAGCTTTAATTCTATCTGTTCCAATGACTTGACACCCATCCCCGTGTTTTGTTTTGTCGTCTGTCTCGCCCTTCTAGACTGTGAGCCCGTCGTTGGGTAGGGACCGTCTCTAGATGTTGCCGACCCGTACTTCCCAAGTGCTGAGTCCAGTGCTCTGCCCACAGTAAGCGCTCAATAAATCATCATCATCAATCGTATTTATTGAGCGCTTACTATGTGCGGAGCACTGTACTAAGCGCTTGGTAAGTACAAATTGGCAACATACAGAGACAGTCCCTACCCAACAGTGGGCTCACAGTCTAAGAGGGGGAGACAGAGAACAAAACCAAACATACTAACAACATAAAATAAATAGAATAGATATGTACAAGTAAAATAGAGTAACAAATATGTACAAACATATATACATATAAACAGGTGCTGTGGGGAAGGGAAGGAGGTAAGGTGGGGGGGATGGAGAGGGGGACGAGGGGGAGAGGAAGGAAGGGGCTGAGTGTGGGAAGGCCTCCTGGAGGAGGTGAGCTCTCAGAAGGGCCTTGAAGGGAGGAAGAGAGCTAGCTTGGCGGAGGGGCAGAGGGATTGGGGGCATTCCGGGCCCGGGGGAGGACGGGGGCCGGGGGTCGATGGCGGGACGGGCGAGAACGAGGTACGGTGAGGAGATTAGCAGCGGAAGAGCGGAGGGTGCGGGCTGGGCTGGAGAAGGAGAGAAGGGAGGGGAGGTAGGAGGGGGCCAGGGGATGGATGGCCAGCCTGGAAGCCCAGGGTGAGGAGTTTCTGCCTGATGTGCAGATTGATTGGGAGCCACTGGAGATTTTTGAGGAGGGGAGTGATATGCCCAGAGCGTTTCTGGACAAAGATAATCCGGGCAGCAGCATGAAGTATGGATTGAAGTGGAGAGAGACACGAGGATGGGAGATCAGAGAGAAGGCTGATGCAGTAGTCCAGACGGGATAGGATGAGAGCTGAATTGAATGAATGAACACATTCCCTGCCTGCAATGAACTTACAGTCTAGAGGAGGAGACAGACGTTAATAAAAATAATTAAATGACAGATAGGTACATAAGTCTTTTGTACTATGACACTGTACTTTCCCCAGTGCTCTGCACACAGTAAGCACTCAGGGAAGCAGCCTTCATTCATTCATTCATTCACTCAATCGTATTTACTGAGCGCTTACTGTGTGCAGAGCACCGGACTAAGCGCTTCGAAAGTACGACTCGGCAACAGATGGGGCAATCCCTACCCAACAACGGGCTCACAGTCTACAAGGGGAGAAGCATTCATTCATTCAATCATATTTATTGAGCGCTTACTGTGTGCAGAGCACTGTACTAAGCGCTTGGAAAGTACAAGTTGGCAACATAGAAGCAGCGTGGCCTAGTGGCTAGAGCCCAGGCCTGGAAGTCAAAGGGACCTGGGTTCTAATCCCGGATCGGCCATTTGTCCGCTGGGTGACCTCGGGCAAGTCACTTCACTTCTCAGGGCCTTGGTTCCCTCATCTGAGAAATGGGGATAATAATAATAATAATGGCATTTATTAAGAGCTTACTATGTGCAAAGCACTGTTCTAAGTGCTGGGGAGGTTACAAGGTGATGAGGCGGTCCCACGGGGGCTCACAGTCTTCATCCCCATTTGACAGATGAGGGAACTGAGGCCCTGAGAAGTGAAGTGACTCGCCCAAAGTCACCCAGCCGACAAGTGGCGGAGCCGGGATTTGAACCCATGACCTCTGACTCCAAAGCCCGGGCTCTTTTCCATTCATTCATTCAATCGTATTTATTGAGTGCTTCCTGTGTGCAGAGCACTGCACTAAGCGCTTGGGGAGTACAAGTTGGCAACGTATAGAGACGGTCCCTACCCAACAGCGGGCTCACAGTCTAGAAGCCAGGCTGCTTCTCTGTGACCAATCAATCAATCAATCGTATTTATTGAGCGCTTACTGTGTGCAGAGCACTGGACTAAGCGCTTGGGAAGTACGACTGTGAGCCCCAGGGGGGGACAGGGACTGGTTCAAGCGCTTAGTCCAGTGCTCTGCACACAGTAAGCGCTCAATAAATACGATTGATGATGGTTCCAACCTGATGACCTTCTAGACTGTGAGCCCGCTGTGCGGTAGGGACCTTCCTTCTATGTTGCCAACTTGGGCTTCCCAAGCGCTCAGTCCGGTGCTCTGCACACAGTAGGCGCTCAATAAATACGATTGAATGAAGTACCTTCTATCATCTCCCCCAGCGCTTAGGACAGGGCTGGACACATCGGAAGCGCTTAACAAAAACGACGATTATTACCTGTCATTGTTCTTATTAATACTAATGCAAAATAGGGCTGAGGGCCTGTCCGAACCCCGAGGCCCCGCCCCTTTCCGGCCGCACCGGCCCCGCCCCCTTTCCGAGCTCACTGGTCACGCCCCTTTCCCGAACGCGGCCACGCCTCATTCCGAACGCACTGGCCCCGCCCCCCTCCGAACTCCGATGGCCCGCCCCTTCCCGAACTCGCTGGCCCCGCCCCCTTTCCGAGCTCCGATGACCCGCCCCTTCCCGAACGCGGCCGCGCCCACTCCCGAAGCCATTGGTCCTGCCCCCTTTACGAGCTCGCCGGCCCCGCCCCTTTCCGAACGCGGCCGCACTCACGCCCGAACTCGCTGGCCCCGCCCCTTTTCGAACTCACTAGCTCCGCCCCATTCCGAACTCGCCGGCCCCGCCCCTTCCCGAACGCGGCCGCACACACGCCCGAGCTCGCCGGCCCCGCCCCCTTTCCGAACGCACCGGCCCCGCCCTTTTCCGAACTCGCCGGTCCCGCCCCCTTTCGGAGCGCGGCTACGCGCACTTCCTGAAGTCGCTGGCCCCGCCCCCTTTCCGAGCTCGCCGGCCCCGCCCCTTTCCGAACGCGGCCGCGCTCATGCCCCAGCTCGCTGTCCCCGCCCCTTTTCGAACTCACTGGCTCCGCCCCATTCCGAACTCGCTGGCCCCGCCCCTTTCCGAACTTGGACGCACATGCCCGAACTCGCCGGCCCCGCCTCTTTCCGAACGCGGCCGCGCACACGCCCGAACTCGCCGGCCCCGCCCCTTCCCGAACGCGGCCGCACACACGCCCGAACTCGCCGGCCCCGCCTCTTTCCGAACGCGGCCGCACACACGCCCGAACTCGCCGGCCCCGCCCCTTTCCAGAGCTCGGCCCCGCCCCTCCCCGAACGCGGCCGCACACACGCCCGAAGTCGCTGGTCCCGCCTCTTTCCGAACGCTGCAGCTCTCACGCCCGAACTCGCTGGCCCCGCCCCTTTCCGAAGGCGGCCGCACGAGTCCGATCTCGCTGGCCCCGCCCACTCGCGAACGCTCTGGCCCCGCCCCATCCCTAACTCCCTGGCTCCGCGCACACACGCCCGAGCTCGCTGGCCCCGCCCCTTTCCGAACGCGGCCGCACACACACCCGAACTCGCTGGCCCCGCCCATTTCCAGAGCTCGGCCCCGCTCCATTCCGAACGCGGCCCCGCCTCTTTCCGGACGCGGCTGCACACACCCCCGAAGTCGCCGGCCCCGCCCCTTTTCAGAATTCGGCCCCGCCCCTTTCCCAACGCGGCCGCACACAGGCCCGAGCTCGCCGGCCCCGCCCCTTTCCGAACGCAGCCGCACACACGCCGGAAGTCGCCGGCTCCGCCCCTTTCCGAACGCGGCCGCACACGTGCCCGAACTCGCTGGCCCCGCCTCTTTCCGAACGCGGCCGGCCGCACACACGCCCTAAATCGCCGGCCCCGCCCCTTTCCGAACGCGGCCGCACACAGGCCCGAGCTCGCCGGCCCCGCCCCTTTCCGAACGCGGCCACACACACGCCCGAAGCCACCGGCCCCGCCCCTTTCCGAACGCGGCCGCACACACGCCCGAGCTCGCCGGCCCCGCCCCTTTCCGAACACGGACGCACACGCCCGAGCTCGCCGGCCCCGCCCCTTTCCGAACGCAGCCGCACACACGCCGGAAGTCGCCGGCTCCGCCCCTTTCCGAACGCGGCCGCACACGTGCCCGAACTCGCTGGCCCCGCCCCTTTCCGAACGCGGCCACACACATGTCCGAAGCCACCGGCCCCGCCCCTTTCCGAACGCGGCCGCACACACGCCCGAGCTCGCCGGCCCCGCCCCCTTCCGAACGCAGCCGCACACACGCCGGAAGTCGCCGGCTCCGCCCCTTTCCGAACGCGGCCGCACACGTGCCCGAACTCGCTGGCCCCGCCTCTTTCCGAACGCGGCCGGCCGCACACACGCCCTAAATCGCCGGCTCCGCCCCTTTCCGAACGCGGCCGCACACACGCCCGAGCTCGCCGGCCCCGCCCCTTTCCGAACACGGACGCACACGCCCGAGCTCGCCGGCCCCGCCCCTTTCCGAACGCAGCCGCACACACGCCGGAAGTCGCCGGCTCCGCCCCTTTCCGAACGCGGCCGCACACGTGCCCGAACTCGCTGGCTCCGCCTCTTTCCGAACGCGGCCGGCCGCACACACGCCCTAAATCGCCGGCCCCGCCCCTTTCCGAACGCGGACGCACACGCCCGAGCTCGCCGGCCCCGCCCCTTTCCGAACGCAGCCGCACACACGCCGGAAGTCGCCGGCTCCGCCCCTTTCCGAACGCGGCCGCACACGTGCCCGAACTCGCCGGCCCCGCCTCTTTCCGAACGCGGCCGGCCGCGCACACGCCCTAAACCGCCGGCCCCGCCCCTTTTCAGAGCTCGTCTGGCCCCGCCCCCCTCCGCCCCTCCCCCGGTCCCCCCCGTCACCTGGCGCCACGACGAGGGCCCGCGGGCGGCAGGCTCGGAGGCAGTGGAGCAGCGGGGCCCTGCGCAGGGCGCCGGGCAGAAAGGCGGCCGGCAGCCCGGCCTTGGCCAGCCCCAGCCACAGCCACACGAACTCGGGCCCGGACGGCAGCAGCAGCGCCACGGGCGCGGGCCCGGTCTCGGTCCCCCCCCGCGGTGGCCCCTCCGGCCCCTCCCCCCTTGGCGGCCCCGCGCAGGAAGGCGCGCGCCGCGCGGTTGGTCTCCCGCTCGGCCCGGCCGTAGGTGTAGACCCGCCCGCCGTGCAGCAGGAAGGCGCGGTCGGGCTGCTCCCGGGACAGCCGCGCCAGGCGCTCCCCCGGCCCGGGCCCGCGCCCGGCCCGCGCCCCGAGGGCCCGCCGGCACCGCGCGGCGCGCACGGCGAAGCACACGTCGTGGGGCAGCCAGCGCACACCCCCGGGGAGCAGCCCCAAGACCACCACCGCCACCGCCACCGTCACCACCGTCACCACCGCGACCACCACCGGCAGCGGAGGGTCCATGCCTCCCCCCCCGGCGGCTCGGGGGCGCGCCTGCGCGGGCACGGCGCCCCGCCCCCGACCGACGGCGCGGCCTCCTTTGGTAGAAAAACCGGGCACGGGCTGCTTTTATTGGTCGCTTTAAAAACACCTTTAAAAACCCCCCTGAACGGCCCCGCCGGCGGAAAGCGGGGGAGGGGGCCGGGGGCGGGGGAGACGCCCCCACCCCCTCCCCCCGCCCGCCCGGCGGCTTCGGTCCAAACCAGTGCCGGGGCGGGCGGGCGCCCCTCGTCCTCCGCCCCCCCAGTCACAGTAAGACCACGGCGAGGGGCTGGGGGTCTCTGTGTGTGTGTGTGTGTGTGTGTGTGTGTGTTTTTTGGGGGGGGGTCGCACGGTCAGGGTGACGTCATCAGGGTGGGGGCTCAGTCGCTGTCCGACCCCACCGCCGACGACCCCTTCCGTTTCCGCTTCGTGGGCTTTGGCTTGGTGTCCTCCTCCTCCTGCCGGGATAATAATAATAATAATAATGGTATTTATTAGGCGCTTACTATGGGCCGGGCACTGTTCTAAGCGCCGGGGAGGTTGCAAGGGGATCGGTGCTCTGCACATAGTAAGCGCCCAATAAATATGATTGATTGATTGGGGTGTCCCACGGGGGACACACACTCTTCACCCCCGAACGGCATTTATTGAGCGCTTGCTATGTGCCGGGCACTGTTCTAAGCGCCGGGGAGGTTGCAAGGGGATCGGGTTGTCCCCCGGGGGGCTCACACTCTTCACCCCCGAATGGCATTTATTATGATAATAATAATAATGATGGCATTTATTAGGCGCTTACTATGGGCCGCGCACTGTTCTAAGCGCAGGGGAGGTTGCGAGGGGATCGGGTTGTCCCCCGGGGGGCTCACACTCTTCCCCCCCGAATGGCATTTATTGAGCGCTTACTATGTACCGGGGAGGTTACAAGGGTATCGGGTTGTCCCCCGGGGGGCTCACACTCTTCCCCCCCGAATGGCATTTATTGAGCGCTTACTATGTACCGGGGAGGTTGCAAGGGGATCGGGTTGTCCCCCGGGGGGCTCACACTCTTCCCCCCCAATGGCATTTATTAAGCGCTTACTATGTGTCGGGAAGGTTACAAGAGGATCGGGTTGTCCCACGGGGGGGTTCACATTCTTCACCCCCGAATGCCATTTATTGAGCGCTTACTATGTGCAGGGCACTGTTCTAAGCGCCGGGGAGGTTACAAGAGGATCGGGTTGTCCCACTGGGGGCTCACACTCTTCACCCCCGAAAGGCATTTATTAAGCGCTTACTATGTGCAAAGCACTGTTCTAGGCACCGGGGAGTTTGCAAGCGGATCGGGTTGTCCCACTGGGGGCTCACACTCTTCACCCCCGAAAGGCATTTATTAAGCGCTTACTATGTGCAAAGCACTGTTCTAGGCGCCGGGGAGTTTGCAAGGGGATCGGGTTGTCCCACGGGGGGCTCACACTCTTCACCCCCGAATGGCATTTATTGAGCGCTTACTATGTGCCGGGCACTGTTCTAAGCGCCAGGGAGGTTACAAGGGGATCGGGTTGTCCCACGGGGGGCTCACACTCTTCACCCCCGAATGGCATTTATTATAATAATGATAATAATGATGGCATTTATTAAGCGCTTACTATGTGCAAAGCACTGTTCTAAGCGCTGGGGAGGTTACAAGGGGATCGGGTTGCCCCCCGGGGGACTCACACTCTTCACCCCCGAGTGGCATTTATTAAGCGCTTACTATGTGCCGGGCAGGTTGCAAGGGGATGGGGTGTCCCCCGGGGGGCTCACACTCTTCACCCCCGAATGGCATTTATTAAGCGCTTACTATGTGTCGGGAAGGTTACAAGAGGATCGGGTTGTCCCACGGGGGGGTTCACATTCTTCACCCCCGAATGCCATTTATTGAGCGCTTACTATGTGCAGGGCACTGTTCTAAGCGCCGGGGAGGTTACAAGAGGATCGGGTTGTCCCACTGGGGGCTCACACTCTTCACCCCCGAAAGGCATTTATTAAGCGCTTACTATGTGCAAAGCACTGTTCTAGGCGCCGGGGAGTTTGCAAGGGGATCGGGTTGTCCCACGGGGGGCTCACACTCTTCACCCCCGAATGGCATTTATTGAGCGCTTACTCTGTGCAGGGCCCTGTTCTAAGCACCGGGGAGGTTACAAGGGGATCGGGTTGTCCCACGGGGGCTCACACTCTTCACCCCCGAATGGCATTTATTATGATAATAATAATGATGGCATTTATTAAGCGCTTACTATGTGCAAAGCACAGTTCTAGGCGCCGGGGAGGTTACAAGGGGATCGGGTTGTCCCCCGGGGGACTCACACTCTTCACCCCCGAGTGGCATTTATTAAGCGCTTACTATGTGCCGGGCAGATTGCAAGGGGATCAGGTTGTCCCACAGGGGTCTCACACTCTTCACCCCCGAATGGCATTTATTAAGCGCTTACTATGTGCCGGGCACTGTTCTAAGCGCCGGGGAGGTTACAAGGGGATCGGGTTGTCCCCCGGGGGGCTCACACTCTTCACCCCCGAATGGCATTTATTATAATAATAATAATAATGATGGCATTTAAGCGCTTACTATGTGCCGGGCACTGTTCTAACCGCCGGGGAGGTTGCAAGGGGATCGGGTTGTCCCCCGGGGGGCTCACACTCTTCACCCCCGAATGGCATTTATTAAGCGCTCACTATGTGTCGGGGAGGTTACAAGGGGATCGGGTTGTCCCACGGGGGGAGCACACTCTTCACCCCGGAATGGCATTTATTAAGCGCTTACTATGTGCCGGG
Source organism: Tachyglossus aculeatus (assembly GCF_015852505.1). NCBI lineage: Eukaryota > Metazoa > Chordata > Mammalia > Monotremata > Tachyglossidae > Tachyglossus > Tachyglossus aculeatus. The sequence continues at coordinate 11,214,955 of NC_052096.1, read as the reverse complement.
CACTGTTCTAAGCGCCGGGGAGGTTACAAGGGAATCGGGTTGTCCCACGGGGGGCTCACAGTCTTCACCCCCATTTTAATAATAGTAATAATGATGATGATGTTATTTGTTAAGCGCTTACTATATGCAAAGCACTGTTCTAAACGCTGGGATGGTTACAAGGGGATCGGGTTGTCCCATGAGGGGCTCACAGTCTTCACCCCCATTTTAATAATAATGATGATGATGTTATTTGTTAAGCACTTACTATATGCAAAGCACTGTTCTAAGCGCCGGGGAGGTTACAAGGGGATCGGGTTGTCCCACGGGGGGCTCACAGTCTTCACCCCCATTTTAATAATAATAATAATGATGATGTTATTTGTTAAGCGCTTACTATGTGCAAAGCACTGTTCTAAGCACCGGGGAGGTTGCAAGGGGATCAGGTTGTCCCACGGGGGGCTCAGTCTTCATCCCCATTTTACAGATGAGGGAACTGAGGCCCAGAGAAGTGACTTGCCCAAAGTCACAGAGCTGGGATTAGAACCCACGACCTCTGACCCCAAAGCCGGGGCTCTTTTCCACCGAGCCACGCTGCTTCTCCTTTTCCAGATGAGGGCACTGAGGCCCAGGGAAGGGACTTGCCCAAAGTCACCCGGCTGACAGTCGGTGGAGCCGGGACTTGAACCCATGACCTGTGACTCCCAAGTCTGGGCTCTTTCCAGGGAGGGATGGGGGCGCGGGAGGAGGAGGGGAAGGGGGTTTGGGGGGCTCACCGAGGCGCTGCTGGAGGCCGACTCCTCCTCGGCGTTGGGGGGCTGCGCGGCGCTCTTGCGGCTGCGGGGGCTGGCCAGGGCCGCCTTGCGCCGGGTCTTGGGCGGTTTGCTGGACGAGTCCTCGTACTCCTCCGCCAGAGAAAAGAGGTCGCTGAACCTGGGGGGCGGCAGGGGCCCCCCGTCAGTCCTAGCCCCTCGGCCCTTCCCTCCTGCCCAGCACTGTGCGAAGGGCTGGCCACAACGGGCTGACGGTCAAGGCAGGGAGACAGACCCGTATAATGACAATGACGGCATTTGTTAAGCGCTTACTATGTGCTAAGCGCTGGGGCGGGTACACGAGGCCATCAGGTTGTCCCACGGGGGGGCTCCCAGTCATTCATCCCCATTTTACAGATGAGGGAACTGAGGCACAGAGAAGGGAAGCGACTGGCCCAAAGTCACACAGCCGGCCAGCGGCGGAGCCGGGATTGGAACCCGTGACCTCGGACTCCCGAGCCCGGGCTCTTTCCACTTCTCTGCTAGCTCTCTTCCTCCCTTCAAAGCCCTACTGAGAGCTCGCCTCCTCCAAGAGGCCTTCCCACACTAAGCCTCCTTTTTCCTCTCCTCCTCCCCGCCCTACCTCCTTCCCCTCCCCACAGCACCTGTAATAATACTGATGGCATTTATTAAGCGCTTACTATGCGCCAAGCACTGTTCTAAGCGCTGGGGAGGTTACAGGGTGATCAGGTTGTCCTACAGGGGGCTCACAGTCTTCATCCCCATTTTACAGATGAGGTAGCTGAGGCACAGAGAAGTAAAGTGACTGGCCCAAAGTCACACAGCCGACAATCGGCAGAGACGGGATTCGAACCCATGACCTCTGACTCCAAAGCCCGGGTTCTTTCCACTGAGCCACGCTGCTTCTCACCTGAATATATGTTTGCACAGATTTATTACTCTATTTCACTTGGGCATATTTACTATTCTATTTATTTTGTTAATGATGTGCATTTACCTTTAATTCTATTTGTTCTGACGACTTTGACACCCCTCTACATGCTTTGTTTTGTTGTCTGTCTCCCCCTTCTAGACCGTGAGCCCATTGTTGGGTAGGGACCGTCTCTAGATGTTGCCAACTCGTACTTCCCAAGCGCTTAGTACAGTGCTCTGCACACAGTGAGCGCTCAATAAATACGATTGAATGTCGCCGACTTGTACTTCCCAAGCGCTTAGTCCAGTGCTCTTCACACAGTGAGCGCTCCATAAATACGATTGAATGAATGTCACCGACTTGTACTTCCCAAGCGCTCAGTCCAGTGCTCTGCACACAGTAAGCGCTCAATAAATACGATTGAATGAATGAATGAACTATACAGAGTATTCTAGATTATGAGCCTGTTGTTGGGTAGGGACCGTCTCTATATGTTGCCAACCTGTACTTCCCAAGCGCTTAGTCCAGTGCTCTGCACACAGTGAGCGCTCAATAAATACGACTGAATGAATGTCGCCGACTTGTACTTCCCAAGCGCTCAGTCCGGTGCTCTGCACACAGTAAGCGCTCAATAAATACGACTGAATGAATGAATGAATAAACTCTACAGAGTATTCTAGACTATGAGCCTGTTGTTGGGTAGGGACCGTCTCTATATGTTGCCGACCTGTACTTCCCAAGCGCTTAGTCCAGTGCTCTGCACACAGTAAGCGCTCAATAAATACGATTGAATGAATGAATGTGTGTGTGGGGGCGGGGGGTGATCGGCACACACCGATTACAGTGTGGCTCAGTGGAAAGAGCCTGGGCTTTGGAGTCAGAGGTCATGGGTTCAAATGCCGGCTCCGCCACTTTGACTTGGGGCAATCACTCAACTTCTCTGGGCCTCGGTTCCCTCATCTGTAAAATGGGGATTCATTCAATTCATTCATTCAATTGGATGTATTGAGCGCTTACTGTGTGCAGAGCACCGGGCTAAGCGCTTGGGAAGCACAAGTTGGCAACATATAGAGCCGGTCCCTACCCAACAGCGGGTTCACAGTCTAGAAGGGGGAGACAGACAACAAAACAAAACAGATTATTAATCATATTTTCATTCATTCATTCAATCGTATTTATTGAGCGCTTCCTGTGTGCAGAGCACTGTACTAAGTGCTTGGGAAGCGCAAGTTGGCAACACTTAGAGACGGTCCCGACCCAACAGCGGGCTCACAGTCTAGAAGGGGGAGACAGACAACAAAGCAAAACATATGAACTAAATAGAATAAAGGATTAAGACTGTGAGCCCCCCGTGGGACAATCTGATCACCTTGTAACCTCCCCAGCGCTTAGAACAGCGCTTTCCACATAGTAAGTGCTTAATAAATGCCATCATTATTATTATTGCCCCGGAGGTTGGTTGGGGGTGGGGGCTCAGTTGCCTCAACTGGAAAATGGGGATTAATAATAATAATGGCATTTATTAATCAATCAATCAATCGTATTTATTGAGCACTTACTGTGTGCAGAGCACTGGACTAAGCGCTTGGGAAGTCCAAGTTGGCAACATCTAGAGACAGTCCCTACCCAACAGTGGGCTCACAGTCTAAAAGGGGGGAGACAGAACGAAACCAAATATACTAACAAAATAAAATAAATAGAATAGATATGCACTAGTCAGAGTAATAAATGTATACAAACATATATACAGGAAGCGCTTAGTACAAGTAAAACATATATATATATATACATATATACAGGAAGCGCTTACTATGTGCAAAGCACTAAGTGCTGGATTAAGCACCTGTATATATGTTTGTACGTATTTATGACTATTTTATTTGTCCATATTCTATTTATTTGATTTTGGTAATATGTTTTGTTTTGTTCTCTGTCTCCCCCTTCTAGACTGCGAGCCCCCTGTGGGGTAGGGACCGTCTCTCTATGTGTTGCCAACTTGGACTTCCCAAGCGCTTAGTCCGGTGCTGTGCACACAGTGAGCGCTCAATAAATACGATTGAACGAGTCTTACTTCATCTTGTGGGCCTCGTCGCAGCTGGCCTGCACGTGTTGCAGAGCCTGCAGGATCGGCGTCTGGTTGAAAACTGCGGGGAGGACGGGGAGAAGTCAGGGCCGGGACCGACGGACGGGGGTCTCCCCCCCACCCCGGGCCCCCCTCCGTCCCTCCGGTCGGGGTTCGGGGAGGGACGGGGCGCCTACAGTTCTGCTTGGTGTTGGTGAGGCTGAGCCGCAGGCTGTCCAGATGTTCCAGAATCTGCTCCAGGGTGAGCTGGGCCAGTTTGCTGCTGGAGCTCCTCAAGCTGGAAAGGAGGGAAAGGGGGGGTGTCACGGCCTGGCGAGGCCGGGGGACCCCCGCCCAAACCCCTGGGACCGGTGCTGCCCCGCCGACTCCCCCCCTCCCTTCTCATTCATTCAGTCGCGAGACAGACAACAAGACATGGTCATTCATTCATTCAATCAATCAATCAATCGTATTTATTGAGCGCTTACTATGTGCAGAGCACTGGACTAAGCGCTTGGGAAGTCCAGGTTGGCAACCTAGAGAGACAGTCCCTACCCAACAGCGGGCTCACAGTCTAAAAGGGGGAAGACAAAACCAAACGTACTAACAAAATAAAATAGATAGGTACAAGTAAAATAGAGTAATAAATCTGTACAAACATGTATACAGATATCCAGGTGCTGTGGGGAAGGGAAGGGGGTAAGATGGGGGGGTGGAGAGGGGGACGAGGGGGAGAGGAAGGAAGGGGCTCAGGCTGGGAAGGCCTCCTGGAGGAGGTGAGCTCTCAGTAGGGCCTTGAAGGGAGACTGAATTGTCATTCAGTCGTGAGACGGACGACAAGACATGCTCATTCATTCGTTCAGTCGTGTTTATTGAGCGCTTACTGCGTGCTGAGCACTGGACTGTATATATGTATATATGGTTGTACATATTTATTACTCTATTTATTTATTTATTTATTTTACCTGTACATTTCTATCCTACTTATTTTATTTTGTTGGTATGTTTGGTTCTGTTCTCTGTCTCCCCCTTTTAGACTGTGAGCCCACTGTTGGGTAGGGACTGTCTCTATGTGAAGCCAATTTGTACTTCCCAAGCGCTTAGTACAGTGCTCTGCACATAGTAAGCGCTCAATAAATACGATTGGTTGATTGATTGATTGATTGATTGAGGGAGGGGCCCAGGCGGAGAGGGCAGCCCCCTTCCCCCCAACACCACTCTGCTCTGCACATAGTAAGCGCTCAATAAATACGATTGATTGATTGATTGATTGATTGGACTAAGCGCTTGGGAAGTCCAAGTTGGCAACATCTAGGGACGGCCCCTACCCGACAACGGACTCACCACAGCCCAGCCTGCACCCTCCGCTCCTCTGCCGCCGCTCACCTCCTCACTGGGCCTCGTTCATTCAATCATCACCATCAATCGTATTTATTGAGCGCTTACTGTGTGCGGAGCACTGTACTAAGCGCTTGGGAAGTACAAATTGGCAACATCTAGAGACGGTCCCTACCCAACAGTGGGCTCACAGTCGTATTTATTGAGCGCTTACTGTGTGCAGAGCACTGTACTAAGCGCTTAGTACAGTATATTACTCTATTTATTTATTTATTTATTTTACTTGTACATTTCTATCCTATTTATTTTATTTTGTTGGTATGTTTGGTTCTGTTCTCTGTCTCCCCCTTTTAGACTGTGAGCCCACTGTTGGGTAGGGACTGTCTCTATGTGTTGCCAATTTGTACTTCCCAAGCGCTTAGTACAGTGCTCTGCACATAGTAAGCGCTCAATAAATACGATTGATTGATTGATTGATTGATTGATTGATTAGTACAGCGCTAGGCGCTCGTTCTCGCCTCCCTCCGCCAAACTCTCTCTCTTCCTCCCTTCAAAGCCTTACTGAGAGCTCACCTCCTCCAGGAGGCCTTCCCACACTGAGCCCCCCTTTTCCTCTCCTCCTCCCCATCCCCCCCAACACTACCTCCTTCCCCTCCCCACAGCACCTGCATATATGTTTGTACAGATTTATTACTCTTTTTATTTTACTTGTACAGATTTACTACCCTATTCTGTTAATGATGTACATCTAGAGAATGAGGATGATGTGATCTCTAAATGACGTGCATTTAGAGAAGCTGCGTGGTTCGCTGGAAAGAGCCCGGGCTTGGGAGTCGGAGGCCGTGGGTTCAAATCCCGGCTCCGCCGCTTGTCAGCTGTGTGACTTTGGGTGAGTCACTTCACTTCTCTGGGCCTCAGTTCCCTCATCTGTCAAGTGGGGATGAAGACTGTGAGCCCCCCGTGGGACAACCTGATCACCTTGTATCCCCCCCAGCGCTTAGAACAGTGCCTTGCACATAGTAAGCGCTTAACAAATGCCATCGTTATCTAGCTTTATATCTATTTATTCAGATGACTTGACACCCGTCCACGCGTTTTGTTTTGTCGTCTGTCCCCCCCTTCTAGACTGTGAGCCCGTTGTTGGGTAGGGACCGTCTCTAGAGAAAGCAGCGTGGCTCAGTGGAAAGAGCCCGGGCTTTGGAGTCAGAGGTCATGGGTTCAAATCCCGGCTCCGCCAATTGTCAGCTGTGTGACTCTGGGCGAGTCACTTCACTTCTCTGGGCCTCAGTTACCTCATCTGGAAAATGGGGTTGAAGACTGTGAGCCCCCCGTGGGACAACCTGATCACCTTGTAACCTCCCCAGCGCTTAGAACAGTGCTTTGCACATAGTAAGCACTTAACAAATGCCATCATTATATTATTATCTAGCTTCGTATCTATTTATTCTGATGCTTCATATCTATTCCTATCATAGAGCCCGGGCTTGGGAGTCAGAGGACATGGGTTCAAATCCCGACTCTGCCGCTTGTCAGCTGTGTGACTTTGGGCGACTTCTCTGTGCCTCAGTTACCTCATCTGTAAAATGGGGATTAAGATTGTGAGCCCCACACGGGACAACCTGATCACCCTGTATCCTCCCCAGTGCTTAGAACAGTGCTTGGCACATAGTAAGCGCTTAACAAATGACACTATTATTATTATTTATTCTGATGACACCTCTCTACATGTTTTGTTTTGTTGTCTGTCTCCCCCTTCTAGACTGTGAGCCCGCTGTTGGGTAGGGACCGCCTCTATATGTTGCCAACTTGTCCTTCCCAAGCGTTTAGTACAGTGCTCTGCACACAGTCAGCGCTCAATAAATACGATTGAATGAATGAATGAACATGACTTGTCGTCTGTCTCCCCCTTCTAGACTGTGGGCCCGCTGCTGGGTAGGGACCGTCTCTAGATGTTGCCAACTTGTCAATCAATCAATCATATTTATTGAGCGCTTACTATGTGCAGAGCACCGTACTAAGCGCTTGGGAAGTACAAATTGGCAACACATAGAGACAGTCCCTACCCAACAGTGGGCTCACAGTCTAAAAGGGGGAGACAGAGAACAAAACCAAACATACCAACAAAATAAAATAAATAGGACAGAAATGTACAAGTAAAATAAATAAATAAATAAACAGAGTAATAAATATGTACAACCATATATACATATATACAGGTGCTTGTCCTTCCCAAGCGTTTAGTACAGTGCTCTGCACACAGTCAGCGCTCAATAAATACGATTGAATGAATGAATAAACATGTCTTGTCGTCTGCCTCCCCCTTCTAGACGGTGAGCCCGCTGTTGGGTAGGGACCGCCTCTATATGTTGCCGACTTGTCCTTCCCAAGCGTTTAGTCCAGTGCTCTGCACACAGTCAGCGCTCAATAAATACGATTGAATGAATGAATGAACATGACTTGTCGTCTGCCTCCCCCTTCTAGACTGTGAGCCCGCTGTTGGGTAGGGACCGCCTCTAGATGTTGCCGACTTGTCCTTCCCAAGCGTTTAGTCCAGTGCTCTGCACACAGTCAGCGCTCAATAAATACGACTGAATGAATGAATGAACATGACTTGTCGTCTGCCTCCCCCTTCTAGACTGTGAGCCCGCTGTTGGGTAGGGACCGTCTCTAGATGTTGCCGACTTGTCCTTCCCAAGCGTTTAGTCCAGTGCTCTGCACACAGTCAGCGCTCAGTCAATAGGACTGAATGAATGAATGACTCGGGGGCCGGAGGAGGGAGAGCGCTAGAGGGGGAGTGCGTGTGCGAGCATGCGCGCTGCAGGATGGGCAGGGGCACGTGGCCCAGCCCCTTACCTCTGGCGCTTGCGCGGTAGGCTGTTGTTCTTGATGAGCAGCGACTTGATGTGCTCGGCCAGCAGGTCGTCGTGCTTGAGGCACCAGTGGCGAAGGATGCTCGTGGTGAACTGGTCGTCGGGGTGACAGGGCCGGCTCAGCACCATCTTCACCATCTCCTCGCTGGGCCTAAGGACGGGGGGACCCTCAGGACCCCCTCACTCCCGCCCTCGACCCCGGCTCCCGCGGGGTCCGGGCACGGGGGCCCGCCGCCCCCCGCCCCAAGAGCCGGGAGGGGTGGAGGCAGGAAGGAAGCCGGGACCGGCTGCAGCCGCTGCCCTCCTGACCGGGCGGAGGCCGGGGGGCGGGATGGGGGGGACGACCCCCGGCCCCCGGCCGCCTCTGACCCTTCTCCCGCTTGGCCGGGCGACGCGTGCGGAGACGGCTGCCGGCACGGAGGGGGTTGTCTAGGGGACCCTCGCCCTGGTTGTGAGCTGGCCCTCCGGCTCTTTCCACCCGGGACGGGCCCTCGTGCCCAGGCCCCCCGGGACAGGCGGATAGACGTACTTCTCCCTCCGCAGCTGCAGCAGCAGACAGGAAAGCGCCTCGGGGTGCTCTGTGGGGACGGGAGGTGTGTGTGTCGGGGAGGGGTTGTCATCAGGAAGGGCGGCCCCCCTCCCCGGCTCCTCCCGCCCCCCTCCCTGCCCTCACCCTTATACTTGAGGTGCTGGAGGATGGGGATGATGGTTTCCAGTGGGATGTTGTGGGCCAAGAAGAGCTGCCAGGCACAGTACTGCTCGAACGTCTCCCAGTCCAGACTCTGAACTGTGGGGGAGGGAGAGGGTGGCGGGGGGAGGGACGGGGGGCTGTGGGGAGCACTCAGGGGTGACGTCGGGGGGGCCAGAGGTGCTCCGGCAGGACTGCCTCCCTCCCTCCTTCCATTCATTCATATTTATTGAGCGCTTACTGTGTGTGGAGCGGGCCCCCCCACACCCCGGCCCCCCCCCCCAGCCCCGGACGGCGACGGGCGCCCACGCACTGAGGATGTTGAGGACGGAATCCTTGCGGAACATGACCAGGTTTCCCATCATCACGTGGCACACCAGCTCCTGCAGCTGGAAGGGGCGGGCGGAGAGCTGAGGTCACCCCTCACCTCCCCGAGGACCCCCACCCTTGGCTCCCGCCCCGGGGGGCCGGGGCCAGACGGTAACGTCAGCGTCTCTCGAGACCCTCCCTTCCTCCCCACACCGTCCGGAGGGCCGCGGGCCCCGGGCCTGGAATGCCCTCAATCCCTCTGCCCATCCGCCAAGCTAGCTCTCTTCCTCCCTTCAAGGCCCTGCTGAGAGCTCACCTCCTCCAGGAGGCCTTCCCAGACTGAGCCCCTTCCCTCCTCTCCCCCTCGTCCCCCTCTCCATCCCCCCATCTTACCTCCTTCCCCTCCCCACAGCACCTGTATACATGTATATATGGTTGTACATATTTATTACCCTGTTTATTTATTTATTTATTTATTTTACTTGTACATTTCTATCCTATTTATTTTATTTTGTTGGTATGTTTGGTTCTGTTCTCTGTCTCCCCCTTTTAGACTGTGAGCCCGCTGTTGGGTAGGGACCGTCTCTATGTGTTGCCAATTTGTACTTCCCAAGCGCTTAGTCCAGTGCTCTGCACATAGTAAGCGCTCAATAAATACGATTGATTGATTGATTGATTGAGGGAGGGGCCCAGGCGGAGAGGGCAGCCCCCTTCCCCCCAACACCACCGCGCTCTCCTCACCCATCCCGACCCCGACTCCGGGAGGGGGCCGCCTACCTGAGCCGAGTCGATGACGGCCACGATCATGTTCAGCAGCTCCCCGCTCCGCAGGGTCTCGTCCGGAAACTGGCGGGGAGGGGTCCAAGGAACACACGCCTCGGTGTAAACGGAGGGAGGGGGAGACGAGAGGCGGAGAAGGGCACGCATCTCGTCGGAGGGGCGAGGGGGGAAACGCACGGAAGGGGAGCGCACGAGACGGAGGACGGGGGCGCGGGACGCACCTCGGTGTAGATGGAGGGCGTGAGGTGGCACAGGAGCCGCACGTCGTCCTCCTGGCAGGCCTTCATGTCCATCATGAGGCAGGTGTGCAGGTCTCCCAGCTGCGTTGCCTGGGCGAAGGACTCGTACAGGCTCATCTTCCCCACCGCCGCCTTGCTGCGGAGACCGGGCGCCTCAGCTTCCCACCGCAGGCCCCCCTCCCCACGCCCCCCGGGACCCCCGGGGACCGGGCCCCCGCCCCGGGACGTCCCCTGACCTGGCCCGCAGGTAGTACAACAGGTGGTAGCCGATCTTGGGCTGCTTCTGGTAGAGCTCCGACAGCAGGTCGAGAAGCAGAGAGAAGCTGCTGTTGTCTTCCTGCATCTGGCACAGGTTCCTGGGGAGCGGGGAGAGGTGGGACCTCGGCCCCTGCCGCCCCCCACCCCTGCCCCCCGCTCACGGGGGCGTCCACACTCACCTAAATATTAGGTACAGCGGTTTCCCCACGGACTCCTCCAGGGACCTAAGGGAGGGGAGATGGGGAAGTTCCTCCACGGTCCCAGGATGGGGGCTGGGGCGAGAGGTGAAACTGAGGCACCTTGCGGGGGGGGGGGGAGGGCCGGGATGGAGGTCACCGCGTGGCTCAGGAGGAAAGGGCCCGGCCTTTGGAGTCAGAGGTCGCGGGTTCAAAGCCAACTGCCGGCTGGGTGACTTTGGGCGAGTCACTTCACGTCTCCGGGCCTCAGTTCCCTCATCTGGAAAGTGGGGGGGTTGAGGCTGCGAGCCTCCCGTGGGACAACCTGATCGCCTCGTGACTTCCCCAGCGCTTACAACAGTGCTTGGCGCATAGTAGGCGCTTAATAAATGCCACCATCATCATTATTATTGAGAGAAAGAGCAAGCAGGGGGGACTGGGGGTGTGGGTGGGGGGAGAGGCCGGCTGGGCGACTTTGGACGAGTCACTTCACGTCTCCGGGCCTCAGTTCCCTCACCTGGAAAGTGGGGGTTGAGGCTGCGAGCCGCCCGCGGGACAACCTGATCGCCTCGTGACTTCCCCAGCGCTTACAACAGTGCTTGGCGCACGGTAGGCGCTTAATAAATGCCACCATCATCATTATTATTGAGAGAAAGACCAAGCAGGGGGGCTGGGGGTGTGGGTGGGGGGAGAGGCCGGCTGGGTGACTTTGGACGAGTCACTTCACGTCTCCGGGCCTCAGTTCCCTCACCTGGAAAGTGGGGAGGTTGAGGCTGCGAGCCGCCCGCGGGACAACCTGATCGCCTCGTGACTTCCCCAGCGCTTACAACAGTGCTTGGCGCATAGTAGGCGCTTAATAAATGCCACCATCATCATTATTATTGAGAGAAAGAGCAAGCAGGGGGGGACTGGGGGTGTTGGTGGGGGGAGAGGCCGGCTGGGCGACTTTGGACGAGTCACTTCACGTCTCCGGGCCTCAGTTCCCTCATCTGGAAAGTGGGGGGTTGAGGCTGCGAGCCGCCCGCGGGACAACCTGATCGCCTCGTGACTTCCCCAGCACTTACAACAGTGCTTGGCGCATAGTAGGCGCTTAATAAATGCCACCAGCATCATTATTATTGAGAGAAAGACCGAGCAGGAGGGGCTGGGGGTGGGGGTGGGGGGGGACCGGGAAGGAGGGCATGGATTGGGGGGCGGGCGGGAGGGGAACCCTTACTCTTCCGTGACTTCCTCAGGAAGCACCTCCCCCCGGAAGTGGGCTTTGAACAGCTCCTGCAGGCAGGAGGCCAGCACGGACAGCTGCTCGGAGTCAAAGTCGTCCTGGCAGGAGAGATGTGTCACGGCCCCCCGCCTGCCCCCCAGCTCCCCCCCCCCCCAACTCCCCCAGCCTGTGAGCAGGAGGGCAGGAATGGGGGCGGGAGGGGCGGGGAGAGACCCCGGCCGGAGACCTCTCTGGGCCTCGGTCTCCCCCTCTGCAGAATGGGATCGCTTTCCCTTTCGGCGTAGCAGCCCCTTCCTCCCTTCAAGGCCCTGCTGAGGGCTCACCTCCTCCAGGAGGCCTTCCCAGCCTGAGCCCCTTGCTTCCTCTCCCCCTCGTCCCCCTCTCCATCATCAGTCGTATTTATTGAGCGCTTACTATGTGCAGAGCACTGTACTAAGCGCTTGGGAAGTACAAATTACCATCTCCATCCCCCCATCTTACCTCCTTCCCTTCCCCACAGCACCTGTATATATGTATATATGTTTGTACATATTTATTACTCTATTTTATTTTGTTAGTATGTTTGGTTTTGTTCTCTGTCTCCCCCTTTTAGACTGTGAGCCCACTGTTGGGTAGGGACTGTCTCTAGATGTTGCCAATCTGTACTTCCCAAGCGCTTAGTACAGTGCTCTGCACATAGTAAGCGCTCAATAAATACGATTGATGATGATGATGATGATGATGGGGACGGGGGCTGGACCCGGTGGGGCCGCGGTCCGCGGGTGGGCCGTGCCAGACACCCCTCGCACCCCAGACCCACCCCTTCGCCTCCGCACCCACCCGTCTGCTCCGTCCCCGGGGCAGTGGAAGCTTCTCACCTCCAGCACCTGATCCACGATCTCCTGCATGGCCTCACACTGGGCCTCGGTGTCACTGCGGATGTGAAAGGAAGGAGGGAGAGAAGGAAAGGAGGAACTGGGTCATCGGGCGGAGGCGCCTGGGTGAGCGATGAGGAGGATCGGGGGCAGAGGATGGCCGGGAGCGGGATCTAGGGGGTGGGGTGGGTGGCAGGAGGCACCTGGAGGAGATGGGATGACGCGGGCAGGGAACGCGTCTGTTTATTTTTCTACGGTCCTCTCCCGAGCGCCTAGTAACAGTGCTCTGCATCCATCATCAATCGTATTTATTGAGCGCTTACTGTGTGCAGAGCACTGGACTAAGCCCTTGGGAAGTCCAAGTTGGCAACATCTAGAGACGGTCCCTACCCGACAGTGGGCTCGCAGTCTGAAAGGGGGAGACGGAGAACGAAACCAAACATACTAACAAAAGAAAATAAATAGAATAGATAGGGACAAGTAAAATCATCATCAGTCGTATTTATTGAGCGCTTACTGTGTGCAGAGCACTGGACTAAGCGCTTGAGAAGTCCAAGTTGGCAACATCTAGAGACGGTCCCGACCCGACAGTGGGCTCACGGTCTAAAAGGGGGAGACGGAGAACAAAACGAAACATACTACCAAAATAAAATAAATAGAACAGATATGGACAAGTAAAATCATCATCAGTCGTATTTATTGAGCGCTTACTTTGTGCAGAGCACTGGACTAAGCGCTTGGGAAGTCCAAGTTGGCAACATCTAGAGACGGTCCCTACCCGACAGTGGGCTCACGGTCTAAAAGGGGGAGACGGAGAACGAAACCAAACGTACTACCAAAAGAAAATAAATAGAATAGATAGGGACAAGTAAAATAGAGTAATAAATACATACCAACATATATACATATATACAGGTGCTGCGGGGAAGGGAAGGAGGTAAGATGAGGGGGATGGAGAGGGGGACGAGGGGGAGAGGAAAGAAGGGGAAGGCCTCCTGGAGGAGGTGAGCTCTCAGTAGGGCATCCAGGAAGCGCTCAATACATACAATTACGTGAATGAATTGGAGGGATCCTGGGGGATGGCGCAGCCAGGGGGACACTGCTCGCCCATGGCCTCAGATGACCGCTGACCCCCTCGAAACCCTCCTAAAATCCCAAATCCTCCAAGATGACCTCCCCGACTAAACTCATTTCTCCACCCCACTGTCTCCCTCCTGCATCATCTGCGCACTCAGATCTCCCCTTTGTGCGCTTGATATTCACCCCGCCCTCAGCCCTCAAGCCCCTAAGTCCACATCCCTCGACTCCGTGTCGCTTGGGGGACCGAGCCCAGGCTTGGGAGTCGGAAGGACCTGGGTTCTAATCTCAGCCCCGCCACAGGACTGCTAGGTGACCCTGGGCAAGTCCCTTCACCTCTCTAGGCCTCAGTTCCCTCACGGGGATTACGACTGCGAGCCCCATGTCGAGCAGGGACTGTGTCCAACCCGATCAACTTGTATCTTCCCCGGCACTTAGGACAGTGCTCGGCCCATAGTAAGCGCTTAACAAGTACCATTATTATTATTATTATTCCTTCCCAACTAAGCCCTCAATTCTTCTTCTCCCATTCCCTCCTGCATCGCCCTTGCACTTGGGAGTTGCTCCCTTTATTCACCCTACCCTGAGCCCCACGGCACTTAGGGACGTATCCATAATTTCTGAATATTAACATCCGTCTCCCGCTCTAGATCGTCAACTCCCTGTGGGCAGGGAACACGTCTACCAACTCTGTTATACCGTACTCTCCTAAGTGTAATGATCTGCGCACAGTAAGCGCGCGAGAAATATGACTGATTGATTTCCCCGATCTATAACTATATGTTGCCTATATGTCTATATCTATATGTTGCCAACTTGTACTTCCCAAGCGCTTCGTACAGTGCTCTGCGCACAGTAAGCGCTCAATAAATACGATTGATTGATTGATTGATGCCTCAACTTCTCCAGCGCTTGGAACTGTGTCTGGCACGTAGGAAGCGCTTAAATACCCCAATTATTATTATTATTACGTTAATATCTGTCTTCCCCTCTAGACTGGAAGCTCAAGGGCAGGGATTGGTTCTACCAACTCTACTGTAGTCAATTCTCTCAACTGCTTAGTTCAGTGCTCTGCACACAGTGAGCACTCAATAAACACAGCGCATCGATCGACTGGGATGAGGAGTAGGGGGATTAAGATGACCGGGAAGGATCCTGGAAGATTGGGGTGACCGGGGAGGAGGGGGTCCCGGGGAGACCGGGGTGATACCCACCTCCCTTTCTGCAGCAAGAGGACCTTGTCTTTCAGAGACTCGTCCAGCTGGTCCAGGAATGGGGTGATGTCGACTGGCTCTTCCACCACCGCCTCCTTGACCGGGTGAAAACGGAATTCCCGCTTCTTCCCTGTGGCACAGCATTGAGGGGCGTCACAGCCGGGCGGGCTCCGGGACCGGGGGCGTCAAGACCGGGACGGATGGGGACGGGGCGGAAGGGTCTGGCGGGAGCCCTCACGTTTATTGCTCAGATCCTCCTCATCATCACTGAAAGCCGCTTCGGCGTTGTCATAGCAACTGTCCTCCTTGTCCGACATGTGGTTCTCCATCTCCATGGAAACTGGCTCCTCGATTTTGACTGGAGATGGCGGGTGGGGGGTGGTGGTGGCATGCATGCGGAAGAGAAACAATTAGACACCCCATTTTCCTTCCTGTATCCTAATCACCCCCTCCCCACAACGGGGTGAGCGAGGAGGACCACAGGAGGGGGACGGGGACTATGTACTGGGCACAGATTTCCCTGCAATGCTGTAGTCTGTGAGCCCACTGCTGGGTAGGGACTGTCTCTATATGTTGCCAATTTGTACTACCCAAGCGCTTAGTACGGTGCTCTGCACATAGTAAGCGCTCAATAAATACGATTGATGATGATGACGTAGGCGGAGTGGGGTGGGGGGTGCCCAGGGGAAGTCAGGGGAGGGGGGTCTTGGGGTGTCGGGGAAGAGTCCCACCGTCTCAGGTGGGGTCCTGAGGTCTCAGGGGTGCTGGAAAGAGTGGTTAAAGGGAGTTTTCCCACCGTCTTGAGGGCGTAGGAGGGGGACCCAAGTTCTCGGGGGTGTTGGATGGAGTGGTCGGAGGGAGTTGTCGGTCTCGGGGGTGGAGGAGTTGGGGGGGGGGTCCCAAGGTCACAGGGGTGTCGGGGGGTGGGGCGTGTGGGACAAGGGGGAGGCCCGCACCTTCCACAGGCGGAGAAGGCGAGCTGCAGAACTCGGGGAACTTCTCCCGCAACATCGACCGCAGCTCCTTGTCCAGCTTGGGGTTATCGAACAGCGGGGCCAGGTGGCTGCGGGGCGGCCGGGGGTGCCGGGCGGGGTGGGGGCGAGAAGGGAGCGTGAGCCCCTCGCCTCCCCCACCGGCTCCCCCGCTCCCTTCCCTCGGGCCTCCCCGCCCCCCGGCCCCCACTCACGCCAACACCCGCTTCTCCACGATGTGGTTGAGGGAGCAGAAGACCCCTTGGCGGACGTGGCTCTCCAGCGGCGGGTAGAAGTTGGGGATGATCTGGGGGGGCGTGGGGGTACAGAGAATAATAATAATAATAACGATGGTATTTATTAAGCGCTCACTATGTGCTAAGCAGTACTCTAAGCGCTGGGGAGGTTACGAGGCGATCGGGTTGTCCCACGTGCGGCTCACGGTCTTCATCCCCATTTTCCAGATGGGGTCACTGACGCCCAGAGAAGTGAAGCGACTTGCCCAAAGCCACACAGCTGACAAGTGGCGGAGCCGGGATTTGAATCCATGACCTCTGACTCCAAAGCCCGGGCTCTTTCCACTGAGCCACGCTGCTTCACGTGTGACCCCCACACACACACACCCGCCACTGGACGGGGCGGGGGGAGGGAACGGGTGGGATCACGGGACAGGGGGCTCCTGCGGAGATCTTGCCGCGGGGAGGAGGGAGCCCCTCGGCAGCCGGGGCGCACGTGGCATCGGGGGTTGGACAAGACAATTTCCCGGTGTCAGGGTTGTGGGAAAGGCCGGGGGTGAGGGTCAGTCAGAGAAGGAGGGGTGGGCGCTGGCCGAGAGAGGGGTGGGCCGGTTTGGGGGGCACGACGGGTGGGGACGGAGGACGGGGTAGGGCGGGTAAAGGCTCACCCGGCACATGAAGTCCAGCAGGGTGGCGGTGATGGCCGGGTGGGGTTTCATGGAGTGATGCATTACTAGGATGGCCGGCTCTGTTGTTGTTTGTCGGGGGGCGGCGGGGAACAGGAGTGAGTGGGGAGGCCTCTTCCCCGTGTCTCCTGCCCCCCTCCCCTCCCAAGGTCTCCCGCTCTCCCTCTCACACACGGGTCCCAAAACTCATCAAAGCACTGTTCCCCACGGAGTCAAGGCAGGGGTGGGGGCAGAATTGTTTCTAGATAAGCAGGGACAGATTTACGGCCCCACCGGAGACTGATCTCCGGGGCTCTGTCTCCGGCACAGGAAGCCCGGCCTCCACCCTCCCCAACCCGGCCACAACGGGTGTCTCTCCCCACCTCAATCCATACTTCACGCTGCTGCCCGGATTATCTTTGTCCAGAAACGCTCTGGGCATATTACTCCCCTCCTCAAAAATCTCCAGTGGCTACCAATCAATCTGCGCATCAGGCCGAAACTCCTCACACCCTGGGCTTCCAGGCTGTCCACCCATCCCCTCACCCCCTCCTACCTCACCTCCCTTCTTTCCTTCTCCAGCCCAGCCCGCACCCTCCGCTCCTCCGCCGCTAATCTCCTCACCGTACCTCGTTCTCACCCGTCCCGCCATCAACCCCCGGCCCACATCCTCCCCCGGGCCTGGAATGCCCCCAATCCCTCTGCCCATCCGCCAAGCTAGCTCTCTTCCTCCCTTCAAGGCCCTACTGAGAGCTCACCTCCTCCAGGAGGCCTTCCCACACTGAGCCCCTTCCTTCCTCTCCCCCTCGTCCCTCTCCATCCCCCCATCTTACCTCCTTTCCTTCCCCACAGCACCTGTATCTACGTATATACGTTTGTACGTATTTATTACTCTATTTATTTTACTTGTACCTATCTATTCTATTTATTTAATTTTGTTAGTATGTTTGGTTTGGTTCTCCGCCTCCCCCTTTTAGACCGTGAGCCCACCGTTGGGTAGGGACCGTCTCTAGATGTTGCCAGCTTGGACTTCCCAAGCGCTTAGTACAGTGCTCCGCACATAAATACGACTGATGATGACGATAACGGCCCTTACCGATGTTCATGATGCTGTCCTTGTCGGGGCTGAAGAACAGCCAGTCGTAGAACAGGGCCAGCTTGGCGTTGGACGCGGCCACGTTGGACTGTGGGGGTGGGGGGGGCCGCTTCAGTGTGGCCGGCGGCCCCCGTCCCCCCAGGCTCCCCCGCCCCCGGCCCGCCCCCCGCCCGCCCCCGCACCGTGCAGGTGGTGAGCAGCCAGCCGATGATGGCCCAGCGGGGCAGGACGTCGGAGCTGAGCACCTCGTTGGAGGGGTGCACGACGCCGCAGATGTAGCGGATCAGGTCGCAGCGCAGGGACTGGCTGTCGGGGGTGGCCAGGTACTGCCGCTGGAACCAGTCCTGGTAGCGTTTCTGCTGGCCGAACCGCACCTGGGGGGACCGAGCCGGCCGCTCGCGGACGCCCCTTCTCCCCCCCGGCACCCTCCCCTCTCCGGGGCACCCGGGAAGCCCCCCGAGAGCCCCCTCACCCGGGACGTCATGAAGAGCAGCTTGGTCTCCATGTCCGGGGTGAGGCGGCAGGCCAGGAACTTGCGGGACGTCCGGGAGAGCAGGAGTTGCAGGACGCCTGCGGGGAGCGGACCCCCCTCCGTCAACCCTGTCAGTCTTTTCGACTGTGAGCCCACTGTTGGGTAGGGACTGTCTCTATGTGTTGCCAATTTGGACTTCCCAAGCGCTTAGTACAGTGCTCTGCACACAGTAGGCGCTCAATAAATACGATTGATTGATTGATTGATTGTCCACCTGCCCCTCTGGGCCTCCCTCCCCTGACAGCCCCCTTGGGGGGCTCAAGACTGGCACAAGACCCCCACGCTCCCACCCCCGGAACCTCCTGCCTGTCGACTCAGGGCCGGCTCCTAATAGTGATAATGATGGCATTTGTTAAGCGCTTACTATGTGCGAAGCACTAAGCGCTCGGGTGGGGGGCGGAGGCAGATACAGGGTCATCAGGTTTCTATATGTTGCCAATTTGTACTTCCCAAGTGCTTAGTACAGTGCTCTGCACATAGTAAGCACTCAATAAATACGATTGATGATGATGATCAGGTTCGACCCCCACACTCCCACCCCCGGAACCTCCTGCCTGTCGACTCAGGGCCGGCTCCTAATAATGATAACGATGGCATTTGTTAAGCGCTTACTATGTGCGAAGCACTAAGCGCTAGGGCGGGGGGCGCGGAGGCAGATACAAGGTCATCAGGTTCGACCCCCACACTCCCACCCCCGGAACCTCCTGCCTGTCGACTCAGGGCCGGCTCCTAATAATGATAATGATGGCATTTGTTAAGCGCTTACTATGTGCGAAGCACTAAGCGCTCGGGTGGGGGGCGGAGGCAGATACAAGGTCATCAGGTTTCTATATGTTGCCAATTTGTACTTCCCAAGCGCTTAGTACAGTGCTCTGCACATAGTAAGCGCTCAATAAATACGATTGATGATGATGATCAGGTTCGACCCCCACACTCCCACCCCTGGAACCTCCTGCCTGTCGACTCAGGGCCGGCTCCTAATAATGATAACGATGGCATTTGTTAAGCGCTTACTATGTGCGAAGCACTAAGCGCTCGGGCGGGGGGGCGGAGGCAGATGCAAGGTCATCAGGTTCGACCCCCACACTCCCACCCCCGGAACCTCCTGCCTGTCGACTCAGGGCCGGCTCCTAATAATGATAATGATGGCATTTGTTAAGCGCTTACTACGTGCGAAGCACTAAGCGCTCGGGCGGGGGACGGAGGCAGATACAAGGTCATCAGGCTGTCCCACGTGGGGCTCACAGCCTTCATCCCCATTAGACAGATGAGGGAACTGAGGCTCAGAGAAGTGTTTTAGACTGTGAGCCCACTGTTGGGTAGGGACCGTCTCTAGATGTTGCCAACTTGGACTTCCCAAGCGCTTAGTCCAGTGCTCTGCACACAGTAAGCGCTCAATAAATACGATTGATGATGATGATGATGATGATGATGATGACCCTCCCCGCCCAACCCCGGTCCCCCCCCCCGCCGCCCCGACCTGTGAACTGGGGGCTCAAGGCCTGCGGCTGATGGATGATCTCTCTCCAGAGCAGCTCGAACTCCGGGATGCGGGCGACGTTCTGCAGCAGCCGGACCAGGTCTCGGCCGATCATGACGCAGTCCATGAACTGGGCCGGACAGGGAGGACGCCGTTAACTGACCGGGCGGGCCGGGGCCGGCCGGGGCCGGCCGGGGCCGGGCACCCCCCCCCCCCACCCCGCCGCCCCGCTCACCCGCTCCCGCAGCAACGAGACGCAGAAGTCGACCTCCCTCTGGCGCAGGGCCTGCAGCTGGGGGGTCCCGTGGTGGTCTACGATGAGTCGCAGGTACGTGTAGACCGTCATGGCCACCAACAGGCTGTTCTTCAGGACCCACTCCCTGGGGGGTGGAGGCAGGGGACGCGCCTGTCACCGTGCCCCCCCCCCCCCACCTACCCCACCCTCGGCCCCCTTGGACACACCCACGTCCCCTCTCTCCAGTTCATTTCAGTGTCCGTCTCCCCCTCTAGACTGGAAGCTCGTTGAGGGCAGGGAACGGGGCTGCCGATTCGCTTGTATAGTGCTCGACACATAGTAACCACTCGATCGACTGACTGTCTCCCCCTTCTAGACTGTGAGCCCGCTGTTGGGTACGGACCGTCTCTATATGTTGCCAACCTCTACTTCCCAAGCACTTAGTACAGTGTTCTGCACACAGTAAGCGCTCAATAAATACGATTGACTGAATGAATGAATGACGGTGCTTGGCACACAGTAAGTGCTCTATAAATACCATCGTTTGGGGCGGGGAGGAGCTTCATCTTCTAGACTGTGAGCCCGCTGTTGGGTAGGGACCGTCTCTATATGTTGCCAACCTGCACTTCCCAAGCACTTAGTACAGTGCTCTGCACACAGTATGTGCTCAATAAATATGATTGACTGAATGAATGAATGACTGTCCTCTCCCAAGCATCTAGTACAGTGCTTGGCACACAGTAAGTGCTCTATAAATACCATTGTTTGGGGGGGCGGGGGGAAGGCTTCATCTTCTAGACTGTGAGCCCGCTGTTGGGTAGGGACCGCCTCTATATGTTGCCAACTTGTACTTCCCAAGCGCTTAGTACAGTGTTCTGCACACAGTAAGCACTCAATAAATACGATTGAATGAATGACTGTCCTCTCCCAAGCATCTAGTACGGTGCTCGGCACACAGTAAGTGCTCTATAAACACCATCGTTTGGGAGGGGGGCTTCATCTTCTAGACTGTGAACCCGTTGTTGGGTAGGGACCGCCTCTATATGTTGCCAACTTGTACTTCCCAAGCGCTTAGTACAGTGTTCTGCACACAGTAAGCGCTCAATAAATACGACTGAATGAATGACTGTCCCCTCCCAAGCATCTAGTACGGTGCTCGGCACACAGTAAGTGCTCTATAAACACCATCGTTTGGGAGGGGGGCTTCATCTTCTAGACTGTGAACCCGTTGTTGGGTAGGGACCGCCTCTATATGTTGCCAACTTGGACTTCCCAAGCGCTTAGTACAGTGCTCTGCACACAGTAAGCGCTCAATAAATACGACTGAATGAATGACTGTCCTCTCCCAAGCATCTAGTACAGTGCTCGGCACACAGTAAGTGCTCTATAAACACCATCGTTTGGGAGGGGGGCTTCATCTTCTAGACTGTGAACCCATTGTTGGGTGGGGACCGCCTCTATATGTTGCCAACTTGGACTTCCCAAGCGCTTAGTACAGTGTTCTGCACACAGTGAGCGCTCAATAAATACGATTGAATGATTGAATGACTGTCCTCTTCCAAGCATCTAGTATGGTGCTCGGCACACAGTAAGTGCTCTATAAACACCATTGTTTGGGGGTGGGGTGGGGGGCGCCCAATCTAAACCCTGCGGCAGAACAGGCTGGCTCATTCATTCATTCATTCAATCGTATTTACTGAGCACTTACTGTGTGCAGAGCACTGTACTATTCATTCATTCAATCACATTTATGGAGCGCTTACTGTGTGCAGAGCACTGTACTATTCATTCACTCATTCAATCGTACTTACGGAGCGCTTACTGTGTGCAGGGCACTGTACTATTCATTCACTCATTCAATCGTATTTACGGAGCACTTACTGTGCACAGAGCACTGCACTATTCATTCATTCAATCGTATTTACGGAGCGCTTACTGTGCGCAGAGCACTGTACTATTCATTCATTCATTCAATCGTATTTATGGAGCGCTTACTGTGTGCAGAGCACTGTACTATTCATTCAATCGTATTGATTGAGTGCTTAGTGTGTGCAGAGCACTGTACTATTCATTCATTTATTCAATTGTATTTACGGAGCGATTACTGGGTGCAGAGCACTGTACTATTCATTCATTCATTCAATCGTATTTATGGAGCGCTTACTGTGTGCAGAGCACTGTACTATTCATTCAATCGTATTGATTGAGTGCTTAGTGTGTGCAGAGCACTGTACTATTCATTCATTTATTCAATTGTATTTACGGAGCGATTACTGGGTGCAGAGCACTGTACTATTCATTCATTCATTCAATCGTATTTATTGAGCGCTTACTGTGTGCACAGCACTGTACTATTCATTCATTCATTCATTCACTCGTATTTACGGAGCGCTTACTGTGTGCAGAGCACTGTACTATTCATTCATTCAATCATATTTATGGAGCGCTTACTGTGCGCAGAGCACTGTACTATTCATTCATTCATTCAATCGTATTTACGGAGTGCTTACTGTGTGCAGAGCACTGTACTATTCATTCATTCAATCGTATTGATTGAGTGCTTACTGTGTGCAGAGCACTATACTATTCATTCATTCATTCAATCGTATTTATTGAGAGCTTACTGTGTGCAGAGCACTGTACTATTCATTCATTCATTCAATCGTATTTACGGAGCGATTACTGTGTGCAGAGCACTGTACTAAGCGCTTGGGAAGTACAGTTGGCAGGCCTGGTCACTGCCAGTAGCCGGGCAGAGCTGGGATGGAGGCTGTCGGGGCTGGCGCCAAGGCCAGGGTGATGGTACGGGGCGGTCTCCGGACAGGAAAACACGGGCAATGCCCTCTGCCACTCAAAGGTCCCTCACCACCAATCAATCAATCGTATTTATTGAGCGCTTACTGTGTGCAGAGCACCGTACTAAGCGCTTGGGAAGTACAAGTTGGCAACACGTACAGACAGTCCCTACCCAACGGTGGGGACAGGAGATGGGGGGGGGGTCCCTCTCTGTTCACACCCTGCCCTCTGCCACTCAAAGGTCCCTCATCACCAATCAATCGTATTTATTGAGCGCTTACTGTGTGCAGAGCACTGTACTAAGCGCTTGGGAAGTACAAGTTGGCAACACATACAGACAGTCCCTACCCAACGGTGGGGACAGGAGATGGGGGGGGGGGTCCCTCTCTGTTCACACCCTGCCCTCTGCCACTCAAAGGTCCCTCATCACCAATCGTATTTATTGAGCGCTTACTGTGTGCAGAGCACTGTACTAAGCGCTTGGGAAGTACAAGTTGGCAACATATAGAGACAGTCCCTACCCAACGGTGGGGACAGGAGATGGGGGGGGTCCTCTCTGTTCCCACCCCCGATTCCCACCCCTGATTCGGCCAGCGTGGGAGCAGCCGGGCACCTGTCCGACGGGGCCCGCCCGCAGCGCCCGGCTCAGGGCCGCCAACCGCCCCCCAAGACAAACATTCCAAGGAGCCTTGGAGACAAAAATAAATCCTTATCGGCCGCGGAAGAAGGCTTTCTTTGGTGTCCGGCCCGCTCGGGCGGGTCCTTGACCCCTCCCCTCGACCACCCCCCGCCCCCGTCCCGGCACCTCTGTTCCGTCAGGATCTCGAGGACGCTTTCTGCCAACCAGATGTTTTTCGCTGTAACGTCTCCGCCTGACGCACACATACACACACGAGGACGAGGAGGAGTGGGGAGGTGAGCGGGGCTGGGGACTGCTTGGACGGATCCCGAGCCCCGGCCGGGGGCGGGGGGCTCTGGGGCCGGGAGATGGGACAGAAATAACCAGACCCCGTCTCGAGGCCCAAGAAAACATTCTCCCAGGCACAGAGCTGCAGTCACGCGGGGTCACCCCAAACACCCCCTCCCCTCGATGGCCTCACACAAACACAGCCCGCCCCCGATGACACCCGGGCCCCTGGCAGTCTCCCTGGATCCCATATCCTCCCTCACTACTGACCCTCAGCACTGTAAAGTTTTACACTCACGCGTGCACACACATGCACACACGTGCCTGCACCCCCCCCCCCCACCATGGGCCCATGTCCATCCGGGCCCAGCCGGGGCCTTGGACCCCAGTGTCCTCGGGGCCCCGCCCCATCCTTCCACCCCCACAGAGCCATAAAAGCCAAATGTCAGTTTCTGGACCGCCGCGGTTTCGGCCGCGCTCCCCCCAGCCTCCCTCCCCAGAGGGCCCACGTCAAGCCGGCAAGGGGAGGGAGGAGGGAAGCGGGAGTGGGGGGACGGGACTCCCGGGCCCCCCGAAAGCCCCCCGGCCCCTCACCTGCGATCTGCTTCATGAAGGTCATGCAGACGCCGTCGGCTCCCAGCACCCCACTCTTGACCAGTTCCCGCACCAGCCAAACCAGCTGCGGGGGGTTGGAGGGGGTCAGAGGCCGGTGGCCCGCCCGCCCACCCTCCCGCCCCCCGCCGCGGGCCTCCCGCCCGCTCACCTGGGTGCGGCAGGGGTCCTGCAGCTTCAGGTACTTCTCCATGAGGACCTGGTTGATCTTGTTGAGGACGATGTTCATGCCGTCGCGGCTCACCAGGGCCAGGTCGCGGTAGCACTGGGGGTGGGGGGGGGTCTTTGAGGGGTGGCCCCAGCGGCAGCGAGTGCTCCCCAACCCACTCCCGGAAGCCCAGTGGCCAGGAGAGACCTGCCCACCTTCCGTCTCTCCGCTGACCACCAGGCCCAAGGCACGTCCGACCCCCGACATGCCCACCAGTCCCCCTCCAGGGGGTCAGGACCCAGCCTGGGGGGGAAGCAAGGGGCCACCCTAATAATAATAATGGCATTTATTAAGCGCTTCCTATGTGCAAAGCACTGTTCTAAGCGCTGGGGATGTTACAAGGTGATCAGGTTGTCCCACATGGGGCTCACAGTCTCAATCCCCATTTTACAGATGGGGTAACTGAGGCACAGAGAAGTGAAGTGACTTGCCCAAAGTCACACAGCTGACAATTGGCAGAGCCGGGGTTTGAACCCATGACCTCTGACTCCAAAGGTCAGACACCCTACCCCTGACACCCTACCCCTCCCCACTCGCCCCCCACCCGCCTCGGGGCTGACGCAGAGGCGTCTCAGGATGCCCGCAGTGCCCCTTGCCGCCCGCCAAAGGTGGGGTGGAGGTTCAGCCTCAAGCAGAGGGAAAATCAAGGGATGGAAGGGCAGGGGGGAGGGGGTCGCCCACAGATCGGCCCACCCTTGCCCCTCAGGTGAGGGAGGGGGCAACACACGCCCAAACGCCTCCCACCGCCACCGGCCGGGACCCCGACACCAGACGGTGACTCTAAAGTACCCCGCCCCGAGGGGCACTCCTGATTCTGACCCTCGCGCCGGTCCGGAGATGGGGCGGGGAGGGGGGTAGCCGGGGGGCTCAGTGGAAAGAGCCCGGGCTTTGGAGTCAGAGGTCGTGGGTTCGAATCCCGGCTCCGCCACCTGTCAGCTGGGTGACTCTGGGCAAGTCACTTCGCTTCTCTGGGCCTCAGTTCCCTCATCCGGAAAATGGGCATTAAAACTGTGAGCCCCCCGTGGGACAACCTGATCACCTTGTAACTTCCCCAACACTTAGAACAGTGCATTGCACATAGTAAGCGCTTAATAAAAACCATTATTATTACTATTATTATTATTATCTCACATCCCCCTTTGGCTGAGTCCGGCCCCCCTCCTCTCCTGGGTCCCCCGGCCCCTCTGCCGCTGTGGGGGGGGGACGCCCCTTACCTTCTGGGCCTGAAGGGGCTCGGTGAGGATGAGGGTGAAGAGGCCGAGGCAGACCTCCTCGTGCTGCGGGGACCCTTTGCAAACCTGGAGCGGGGAGACGGTGGCCGTGAGGTCCCCGGGAGGGGGACGGGGAGAGGCCGGGGGTCGCGGTGGGGAGGGACGGCGGCTACTCACGTGAGCGTTGAGGGCGTCGTTGGCCTCCCGCTCCGAGACGCCGCTGGTCATGGAGGTGACGATGCTCATGCAGCGCTCCAGTCTCTGGCGGGACACGCGGGGCGGTCGGGGGGCGGCCCCGGGGTCGGGAGGACGGGACCCCCCTCCCTCTCCTCGGCCCCAGCCGCTCTGCCGGTCCCGGCCCTCCCTTCTTCCCCCGACCACCGCCTCCGGGATGCCTTCCCCTTCCCGGTGAGGCTCAGGCCCGTCCATCCGTCCATCCGTCCAAACGTGAGGTGCCCTCCCCTCCCGCCATCCACTCTCCCACCACCACTCAGCCCCAAGCCTCGACTGCCACCCCGCGCCTCCTGCCAACCTCCCCCCACAGAGGTGGGACCCCCCTGCCTTCTGCCCAGATGCCACCCATCAATAGGGGCATCCTCCCAGACGTGGACTGGCACCCACCGGGACACAGAGACATACCCCGAGACACAGAGACAACGACGACGACAATGGTATTTGTTAAGCGCTTACTATGTGCAAAGCACTGTTCTAAGCGCTGGGGAGGTTACAAGGTGATCAGGTTGTCATCAATCGTATTTATTGAGCGCTTACTGTGTGCAGAGCACTGTACTAAGCGCTTAAGTGAGTCCCACAGGGGGCTCACAGTCTTAATCCTCAGGTTGTCCCACAAGGGGCTCACCCCCTGGGAGAGAGATGCTCACAGAGACCCATCCCCACGGGGACACACACATATGCGCTCACATGCACACACATGTATGTGCGCCATGCCCTCTAATAATGATGGCATTTATTAAGCGCTTACTATGTGCAAAGCACTGTTCTAAGCGCTGGGGAGGTTACAAGGGCCTCGGGTTGTCCCGGGGGACTCACAGTCTTAATCCCCATTTTACAGATGAGGGAACTGAGGCCCAGAGAAGCGAAGTGACTTGCCCAAAGTCACACAGCTGACGGTTGGCGGAGCCGGGATTTGAACCCACGACCTCTGACTCCAAAACCTGGGCTCTTTCCACTGAGCCACGCGATTCTTTCATTCAATCGTATTTATTCATTCATTCATTCAGTCGTATTTATTGAGCGTTTACTGTGTAGTACAGTGCTCTGCACACAGTAAGTGCTCATTAAATACGACTCATTCATTCATTCAATCGTATTCATTCATTCAATCAATCATATTTACTGAGTGCTTACTGTGTGGTACGGTGCTCTGCACACAGTAAGCACTCATTCAATACGACTCATTCATTCATTCAATCGTATTTATTCATTCATTCAATCAATTGTATTTATTGAGTGCTTACTGTGTAGTACAGTGCTCTGCACACAGTAAGCACTCATTAAATACGATTCATTCATTCAGTCATATTCATTCATTCATTCAATCGTATTTATTGAGCGCTTACTGTGTAGTACCTCTGACTCCAAAGCCCGGGCTCTGTCCACTGAGCCACGCTGCTTCTCATTCTTTAATGTCCTGTAGATCACACAGCTTTCCCCTCCCGAAATTCCAGCTCCTCCAGGAGGCCTCCCTGGATTCACCTCTCATTTCCCCCATCTGCCATTTCATCATCATCATCATCAATCGTATTTATTGAGTGCTTACTATGTGCAGAGCACTGTACTAAGCGCTTGGGAAGTACAAATTGGCAACATATTTCAGCACCCCCTAGGCAGTTAATCAATCAGTGGTGCTTACTGAACACTTACTGAGTGCAAAGTACTGATTCATTCATTCATTCAATCGTATTTATTGAGCGCTTACTGTGTGCAGAGCACTGTACTAAGCGCTTGGGAAGTCCAAGTTGGCAACTTGACGATCCCTACCCAACAGCGGGCTCGCAGTCTAGAAGGGGGAGACAGACAACAAAGCATATTAACAAAATAAAATAAATAGAATAAATATCATCATCATCAATCACATTTATTGAGCACTTACTGTGTGCAGAGCACTGTACTAAGCGCTAACCCCAGGAGCACTTATGGACTGTATCATATACGGGTTATCACCTCCTCCCGTCTCTAATCCTCAAGCTCCTTGAGGCCAGGAATCGTGTCTACCTCTAGCGTACTCTCCTAAGCGCTTAGCATAGTGTTCTTCCTGAGGCAGACATTCAATACTGCTAATTAGTGATTAATAATCAATCAACGGCTTGGGCTCAGGGTGGAATCGGATTGGGTGTCAGAGATCCTTGGTCCGGGTTAGGGTCGGGGGACCGGGGGGGGTTCGACTGCCCTAGGGAGCTGGAAGGCCGGCGGCGCGGCCTAGTGAAAAGATCGAGGGCCTGGGAGCCTGAGGTTGTGGGTTCTAATCCCGGCTCTGCCACCTGTCTGCTGTGTGACCTTGGGCAAGTCGCTTCACTTCTCTGGGCCCCGGTTACCTCATCTGTAAAATGGGGATCAAGACTGCGTGCCCCACGAGGGACAAGGGCTGTGTCCAACTTGATCACCTTGTAGCGACCCCATCATCATCATCAATCGTATTTATTGAGCGCTTACTGTGTGCACAGCACTGTACTAAGCGCTTGGGAAGTACAATTTGGCAACATAGAGAGACAGTCCCTACCCAATAGTGGGCTCACAGTCTAAAGCGCTTAGAACAGTGCTTGGCACGTAGTAAGCACTTCACAAACACCACAATGATTATCAGTGGGTCCCAGAGGACAGACCGAAGGATGAGATGCTTAGGCTGGGTCACTGGGGGAACTGAACTGAAGACTGAACTCCTTATCTCGCCTCCCAAACCTGCCCTCTCCCTGACTTTCCCATCACTGTGGACGGCACTACCATCCTTCCCGCCTCACAAGCCCGCAACCTTGGTGTCGTCCTCGACTCCGCTCTCTCGTTCACCCCTCACATCCAAGCCGTCACCAAAACCTGCCGGTCTCACCTCCGCAACATCGCCAAGATCCGCCCTTTCCTCTCCATCCAAACCGCTGCCCTGCTCGTTCAAGCTCTCATCCTATCCCGACTGGATTACTGCATCGGCCTCCTCTCCGATCTCCCATCCTCCTGTCTCGCCCCACTTTAATCTATACTTCATGCTGCTGCCCGGATCATCTTTGTGAAGAAACGCTCTGGGCCTGTTACTCCCCTCCTCAAAAATCTCCAGTGGCTACCAATCAATCTGTGCATCAGGCAGAAACTCCTCACCCTGGGCTTCAAGGCTGTCCATCACCTCGCCCCCTCCTACCTCCCCTCCCTTCTGCCCTTCTCCAGCCCAGCCCGCACCCTCCGCTCCTCCGCCGCTAATCTCCTCCCCGTTAGGCCTCGTTCTTGCCCGTCCCAATGTCGACCCCCGGCCCACGTCATCCCCCGGGCCTGGAATGCCCCCAATCCCTCTGCCCATCCACCAAGCTCGCTCTCTTCCTCCCTTCAAAGCCCTCCTGAGAGCTCACCTCCTCCAGGAGGCCTTCCCAGACTGAGCCTTTTCCTCTCCTCCAACCTCCCTCCCCTCCCCACAGCACCTACCTGTCTGTACAGATTACTCTATTTTACTTGTACATACTTACTGTTCTGTTTATTTTGTCAATATCTTTTGTTTTGTTGTCTGTCTCCCCCTTCTAGACTGTGAGCCCGCTGTTGGGTAGGGACCGTCTCTGTATGTTGCCAACCTGTACTTCCCAAGTGCTTAGTCCAGTGCCCTGCACAGAGTAAGCGCTCAATAAATACGATTGAATGAATGAATGAATGAATGAATGAATGGGGGAGAGTCGGGGTGTTGGATGGTTCTTGTTGGGTCACTGGGGGAGAGTCAGGGGTGTTGGGGGGTCCATGCTGGATCACTGGGGGAGAGGCGGGGAAAGGAGAGGGGAGGGTCAGGGTGTTGGGTGACCACTGAGAGCTCAAGGCCCTACTGAGGGCTCACCTCCTCCAGGAGGCCTTCCCAGACTGAGCCCCCTCCTTCCTCTCCCCCTCCTCCCCCTCTCCATCTCCCCCGCCTTACCTCCTTCCCTTCCCCACAGCACCTGTATATATGTATGTATGTTCCTATGTATTTATTACTCTATTTGTTTATTTTACTTGTACCTATCTATTCTATTTATTTTATTTTGTTAGTATGTTTGGTTTTGCTCTCTGTCTCCCCCTCTTAGACTGTGAGCCCACCGTTGGGTAGGGACCGCCTCTATACGTTGCCAACTTGGACTTCCCAAGCGCTTAGTCCAGTGCTCTGCACCCAGTAAGCGCTCAATAAATACGACTGATTGACTGATTGATTGGGTGGTCCGTGCTGGGTCACCGGTGGTGGGTCGGGGATGGAGAAGGGGAAGTCGGGGTGTCGGAGGGTCCGTTCCTAACCCTGGGGGCGGCCCCTCCGGGCTTCCTGAGGCGGCGGGCGGATAGCCCAGTCCAGCGCAGCTCTGGCCCTCACGTCCACCCGCTTCCTCCCCTGCTCCGAGATCCCAGAGAATCTCCCGGCAAAGGGCACGGGCACTTTCGGACGTGCGGGATGAGGGGCCCCCCTCCCCGGCCCCCATTGAAGGGTCACTCGCGGGCGAGGGAGTAATTTTGGAGCTGATTATAGTCATTTCCTTTGGTTAATGGTCCCCTGGTCGAATGCAACTAACTCCACGCCCCCTCCTCCCCACCAGCTCCTCTTGCTGAGACAGCCACAGGGATGGGGGAAAGGTCGGAGGGGACACCCGGCTCGGGATTTGGGGGGGCGGGGGGGGGGATCAAATCTCCGCCAGGGAGATCTGGAGGCCCCCGGCTAGTCCCAAGTCACTTATCTGAGGTCTAACCTAACTCCTTCCGGTTGCAGTTTCAAGGCCTGTCTGCTCGGGCGAGTGGGACGTGGCCGAGCCCTTGCAGAGGGGTGGGGGAGCAGCGGGAGGCTGTGATGATGATGGCATTTGTTAAGCGCTTACTATGTGCAAAGCACTGTTCTAAGCGCTGGGGGATACAAGGCGATCAGGTTGTCCCACGGGGGGCTCACAGTCTTAATCCCCATTTTACAGAGGAGGGAACTGAGGCTCAGAGAAGTCCAGTGACTTGCCCAAGGTCACACAGCAGACATGGGGCGGAGTCGGGATTCGAACCCATGACCTCTGACTCCAAAGCCCGGGCTCTTTCCGCTGAGCCACGCTGCTTCCCTCTGGGGGGAAGAGGGTCTGCTTCCCCCCAGCTCCCATCAGGACCCCTTGGCAGAGGACCCCCCCCCCCCAAAAAACACACACCTCCACCCCATCCTAGAGAAGCAGCGTGGCTCAGTGGAAAGAGCCCGGGCTTTGGAGTCAGAGGTCATGGGTTCAAATCCTGGCTCTGGCAATTGTCGGCTGTGTGGCTTTGGGCAGGTCACCCAACTTCTCTGTGCCTCAGCTACCTCATCTGTAAAATGGGGATTAAGACTGTGAGGCCCCCCAAGTGGGACATCCTTATCATCTTGTAACCTCCCCAGTGCTTAGAACAGTGCTTTGTACATAGTAAGCGCTTAATAAATGCCATCATTATTATTATTATTATTAGCTCCAAGCTGGGGGTGAAAGGTCTCCACCCTAAATGAGCTTGCTACCCAGAGGCCCACCACACCGAAACCAGCCCAGCACTTGCCCCCTCTGCAACCCCCAGCCCGATAATAATAATAATAATAATAATAATAATAATAATAATAATGATAATGATAATAATAATAATAATTGTATTTGGGAGCCACTCTGTGCTAAGCACTGGGGTAGACACAAGATAATCAAGTTCAAACCAACCCCTGTTCTACAGTCTAAGTGCGGCGGGGGAATGCTTAAGGAAGCAGCATGGCCTAGTAGAATCTGGGTCTGGGAATCAGAAGGACCTGGATTCTAATCCCGCTCCACCACTTGTCTGCTGGGTGACCTTGGGCAAGTCACTTCACTTCTCTGGGCCTCGGTTCCCTCATCTGTCAAATGGGGATGAAGACTGTGCGCGCCCCACATGGGACAACCCGATCACCTTGTATCTCCCCCAGCGCTTAGAACAGTGTTTGGCACATAGTAAGCGCTTAACAGATACCAACATTATTACTATTATGGGTTCAAACCCCGGCTCTGCCACTTGTCAGCTGTGTGACTTTGGACAAGTCACTTCACTTCTCTGGGCCGCGGTTCCCTCATCTGTCAAATGGGGATGAAGACCGTGAGCCCCCCGTGGGACAACCTGATCACCTTGTAACCTCAACATTATTATTATTATTACAATTCAGCTGGGTGACCTTGGGCAAGTCACTTCACTTCTCTGGGCCTCGGTTCCCTCATCTGTCAAATGGGGATGAAGACTGTGCGCGCCCCACATGGGACAACCCGATCACCTTGTATCTCCCCCAGCGCTTAGAACAGTGTTTGGCACATAGTAAGCGCTTAACAGATACCAACATTATTACTATTACGGGTTCAAACCCCGGCTCTGCCACTTGTCAGCTGTGTGACTTTGGGCAAGTCACTTCACTTCTCTGGGCCTCGGTTCCCTCATCTGTCAAATGGGGATGAAGACCGTGAGCCCCCCGTGGGACAACCCGATCACCTTGTAACCTCAACATTATTATTATTATTATTATTACAATTCAGCTGGGTGACCTTGGGCAAGTCACTTCACTTCTCTGGGCCTCAGTTCTCTCATCTGTCAAATGGGGATGAAGACTGTGCGCCCCACATGGGACAACCCGATCACCTTGTATCTCCCCCAGCGCTTAGAACAGTGTTTGGCACATAGTAAGCGCTTAACAGATACCAACATTATTACTATTATGGGTTCAAACCCCGGCTCTGCCACTTGTCAGCTGTGTGACTTTGGGCAAGTCACTTCACTTCTCTGGGCCTCGGTTCCCTCATCTGTCAAATGGGGATGAAGACCGTGAGCCCCCCGTGGGACAACCCGATCACCTTGTAACCTCAACATTATTATTATTATTATTATTACAATTCAGCTGGGTGACCTTGGGCAAGTCACTTCACTTCTCTGGGCCTCAGTTCCCTCATCTGTCAAATGGGGATGAAGACTGTGCGCGCCCCACATGGGACAACCCGATCACCTTGTATCTCCCCCAGCGCTTAGAACAGTGTTTGGCACATAGTAAGCGCTTAACAGATACCAACATTATTACTATTACGGGTTCAAACCCCGGCTCTGCCACTTGTCAGCTGTGTGACTTTGGGCAAGTCACTTCACTTCTCTGGGCCTCGGTTCCCTCATCTGTCAAATGGGGATGAAGACCGTGAGCCCCCCGTGGGACAACCCGATCACCTTGTAACCTCAACATTATTATTATTATTATTATTATTATTATTCTTACAATTCAGCTGGGTGACCTTGGGCAAGTCACTTCACTTCTCTGGGCCTCAGTTCTCTCATCTGTCAAATGGGGATGAAGACTGTGCGCCCCACATGGGACAACCCGATCACCTTGTATCTCCCCCAGCGCTTAGAACAGTGTTTGGCACATAGTAAGCGCTTAACAGATACCAACATTATTACTATTATGGGTTCAAACCCCGGCTCTGCCACTTGTCAGCTGTGTGACTTTGGACAAGTCACTTCACTTCTCTGGGCCTCGGTTCCCTCATCTGTCAAATGGGGATGAAGACCGTGAGCCCCCCGTGGGACAACCCGATCACCCTGTAACCTCAACATTATTATTATTATTACAATTATTAGAATAGTGTTTGGCACATAGTCAGCGCTGAACAAATGCCACCACTCTAATGATTATTCATTAGCATTATTGAAGGGAGGGGGTGCGCTCAGCATGGCTCAGTGGAAAGAGCCCGGGCTTTGGAGTCAGAGGTCACGGGTTCAAATCCCAGCTCCGCCAACCACCACTCTTATGATTTTTCATTAGCATTATTGAAGGGAGGGGGTGCGCTCGGCGTGGCTCAGTGGAAAGAGCCCGGGCTTTGGAGTCAGAGGTCACGGGTTCAAATCCCAGCTCCGCCAACTGTCAGCTGTGTGACTTTGGGCAAGTCACCTCACTTCTCTGGGTAGGGACCATCTCTATATGTTGCCAACTTGTGTATATATATATATATATATATATATATATATATTTATATATATATATTTGGCATTTATTAAGCGCTTACTATGTGCAAAGCACTGTTCTAAGCGCTGGGGAGGTTACAAGGTGAGCAGGTTGTCCCACGAGGGGGCTCACAGTCTTAATCCCCATTTTCCAGATGAGGGAACTGAGGCACAGAGAAGTGAAGTGACCTGCCCAAAGTCACACAGCTGACAAGGGCCGGCACGGGATTCGAACCCATGACTTTTGGCTCCAAAGCCCGGGCTCTTTCCACTGGGCCACGCTTCAACTTGTACTTCCCAAGCGCTTAGTACAGTGCTCTGCACACAGTAAGCGCTCAATATGATTGATTGATTCTCTGTGCCTCTGTTACCTCATCTGCAAAATGGGGATTAAAACTGTGCGCCCCGAACCTGATCACCTTGTAACCTCCCCGGTGCTTAGAACGGTGCTTCGCACATAGTAAGCGCTTAACAAATACCATCATTAGTATTATTATTGTTATTAAGAGAAGCAGCGTGGCTCAGTGGAAAGAGCACGGACTTGGGAGCCACAGGTCATGGGTTCTAATCCCGACTCCGCCACTTGTCAGCTGTGTGATTTTGGGCGAGTCACTTCACTTCCCTGGGCCTCAGTTCCCTCATCTGCAAAATGGGTATTAAAACTGTGAGCCCCATGTGGGACAACCTGATCACCTTGTATTCCCCCCAGTGCTTAGAACAGTGCTTTGCACATACTAAGCGCTTGGGCGAGTCACTTCCCTTCCTCACAGCACCTGTATATATGTTTGTACATATTTGAGAAGCGGCATGGCTCAGTGGAACAGGGCCCGGGCTTTGGAGTCAGAGGTCATGGGTTCAAATCCCGGCTCTGCCCATTGTCAGCTGTGTGACTGTGGGCGAGTCACTTCACTTCTCTGGGCCTCAGTGACTCCATCTGTAAAATGGGGATTAAGACTGTGAGTCCCCCAAGGGACAGCCTGATCGCCTCGTAACCTCCCCTGTGCTTAGAGCAGTGCTTTGCATATATTAAGCGCTTGGGTGAGTCACTTCCCTTCCTCACAGCACCTGTATATATGTTTGTACATATTTATAAGAAAAGCAGAGTGGCTCAGTGGAAAAGAGCCCGGGCTTTGGAGTCAGAGGTCATGGGTTCAAATCCCGGCTCGGCCAATTGTCAACTGTGTGACTTTGGGCGAGTCACTTCACTTCTCTGGGCCTCACTGACCTCATCTGCAAAATGGGGATTAAGACTGTGAGTCCTCCCAAGGGACAACCTGATCGCCTCGTAACCTCCCCTGCGCTTAGACCAGTGCTTTGCATCATCATCCTCATCAATCGTATTTACTGAGCGCTTACTGTGTGCAGAGCACTGTACTAAGCGCGCCCACTGTTGGGTAGGGACTGTCTCTATATGTTGCCAACCTGGATTTCCCAAGCGCTTAGTCCAGTGCTCTGCACACAGTAAGCGCTCAATAAATACGACTGACTGACTGATTGACTGGGAAGTACAAGTTGGCAACATATAGTACCAGTTTGCACCTACTAAGCGCTTAATAAACGCCATCATTATTATCCTTTTAGACTGTGAGCCCACTGTTGGGTAGGGACTGTCTCTCGATGTTGCCAACCTGGACTTCCCAAGCGCTTAGTCCAGTGCTCTGCACACAGTAAACGCTCACTAAATACGATTGATTGATTGATTGACTGGGAAGTACAAGTTGGCAACATATAGCACCAGTTTGCACCTACTAAGTGCTTAATAAACGCCATCATTATTATCCTTTTAGACTGTGAGCCCACTGTTGGGTAGGGACTGTCTCTCTATGTTGCCAACCTGGACTTCCCAAGCGCTTAGTCCGGTGCTCTGCACGCAGTAAGCGCTCACTAAATACGATTGATTGATTGATTGGGAAGTACAAGTTGGCAACATATAGTACCAGCTTGCACCTACTAAGCGCCAAGCTAGCTCTCTTCCTCCCTTCAAGGCCCTGCTGAGAGCTCACCTCCTCCAGCAGGCCTTCCCAGACTGAGCCCCTTCTTTCCTC
The DNA here is from genome assembly GCF_015852505.1 of Tachyglossus aculeatus. Classification (NCBI taxonomy): domain Eukaryota; kingdom Metazoa; phylum Chordata; class Mammalia; order Monotremata; family Tachyglossidae; genus Tachyglossus; species Tachyglossus aculeatus. The sequence goes on along the minus strand of NC_052096.1, from coordinate 11,179,049 downwards.
TCCCCCTCGTCCCCCTCTCCATCCCCCCGTCTTACCTCCTTCCCTTCCCCACAGCACCTGTACATACGTATATATGGTTGTACATACTTATTACTCTATTTATTTATTTATTTTACTTGTACATTTCTATCCTATTTATTTCATTCTGTTGGTACGTTTGGTTCTGTTCTCTGTCTCCCCCTTTTAGACTGTGAGCCCACTGTTGGGTAGGGACTGTCTCTATGTGTTGCCAATTTGTACTTCCCAAGCGCTTAGTACAGTGCTCTGCACAGAGTAAGCGCTCAATAAATACGATTGATTGATTGTGAGCCCACTTTTTAGAATGTGAGCCCACTGTTGGGTAGGGACTGTCTCTATGTGATGCCAATTTGTACTTCCCAAGCGCTTAGTACAGTGCTCTGCACAGAGTAAGCGCTCAATAAATACGATTGATTGATTGATTGATTGATAGTAAGCGCTCAATAAATACGACTGATTGATTGATTGGGAAGTCCAAGTTGGCAACATATAGTACCAGTCTGCACCTACTAAGCGCTTAATAAACGCCATCATTATTATCCTTTTAGACTGTGAGCCCACTGTTGGGTAGGGACTGTCTCTAGATGTTGCCAACTTGGACTTCCCAAGCGCTTAGTCCGGTGCTCTGCACACAGTAAGCACTCACTAAATACGATTGATTGATTGGGAAGTACAAGTTGGCAACATATAGTACCAGTTTGCACCTACTAAGCGCCAAGCTAGCTCTCTTCCTCCCTTCAAGGCCCTGCTGAGAGCTCACCTCCTCCAGGCCTTCCCAGACTGAGCCCCTTCTTTCCTCTCCCCCTCGTCCCCCTCTCCATCCCCCCCGTCTTACCTCCTTCCCTTCCCCACAGCACCTGTATCTATGTATATATGGTTGTACATATTTATTACTCTATTTATTTATTTATTTATTTATTTTACTTGTACATTTCTATCCTATTTATTTCATTTTGTTGGTACGTTTGGTTCTGTTCTCTGTCTCCCCCTTTTAGACTGTGAGCCCACTGTTGGGTAGGGACTGTCTCTATGTGATGCCAATTTGTACTTCCCAAGCGCTTAGTACAGTGCTCTGCACATAGTAAGCGCTCAATAAATACGATTGATTGATTGATAGTAAGCGCTCAATAAATACGATTGATTGATTGATTGGGAAGTACACGTTGGCAACATATAGTACCAGTCTGCACCTACTAAGCGCTTAATAAACGCCATCATTATTATCCTTTTAGACTGTGAGCCCACTGTTGGGTAGGGACTGTCTCTCGATGTTGCCAACTTGGACTTCCCAAGCGCTTAGTCCGGTGCTCTGCACACAGTAAGCGCTCACTAAATACGAATGATTGACTGGGAAGTCCAAGTTGGCAACATATAGTACCAGTCTGCACCTACTAAGCGCTTAATAAACGCCATCATTATTATCCTTTTAGACTGTGAGCCCACTGTTGGGTAGGGCCTGTCTCTCGATGTTGCCAACTTGGACTTCCCAAGCGCTTAGTCCGGTGCTCTGCACACAGTAAGCGCTCACTAAATACGAATGATTGACTGGGAAGTCCAAGTTGGCAACATATAGTACCAGTCTGCACCTACTAAGCGCTTAATAAACGCCATCATTATTATCCTTTTAGACTGTGAGCCCACTGTTGGGTAGGGCCTGTCTCTCGATGTTGCCAACTTGGACTTCCCAAGCGCTTAGTCCGGTGCTCTGCACACAGTAAGCGCTCACTAAATACGAATGATTGACTGGGAAGTCCAAGTTGGCAACATATAGTACCAGTCTGCACCTACTAAGCGCTTAATAAACGCCATCACTATTATCCTTTTAGACTGTGAGCCCACTGTTGGGTAGGGACTGCCTCTCGATGTTGCCAATTTGGACTTCCCAAGCGCTTAGTCTAGTGCTCCGCACATAGTAAGCGCTCAATAAATACGACTGATGCTGCTGCTGCTGATTCTCATTATGCATCCATCCCCCCCCAGCAACCGTTTCCATGGCGACGTCCTCCCGGAAGTCATCCCCCTCCCCCGCCCTCCAGGCCACCAGCCTGTCCTCCCCGGGCGCTTCGCACGTGGTGGGCGCTCACGACGTCCCCCTGAGCGAGCTGGACGCCCCCCCCCCCCCCAACCTACCTCCTCTAACTCATCCTTGGCGTCCAAACTGGTGGACAGGAGCAGCCTCCCCGCGATGGCGGGGGCGCCTGGGGGACCCACGGGGCCGGGCCCCTTCCCCTTCTGCAGCTCCATGGGGGCCTAATGGGTTTGGGGGGACTTAGGGGGGCGTGTGGGGGGGGTCAGGGGTGCACCCCAACCCCCCCAAGATGAGGATGAAAGGGGGGGAGGCCCCTTCCAATGTGGGCCCACCCCCCCCCCACCCAGGAAACCCCGCCAAAACTGGCTTTAGGCCAAGGTGGGGAGGACCCCCCACTTCTACACACCCCCCTCAGGGGAGGTGAACCCCCAAAGTCCTGAGGAGAAATGGAGGAGGGGGCTCCCTAAGGATCCCGCCCCTGAGGGGAGGCCCGGCCCTCGCTGCTTCCCGCCCCCCGGGGAGGCTGTCAGGGGGTCTCTACACGGGGGCACGGGGCCCCGGGCCCTGCCCACAGCGCCCACAGGCCGCCATGGTGGAAGGGGGACCGTTGCTGAGGGAAGCGAGGCGGGGCCCCCCTCGGCACCGGAAGAGACCGCTCGCCCGGCCTCGCCCGCGGCCAATCAGCGCGCTCCGCCGCCGCGGGGGGCGGGGCTAGAGCCGGGCGGCCCGAGGAGGGCGGGGAAAAGGGCGGGAGGGAAGGGGGCGGTGCCGCACCCCGGCCGCCGCCAATCGCCTCCGGAGGCCGGCCTGACGGGCGGCGCCGTCGGCCAATCAGGTCTCGGATCGGCCCGCTCGCCCGGAAGGGCGGCGCGCGTGCGCAGAAGGGGCCGGGGCGGCTTCCTTCTCCACCCCCCCCACCACGTTTACCTCAGGCAGCGGTAGCGCGAGAGACTAATTACTCATTCATTCATTCGTTCGTTCGTTCGTTCGTTCATTCATTCAGCGAGCCCGCTGTTGGGTGGGGACCGTCCCTAGTTGTTGCCAACTTGGACTTCCCAAGCGCTTAGTACAGTGCTCTGCACGCAGTAAGCGCTCAATAAATACGCTTGATTGAATGGATCGTATTTAATGAGCGCTTACTGTGTGCAGAGCACTGTACTACACAGTAAGCGCCCAATAAATACGATTGATTGAATGAATGAATGAATCGTATTTAATGAGCGCTTACTGTGTACAGAGCACTGTACTACACAGTAAGCACTCAATAAATACGATTGATTGAATGAATGAATCGTATTTAGTGAGCGCTTACTGCACACAGAGCACTGTACTACACAGTAAGCGCTCAATAAACACGATTGATTGAATGAATGAATGAATGAATACGATTGAGGGGAAAAGGGCGGGAGGGAAGGGGGCGGTGCCGCACCCGGGCCGCCGCCAATCGCCTCCGGAGGCCGGCCTGACGGGCGGCGCCGTCGGCCAATCGCGTCTCGGATCGGCCCGCTCGCCCGGAAGGGCGGCGCGCGTGCGCAGAAGGGGCAGGGGCGGCTTCCTTCTCCAGCCCCCCACCACGTTTACCTCAGGCCGCGGTAGCGCGAGAGAGTAATTACTCATTCATTCATTCATTCGTTCATTCAGCGAGCCCGCTGTAGGTTGGGGACCGTCCCTAGTTGTTGCCAACTTGGACTTCCCAAGCGCTTAATGCAGAGCTCAATAAATACGCTTGATTGAATGAATGAATCGCATTTAATGAGCGCTTACTGTGTGCAGAGCACCGTACCACACAGTAAGCGCCCAATAAATACGATTGATTGAATGAATACGATTGAATGAATGAATCGTATTTAATGAGCGGTTACTGTGTGCAGAGCACTGTACTACACAGTAAGAGCTCAATAAACACGATTGAATGAATGAATGAATACGATTGAGGGGAAAAGGGCGGGAGGGAAGGGGGCGGCACCGCCGTCGGGCCGCCGCCAATCGCCTCCGGAGGCCGGCCTGACGGGCGGCGCCGTCGGCCAATCACGTCTCGGATCGGCCCGCTCGCCCGGAAGGGCGGCGCGCGTGCGCAGAAGGGGCCGGGGCGGCTTCCTTCTCCACCCCCCACCACGTTTACCTCAGGCCGCGGTAGCGCGAGAGACTAATTACTCATTCATTCATTCATTCATTCATTCATTCATTCACTCAGCGAGCCCGCTGTTGGGTGGGGACCGTCCCTAGTTGTTGCCAACTTGGACTTCCCAAGCGCTTAGTACAGTGCTCTGCACACAGTAAGCGCTCAATAAATATGCTTGATTGAATGAATGAATGAATCGCATTTAATGAGCGCTTACTGTGTGCAGAGCACCGTACCACACAGTAAGCGCCCAATAAATACGATTGATTGAATGAATACGATTGAATGAATGAATCATATTTAATGAGCGCTTACTGTGTGCAGAGTGCTGTACTACACAGTAAGCGCTCAATAAATACGATTGATTGAATGAATGAATCGTGTTTAGTGAGCGCTTACTGCGCGCAGAGCACTGTACTACACAGTAAGCGCTCAATAAACACGATTGATTGAATGAATGAATGAATACGATTGAGGGGAAAAGGGCGGGAGGGACGGGGGCGGCGCCGTACCCGGGCCGCCGCCAATCGCCTCCGGAGGCCGGCCTGACGGGCGGCGCCGTCGGCCAATCGCGTCTCGGATCGGCCCGCTCGCCCGGAAGGGCGGCGCGCGTGCGCAGAAGGGGCCGGGGCGGCTTCCTTCTCCACCCTCCCACCACGTTTACCTCAGGCCGCGGTAGCGCGAGAGAGTAATTACTCATTCATTCATTCATTCATTCATTCATTCGTTCATTCATTCATTCGGCGAGCCCGCTGTTGGGTGTGGACCGTCCCTAGTTGTTGCCAACTTGGACTTCCCAAGCGCTTAGTCCAGTGCTGTGCACGCAGTAAACGCTCAATAAATACGATTGATTGAATGAATAAATACGATTGAATGAATCGTACTGAATGAGTGCTTACTGCGTGCAGAGCACTGTTCTGCACAGTGAGCGCTCAATAAATACGATTGATTGAATGAATGAATAAATACGATTGAATGAATGAATCGTATTTAATGAGCGCTTACTGTACGCAGAGCACTGTACTACGCAGTAAGAGCTCAATAAACACGATTGAATGAATGAATGAATACGATTGAGTGGAAAAGGGCGGGAGGGAAGGGGGCGGCACCGCCGTCGGGCCGCCGCCAATCGCCTCCGGAGGCCGGCCTGACGGGCGGCGCCGTCGGCCAATCACGTCTCGGATCGGCCCGCTCCCCGGAAGGGCGGCGCGCGTGCGCAGAAGGGGCCGGGGCGGCTTCCTTCTCCACCCCCACCACGTTTACCTCAGGCCGCGGTAGCGCGAGAGACTAATTACTCATTCATTCATTCATTCGTTCATTCATTCACTCAGCGAGCCCGCTGTTGGGTGGGGACCGTCCCTAGTTGTTGCCAACTTGGACTTCCCAAGCGCTTAGTACAGTGCTCTGCACACAGTAAGCGCTCAATAAATATGCTTGATTGAATGAATGAATGAATCGCATTTAATGAGCGCTTACTGTGTGCAGAGCACCGTACCACACAGTAAGCGCCCAATAAATACGATTGATTGAATGAATACGATTGAATGAATGAATCGTATTTAATGAGCGCTTACTGTGCGCAGAGCACTGCACTACACAGTAAGCGCTCAATAAATACGATTGAATGAATGAATGAATCGTATTTAATGAGTGCTTACTGTGTGCAGAGCACTGTACTACGCAGTAAGCGCTCAATAAACACGATTGATTGAATGAATGAATGAATACGATTGAGGGGAAAAGGGCGGGAGGGAAGGGGGCGGCACCGCCCTCGGGCCGCCGCCAATCGCCTCCGGAGGCCGGCCTGACGGGCGGCGCCGTCGGCCAATCACGTCTCGGATCGGCCCGCTCGCCCGGAAGGGCGGCGCGCGTGCGCAGAAGGGGCCGGGGCGGCTTCCTTCTCCACCCCCCACCACGTTTACCTCAGGCCGCGGTAGCGCGAGAGAGTAATTACTCATTCATTCATTCATTCGTTCATTCATTCATTCGGCGAGCCCGCTGTTGGGTGTGGACCGTCCCTAGTTGTTGCCAACTTGGACTTCCCAAGCGCTTAGTCCAGTGCTGTGCACGCACTAAACGCTCAATAAATACGATTGATTGAATGAATAAATACGATTGAATGAATCGTACTGAATGAGTGCTTACTGCGTGCAGAGCACTGTTCTGCACAGTGAGCGCTCAATAAATACGATTGATTGAATGAATGAATAAATACGATTGAATGAATGAATCGTATTTAATGAGCGCTTACTGTACGCAGAGCACTGTACTACGCAGTAAGAGCTCAATAAACACGATTGAATGAATGAATGAATACGATTGAGGGGAAAAGGGCGGGAGGGAGGGGGGCGGCACCGCCGTCGGGCCGCCGCCAATCGCCTCCGGAGGCCGGCCTGACGGGCGGCGCCGTCGGCCAATCGCGTCTCGGATCGGCCCGCTCGCCCGGAAGGGCGGCGCGCGTGCGCAGAAGGGGCCGGGGCGGCTTCCTTCTCCACCCCCCCCCACCACGTTTACCTCAGGCCGCGGTAGCGCGAGAGAGTAATTACTCATTCATTCATTCATTCATTCATTCATTCATTCACTCACTCATTCATTCATTCACTCATTCATTCATTCAGCGAGCCTGCTGTTGGGTGGGGACCGTCCCTATTTGTTGCCAACTTGGACTTCCCAAGCGCTTAGTCCAGTGCTCTGCACGCAGTAAGCGCTCAGTAAATACACTTGATTGAATGAATGAATGAATAAATACGATTGAATGAATGAATCGTATTGAATGAGCGCTTACTGCGTGCAGAGCACTGTACTACACAGTAAGCGCTCAATAAGTACGCTCGATTGAATGAGTGAATCGTATTTAATGAGCGCTTACTTTGCGCAGAGCACTGTACTACACAGTAAGCGCTCAATAAATACGATTGAATGAATGAATAAATACGATTGAATGAATGAATGAATTGTATTGAATGAGAGCTTACTGTGTGCAGAGCACTGTACCACACAGTAAGCGCTCAATAAATACGAATGAATGAATGAATAAATATGATTGAATGAATGAATGAATCGTATTGAATGAGCGCTTACTGTTTGCAGAGCACTGTACTACACAGTAAGCGCTCAATAAATATGATTGATTGAATGAATGAATAAATATGAATGAATGAATCGTATTTAATGAGCGCTTACTGTGTGCAGAGCGCTGTACTACACAGTAAGCGCTTAATAAATATGATTGAATGAATGAATGAATAAATACGATTGAATGAATGAATCGTATTTAATGAGGGCTTACTGTGTGCAGAGCGCTGTACTACACAGTAAGCGCTCAATAAATACGAATGAATGAATGAATAAATAGGATAGAATGCATGAATGAATCGTATTTAATCATCATCATCAATCGTATTTAATGAGCGTTTACTGTGTGCAGAGCACTGTACTACACAGTAAGCGCTCAATAAATACGATTGATTGAATGAATGAATAAATACGATTGAATGAATGAAGGAATTGTATTTAATGAGTGCTTACTGTGTGCAGAGCCTTGTACTACACAGTAAGCGCTCAATAAATACGTTTGATTAAATGAATGAATAAATACGATTGAATGAATGAATGCATCGTATTTAATGAGCGCTTACTGTGTGCAGAGCACTGTACTACAGGGTAAGCGCTCAGTAAATATCCTTGATTGAATGAACGAATGAATGAATAGTATTTAATGAGCGCTTACTGTGTGCAGAGCACTGTACTACACAGTAAGCGCTCAATAAATACGATTGATTGAATGAATGAATAAATACGATTGAATGAATGAATGCATCGTATTTAATGAGCGCTTACTGTGTGCAGAGTGCTGTACTGCACAGTAAGTGCTCAATAAATATGATTGATTGAATGAATGAATGAATGAATACGATTGAATGAATGAATGAATCGTATTTAATGAGCGCTTACTGTGTGCAGAGCACTGTACTACACAGTAAGCGCTCAATAAATACGATTGAATGAATGAATGAATGAATACGATTGAATGAATGAATCACGTGGCTCAGTGGAAAGAGCCCAGGTTTTGGAGTCAGAGGTCATGGGTTCAAATCCCAGCTCCGCCAAAGGTCAGCTGTGTGACTTTGGGCAAGTCACGTCACTTCTCTGGGCCTCAGTTCCCTCATCTGTAAAATGGGTATTAAGGCTGTGAGCCCCCCGTGGGACAACCTGATCACCTTGTAACCTCCCCAGCGCTTAGAATAGTGCTTTGCACATAGTAAGCACTTAACAAATGCCATCATTATTATTATTATAGAGAAACAGCATGGCTCAATGGAAAGAGCCTGGGCTTGGGAGTCAGAGGTCGTGGGTTCAAATCCCGGCTCCGCCACTTGTCAGCTGTGTGACTTTGGGCAAGTCACTTCACTTCTCTGGGCCTCAGTTCCCTCAACCGTAAAATGGGGATGAAAACTGTGAGCCTCACATGGGACAACCTGATCACCTTGTATCCTCCCCAGCGCTTAGAACAGTGCTTTGCACATAGTAAGCGCTTAACAAATGCCATCATTATTATTATTATAGAGAAACAGCGTGGCTCAATGGAAAGAGCCTGGGCTTGGGAGTCAGAGGTCATGGGTTCAAATCCCAGCTCCGCCACTTGTCAGCTGTGTGACTTTGGGCAAGTCACTTCACTTCTCTGGGCCTCAGTACCCTCAACTGTAAAATGGGGATGAAAACTTTGATCCTCACATGGGACAACCTGATCACCTTGTATCCTACCCAGCGCTTAGAACAGTGCTTTGCAAATAGTAAGCACATAGTAAGCACTGCCCCTCGTCCCCCTCTCCATCCCCCATCTTACCTCCTTCCCTTCCCCACAGCACCTGTATCTATGTATATATATTTGTGCATAGTTATTACTCTATTTTACTTGTACATATCTATTCTATTTATTTTATTTTGTTAATATACTTGGTTTTGTTCTCTGTCTCCCCCTTCTAGACTGTGAGCCCGCTGTTGGGTAGGGACTGTCTCTAGATGTTGCCAACTTGGACTTCCCAAGCGCTTAGTACAGTCCTCTGCGCACAGTAAGTGCTCAATAAATACAATTGATTGATTGACTGATTGATGGGTAGGGACTGTCTGTATAAGTTGCCAACTGGGACTTCCCAAGCGCTTAGTACAGTGCTCTGCATACAGTAAGCGCTCAATAAATATGATTGATTGATTGATAGCACTTAACAAATGCCATCATCGTTATTATTATTACAGTGCTTGGCACGTAGCGCTTAATAAACACCACGATAATTATTATCTATCATTTGAAGAGCTTCATCTCATCCATCCCTCTGCCTCTGGACATCCCGACGGCTCACCCTGGTGATCAACTGTATATATATATACAGTTATATATATGTTTGTACATATTTGTTACTCTATTTATTTATTTATTTATTCATTCATTTATTTATTTATTTACTTTATTTATTTACTTTATTTATTTAATTTATTTATTTACTCTATTTATTTATTTATTTTACTTGTACATATCTACCCTATTTATTTTATTTTGTCAGTATGTTTGGTTTTGTTCTCTGTCTCCCCCTTCTAGACTATGAGCCCACTGTTGGGTAGGGACTGTCTCTATATGTTGCCAACTTGGACTTCCCAAGCGCTTAGTACAGTGCTCTGCACACAGTAAACGCTCAATAAATACGATTGATTGATTGATGGATTGATTGACTGTTGGGTAGGGACTGTCTGTATATGTTGCCAACTGGGACAGCGCTCTGCATACAGTAAGCGCTCAATAAATACGATTGATTGATTGATTGATAGTAAGCACTTAACAAATGCCATCGTTATTATTATTACAGTGCTTAGCACGTAGCGCTTAATAAACACCACGATAATTATTATCCATCATTTGAAGAGGGCCTCCAGCCTCTTCCGGTTGAGCTTCATCTCATCCATCCCTCTGCCTCTGGACATCCCGGCGGGCCCCTCCCGCAGCTCACCCTGGTGATCATAGTCCTAAGGAGTTCTGAGGTCTAACCTCCATCCTTCCTGCTGCATCGCTCCTACCCATTTCCTGCTGTCTCCAGGAAAGGAGAATAGGAGCCGGAGCCCCCCAACCCCCCGCGGCCCTAAGGAGTTTCCTGGTCTAATCTCCATCCTTCCTGCTGCTTTGCCTCTACTCAAAGAAAGGGAGGGCAGGAGAGGGTCACCCTCTCTCCCCTCCTTCTGGGTCCTCACCCTCAGACACCCTTTTTCCTTTTGTCTTCCCTTCCAGGACTCCAATGAATAGCCTTTAATAATAATAATAATAATAATAATAATAATAATAATAATAATACTTAAGCATTATTAAGCATTAATGATAATGCTTAATAATTAATAATGCTTATTAAATAATGCTTAATAATGTTAAGCGCTTACTATGTGCCAAGCACTGTTCTAAGCGCTGGGGAGTGGTCCCACAGAGGGCTCACAATCTTAGTCCCCACTTTACAGATGAGGGACCTGAGGCACAGAGAATCAATCAATCGTATTTATTGAGCGCTTACTGTGTGCAGGGCACTGTACTAAGCGCTTGGGAAGTCCAAGTTGGCAACATCTAGAGACAGTCCCTACCCAACAGTGGGCTCACGGTCTAGAAGGGGGAGACAGAGAACCAAACCAAACATACTAACAAAATAAAATAAATAGAATAGATATGTACAAGTAAGATAAATAAATGAATAAATAGAGTAATAAATATGTACAAACATATATACAGGCAAGTGAATCAATCAATCAATCAATCGTATTTATTGAGCGCTTACTGTGTGCAGGGCACTGTACTAAGCACTTGGGAAGTCCAAGTAGACTATGAGCCCACTGCTGGGTAGGGACCGTCTCTATTTGTTACCAACTTGTACTTCCCAAGCGCTTAGTACAGTGCTCTGCACACAGTAAGCGCTCAATAAATACGATTGATGATGATGATGATGAACAGTGGGCTCACAGTCTAGAAGGGGGAGACAGAGAACCAAACCAAACATACTAACAAAATAAAATAAATAGAATAGATATGTACAAGTAAGATAAATAAATAAATAGAGTAATAAATATGTACAAACATATATACATATATACAGGTAAGTGAAGTGACTTGCCCAAAGTCACACAGCTGACAAGTGGCAGAGCCGGGATTTGAACCCATGACCTCTGACTCTTGGTTTATATGTTCTGTTGTTTGTCTCCCCCTTCTAGACTGTGAACCCGCTGTTGGGTAGGGACCGTCTCTAGATGTTGCCGATTTGGACTTCCCAAGCGTTTAGTACAGTGCTCTGCACACAGTTAGCGCTCAATAAATACGATTGAATGAATGACTCCAAAGCCCGGGCTCTTTCCACTGAGCCACGCTGCTTGAGAACTGCCACCTTCATTCAATCATATTTACTAAGCGCTTACTGTGTGCAGAGCACTGTACTAAGCGTTTGGGAGAGTACAGTACAACAGTAAACACATTCCCTTCCCATAACGACCTTACCATCTGTGGGTGGCGGGACGGACATTAATAGAAATAAACGACCTTGGGCAAATCACTTCACTTCTCTATGCCTTGGTTACCTCATCTGTAAAATGGGGATTGCGAATAATGATAATAATAATAATAATAATGGCATTTCTTAAGCGCTTACTATGTGCAAAGCACTGTTCTAAGCGCTGGGGAGGTTACAAGGTGATCAGGTTGTCCCACGGGGGGCTCACAGTCTTAATCCCCATTTTACAGATGAGGTAACTGAGGCCCAGAGAAGTGAAGTGACTTGCCCAAAATCACACAGCTGACAATTGGCGGAGCCGGGATTTGAACCCATGACCTCTGACTCCAAAGCCCGTGCTCTATTCCACTGAGCTATGCTGGAATGACGACATTTATTAAGCGCTTACTATGTGCAAAGCCCTGTTCTAAGCGCTGGGGAGGTTACAAGGTGATCAGGTTGTCCCACGGGGGGGTCACAGTCTTAATCCCCATTTTGCAGATGAGGTCACTGAGGCCCAGAGAAGTGAAGTGACTTGTCCAAAGTCACACAGCTGACAATTGGCGGAGCCGGGATTTGAACCCATGACCTCTGACTCCAAAGCCCCTGTTCTTTCCACTGAACCACACTGCTTCCCTAATAGTGACAATCCCTGCCCACAATGGACTCATAATTTAGAAGGGGGAGAGCCAGACATCAAAACAAGTAAACAGGCATGAATAGCATCAATATAAATAAATAATAATAATAATAATAATGGCATTTATTAAGCGCTTACTATGTGCAAAGCACTGTTCTAAGCGCTGGGGAGGTTACAAGGTGATCAGAATTATAGATATACACACATCAGTAATATCAATGAATAGAATGATCAATATGAACATATACACAGCCCGGGCTTTGGAGTCAGAGGTCATGGGTTCAAATCCCGGCCCCGCCACTTGTCAGCTGGGTGACTTTGGGCAAGTCACTTCACTTCTCCGGGCCTCAGTGACCTCATCTGGAAAATGGGGATGAAGAACTGCGCGCCCCACGTGGGGCAACCTGATCACTTTGGATCTCCCCCAGTGCTTAGAGCAGTGCTTGGCACATAGTAAGTGCTTAACAAATACCATTATCGTTATTATTATTATTATTATTATTATTATGCAGGGAATGGCGGGGAGGAGGTGAAATCTTAAAGGCCCCTTCTCTTTGAGAGGAGCCACTTAAAATTAGCGGAGCTGAGAGGCAGGGTGAGAACCCCCCCACCCCCCAACTTTATCTCACCTAATTAGTCTTCAAATTCATCAGATCGCAATACCAAGCGCTTAGTACAGTGCCCTGCACACAGAAAGCGCTCAATAAATCCGACTGAACGAATGAATACTCCTCAATCCCGTCGCCAGTTCTCCCGCCCATGGACTCCTTTCCCCGCTTTTCAACTAGGCGAGATTAAATCTCCGGGGATGTTATTTTTAATTTTCTTTTTTTAAAAAAAGATTGATTTATTTCTCTCTATTTTTCCAGCCCGGCTATTTAATTAAAAATGACCCCGAGGGGACCGCTCCTCCGAACCAGCCGCTAATTGGATCTCCCAAGCTCCATCCTGAAAGGTATAAATAATAATTATTTTCTTTTTCCTTTCGCTTATCTCCCGCCCGCCTCCCCCGCCGCCTTTATTAGGAAACCAGCTTCGGCCCCGAAATGAGGCGAGGGGGGCTGGGGTGGACGTCACCTCCGCCATCTCCGCCTTCCTTATTTTCGGTGTTTGAGGATATGGTCTCATTTCCTTTGGGAAAAGCAGAGAGGGTGGGAGAGGAGGGATGGGGGGTAGGGGAGAGGGTGGTCAGCGGTCTGGGGACTTCCTTATGGAGGAGAGGCCTCTGAGGCCCAGGCCCCTCCATTATTCATTCAATCGTGTTTTTTTGAGCGCCGGCTATAGTAATCATAATAATGATGGCATTAAACATCATCATCAATCATCAATTGTATTTATTGAGCGCTTACTATGTGCAGAGCACCGTCGTAAGCGCTTGGGAAGTCCAAGGTGGCAACATCTAGAGATGGTCCCTACCCAACAGCGGGCTCACAGTCTAGAAGGGGGAGACAGAGAACAAAACCAAACATACTAACAAAATAAAATAAATAGAATAGATACGTACAAGTAAAATAAATAAGTAAATAAATAGTAAGTAAATAAATAGCTTACTATGTGCCAAGCACCATTCTAGGCGCTGGGGAGGTGACAGCGCTGGTAACAGGCCTTGTAACCTCCCCAGCGCTTAGAACAGTGCTTGGCACATAGTAAGCCCTTAATCAATCAATCAATCAATCGGATTTATTGAGCGCTTACTGTGTGTGGAGCACTGGACTAAGCGCTTGGGAAGTCCAAGTTGGCAACATAGAGAGACGGTCCCTACCCAACAGCGGGCTCACAGTCTAGAAGGGGGAGACAGAGAACAAAACCAAACATACTAACAAAATAAAATAAATAGAATAGATAGGTACAAGTAAAATAAATAAATAAATGAATAGTAAGTAAATAAATGAATAGTAAATAAATAAATAAATAGATTTATTAAGCGCTTACTATGTGCCAAGCACCATTCTAAGCGCTGGGGAGGTGACAGCGCTGGTAACAGACCTTGTAACCTCCCCAGTGCTTAGAACAGTGCTTGGCACATAGTAAGCCCTTAATCAATCAATCGGATTTATTGAGCGCTTACTCATCATCATCATCATCAATCGTATTTATTAAGCGCTTACTATGTGCAGAGCACTGTACTAAGCGCTTGGGAAGTCCAAGTTGGCAACATAGAGAGACGGTCCCTACCCAACAGCGGGCTCACAGTCTAGAAGGGGGAGACAGAGAACAAAACCAAACATACTAACAAAATAAAATAAATAGAATAGATAGGTACAAGTAAAATAAATAAATAAATAGAGTAATAAATAAGTACAAACATGTATACATATATACAGGTGCTGTGGGGAAGGGAAGGAGGTAAGATGGGGGGGATGGAGAGGGGGACGAGGGGGAGAGTCTCTGCTCTGCACAGTGCTCTGCACACAGTAAGCGCTCAATAAATACGATTGATTGATTCTAGACTGTGAGCCCACTGTTGGGTAGGGACAGTCACTATATGTTGCCAACTTGTACTGCCCAAGCGCTTAGTACAGTGCTCTGCACACAGTAAGCGCTCAATAAATACGATTGATGATGATGATTCGTTCAATCGTGTTTTCTGAGTGCTGGCTATAGTAATAATAATAATGATGGCATTTATTAAGTGCTTACTAGGTGCCAAGCACCATTCTAAGCGCTTCTAGACTGTGAGCCCACTGTTGGGTAGGGACTGTCTCTATAGGTTGCCAACTTGTACTTCTCAAGCGCTTAGTCCAGTGCTCTTCACACAGTCAGCGCTAAATAAATACAATTGAATGAATGAATGAATGGCACATGGTAGTCCAGTGCTCTGCACACATTCAGCACTCAATAAATAGGATTGAATGAATGAATGAATGAATGAATGGCACACAGTCGTCCAGTGCTCTGCACACAGTCAGCGCTCAATAAATACGATTGAATGAATGAATGAATGGCACACAGTGGTCCAGTGCTCTGCACACAGTCAGCGCTCAATAAATACGATTGAATGAATGGCACACAGTGGTCCAGTGCTCTGCACACAGTCAGCGCTCAATAAATACGATTGAATGAATGAATGGCACACAGTCGTCCAGTGCTCTGCACACAGTCAGCGCTCAATAAATACGATTGAATGAATGAATGAATGGCACACAGTGGTCCAGCGCTCTGCACACAGTCAGCGCTCAATAAATACAATTGAAGGAATGAATGAATGGCACACAGTCGTCCAGTGCTCTGCACACAGTCAGCGCTCAGTAAATACGATTGAATGAATGAATGAATGAAACACAGTAGTCCAGTGCTCTGCACACAGTCAGCGCTCAATAAATACGATTGAATGAATGAATGAATGGCACACAGTGGTCCAGTGCTCTGCACACAGTCAGCGCTCAATAAATACGATTGAATGAATGGCACACAGTGGTCCAGTGCTCTGCACACAGTCAGCGCTCAATAAATACGATTGAATGAATGAATGAATGGTATATAGTAGTCTAGTGCTCTGCACACAGTCAGCACTTAATAAATACGATTGAAGGAATGAATGAATGGCACACAGTGGTCCAGTCAGCGCTCAATAAATACGATTGAATGAATGAATGAATGGCACACAGTAGTCCAGTGCTCTGCACACAGTCAGCGCTCAATAAATATGATTGAATGAATGAATGAATGGCACACAGTGGTCCAGTCAGCGCTCAATAAATACGATTGAATGAATGAATGAATGGCACACAGTAAGCGTTGAACAAATACCATAGTTGCTATTATTATTCAATCGTATTTATTGAGCGCTGACTGTGTGCAGAGCGCTGGACGCAGCGCTTCCGCCCCCTCGCCCTCCAATAATGACTTTCCCAGGTTTCCCGAAGGAAATGGCTCTGACTTCAGGAGCAATGGCCTTCCTGTGGTGCTCTGTTGCCCTCCTTCCCGCCCCCCGCCAACCGTCCCCTGCCCTCTGGCCCTCCGGACCCCAGCCGGCCGGCCGGCCGCCCGCCACCCCCCTCCGGCTTGCCCGCCGAGGAGCCAGGCTGCCCTGAACGGATTTGCTAGAATTTCCTCCCATTGTGTAGGCCAGGCGCCACACCCCCCCCCCCATATCCCCCCCTTTGTCCTGCCCCCCATCCCTCTCCCCGCTCCCCTCGCTCCGGACCAGCCGCTGGCCGGACCCAGGATCACCCCCCCTGTAATGTCCCTCTGCACCCCCCAAAATCAGCCGTCGCCTGACCACCCGACGGACCTGTCCGGCCCTGCTGCACACTCCTGCCCTTTGTCCAACTCCCCCCTCCCCACCTCCGAGCATGAATCTGGGGGGGCGGGGAAGGGGTCACACATCCCGTGGAGCCATCATGGCTTCCCGTTCGGTCAACATGACCGATCGCCAGCCCACTAGGCCGCAATGAAGCCTGGCCCCTCTGGGAGTTGAGGCCGGTGGGAGGGGGGAGCCCCCTGAAATAATAATAATAATAATAACAATAATAACGATGGCATTTACAAAGTGCTTACTATGTGCAACGCACTGTACTAAGCGCTGGGGAGATTACAAGGTGATCAGGTTGTCCCACGGGGGGCTCACAGTCTTCAAACCCCATTTTATAGATGAGGGAACTGAGGTACAGAGAAGTGAAATGACTTGCCCAAAGTCACACAGCTGGCAATTGGCAGAGCCGGGATTTGAACCCCTGACCTCTGACTCCAAAGCCCGGGCTCTTTCCACTGAGCCATGCTGCTTCTTTATAAAGCGCTTACTACGTGCAAAGCACTGTTCTAAGCGCTGGGGAGGTTACAAGGTGATCAGGTTGTCCCACGGGGGGGGCTCACAGTCTTCATCCCCATTTTACAGATGAGGTAACTGAGGCACAGAGAAGTGAAGTGACTTGCCCAAAGTCACCCAGCTGGCAATTGGCAGAGCCGGGATTTGAACCCCTGACCTCCAACTCCAAAGCCCGGGCTCTTTCCACTGAGCCACGCTGCTTCTTTATAAAGCGCTTACTAGGTGCAAAGCACTGTTCTAAGCGCTGGGGAGGTTACAAGGTGATCAGGTTGTCCCACGGGGGGCTCACAGTCTTCAAACCCCATTTTACAGATGAGGGAACTGAGGTACAGAGAAGTGAAGTGACTTGCCCAAAGTCACACAGCTGGCAATTGGCAGAGCCGGGATTTGAACCCCTGACCTCGGACTCCAAAGCCCAGGCTCTTTCCACTGAGCCACGCTGCTTCTTTATAAAGCGCTTACTAGGTGCAAAGCACTGTTCTAAGCGCTGGGGAGATTACAGGGTGATCAGGTTGTCCCCCGTGGAGCTCACAGTCTTCATCCCCATTTTACAGATGAGGGAACTGAGGTACAGAGAAGTGAAGTGACTTGCCCAAAGTCACCCAGCTGACAATTGGCAGAGCCGGGATTTGAACCCCTGACCTCCGACTCCAAAGCCCAGGCTCTTTCCACTGAGCCACGCTGCTTCTTTATAAAGCGCTTACTAGGTGCAAAGCACTGTTCTAAGCGCTGGGGAGATTACAGGGTGATCAGGTTGTCCCCCGTGGAGCTCACAGTCTTCATCCCCATTTTACAGATGAGGGAACTGAGGTACAGAGAAGTGAAGTGACTTGCCCAAAGTCACCCAGCTGGCAGTTGGCAGAGCCGGGATTTGAACCCCTGACCTCCGACTCCAAAGCCCGGGCTCTTTCCACTGAGCCACGCTGCTTCTTTATAAAACACAGCCACGCTGGAAATGGGGAAGCAGCGTGGCTCAGTGGAAAGAGCCCGGGCTCTGGAGTCAGACGTCATGGGTTCAAATCCTGGCTCCGCCACTAGTCAGCCGTGTGGCTTTGGGCAAGTCGCTTCACTTCTCTGGGCCTCAGTTACCTCATCTATAAAATGGGGATTAAAACCGTGAGGCCCCCGTGGGACAACCTGATCACCTTGTAACCTCCCCAGCGCTTAGAACAGTGCTTAGTAAGCGCTTAATAAATGCCATTATTATTATTATTATTAAATGGGGTGAGAGGTGGCCTATGGCCTTCCCCAGCACCCCCCCACAGCGAGAGGGCTTTTTCGGCGACCTTTCAGCCCCATGTGCCTGGGCGCCGGGGCGGAGGCGGCTGCGTGTCCGTCCGGGGTCCGGTTTGATGGATGATCTGGGGAAATGTCTCCGGCCTTCCTGCCCGGCTGCCGGGATGCCTGGTCAGCAACTGCTCCTCCGCATTCCTCCGGGCCGGGCCGGGCCGGGCGTGGGGGGCCCCGGCTGGGGTTGGGTTCGGGTGGCCATCGGGCCCTTCGTCTCAAGCAGAATCGTCATCGCCCCGCTTAGACTCCTAAACACTACTATTTGGGGGCTGGAGGGGACGGGGTGGGGGGAATTCTGCGTCCTTTTCCCCCACCCCTTCCCCATCATCAGCCCACTGTTGGGTAGGGACCGTCTCTCTATGTTGCCAACTTGGACTTCCCAAGCGCTTAGTCCACTGCTCTGCACACAGTAAGCGCGCAATAAATACAATTGATTGATGGATTGATTGACTGTCTCTCTATGCTGCCAACTTGGACTTCCCAAGCGCTTAGTCCACTGCTCTGCACACAGTAAGCGTGCAATAAGTACATTGATTGACTGATTGATTGACTGTCTCTGTATGTTGCCAACTTGGACTTCCCAAGCGCTTAGTCCGGTGCTCTGCACACAGTAAGCGCGCAATAAATACAATTGATTGATGGATTGATTGACTGTCTCTCTATGCTGCCATCTTGGACTTCCCAAGCGCTTAGTCCGGTGCTCTGCACACAGTAAGCGCGCAATAAATACAATTGATTGATGGATTGATTGACTGTCTCTCTATGTTGCCAACTTGGACTTCCCAAGCGCTTAGTCCGGTGCTCTGCACACAGTAAGCGCGCAATAAATACAATTGATTGATGGATTGATTGACTGTCTCTATATGTTGCCAACTTGGACTTCCCAAGCGCTTAGTCCGGTGCTCTGCACACAGTAAGCGCGCAATAAATACAATTGATTGATGGATTGATTGACTGTCTCTATATGTTGCCAACTTGGACTTCCCAAGCGCTTAGTCCAGTGCTCTGCGCACGGTAAGCGCTCAATAAAGACGATTGAATGAATGATTGAATGAATCAGACTGGGCGGTGGGGTTCCTTGCTGGGGAGGGAGAGGAGGGGTGTACTATTAATCAATCAATCAATCAATCGTATTTATTGAGTACTTATTGTGTGCAGAGCACTGTACTAAGCGCTTGGGAAGTACAAGTTGGCAACATATAGAGACAATCCCTACCCAACAGTGGGCTTACAGTCTAAAAGGGGGGGTGTACTACAGCCAGATTGGCCTAGTGGGTAGAGTCCGGGCCTGGGATTCCGAAGTTTCCAATCCCGGCTCTGCCGGTTGTCTGCCGTGTGACCTTGGGCAAGTCACTTCACTCCTCTGGGCCTCATCTAGACAATGAGGATTAAGTCCCCCTTCTAGACTGTGAGCCCACTGTTGGGTAGGGACTGTATGTATTTATTACTCAACTTATTTTACTTATACATATCTATTCTATTTATTTTATTTTGTAAATATGTTTTGTTTTGTTCTTTGTCTCCCCCTTCTAGACTGTGAGCCCGCTGTTGGGTAGGGACTGTCTCTCTATGTTGCCAACTTGGACTTCCCAAGCGCTTAGTCCAGTGCTCTGCACACAGTAAGCGCGCAATAAATACAATTGATTGATTGATTGACTGTCTCTATATGTTGCCAACTTGGACTTCCCAAGCGCTTAGTCCAGTGCTCTGCGCACAGTAAGCGCTCAATAAATACGATTGAATGAATGATTGAATGAATCAGACTGGGCTGTGGGGCTCCTTGCTGGGGAGGGGAAGGAGTCAGTCAGTCAATCGTATTTATTGAGCGCTTACTGTGTGCAGAGCACTGGACTAAGCGCTTGGGAAGTAGGGTGTACTACAGCCAGATTGGCCTAGTGGGTTGGGTCCAGGCCCGGGATTCTGAAGTTTCCAATCCCGGCTCTGCCGGTTGTCAGCCGTGTGACCTTGGGCAAGTCACTTCACTCCTCTGGGCCTCATCTGGACAATGAAGATTAAGTCCCCCTTCTAGACTGTGAGCCCACTGTTGGGTAGGGACTGTACGTATTTATTACTCTATTTATTTAACTTGTACATATCTATTTATTTTTTGTAAATATGCTTTGTTTTGTTCTATGTCTCCCCCTTCTAGACTGTGAGCCCGCTGTTGGGTAGGGACCATCTCTACATGTTGCCAACTTGTACTTCCCAAGCGCTTAGTACAGTGCTCTGCACCCAGTAAGCACTCAATAAATACAGTTGATTGATTGATTGATTGTCTCTATGTGTTGCCAACTTGTACTTCTCAAGCGCTTAGTACAGTGCTCTGCACACAGTAAGGGCTCAATAAATACGATTGAATGAATGACTGTGAACCCTCCTGTGTGAACTTGGGCAAGTCACTTCACTCCTCCGGGCCTCATCTGGACAAGGAGGATTAAGACCGTGAACCCTCTGTGGGACCAGGGACTGTGTCCAACCCGATTACAGCACACAGCAAGCACTTAACAAATAACATACTTCATTCGATCGTATTTATTAAGCACTTTCCCTGGGCAGTGCAATAGGAGGCCTTCCCAGACTGAGCCCCTTCCTTCCTCCCCCCCTCGTCCCCCTCTCCATCCCCCCTTCTTACCTCCTTCCCTTCCCCACAGCACCTGTATATATGTTTGTACATATTTATTACTCTATTTATTTTACTTGTACCTATCTATTGTATTTATTTTATTTTGTTAGCATGTTTGGTTTTGTTCTCCGTCTCCCCCTTTTAGACTGTGAGCCCACTGTTGGGTAGGGACTGTCTCTAGATGTCGCCAATTTGGACTTCCCAAGCGCTTAGTACAGTGCTCTGCACACAGTAAGCGCTCAATAAATACGATCGATGATGATGATTATTATTTGAGACCACCCCCTCCGTCTGGAGAGGGTCCGGGGGACCCACCACCCGCTCCCGAGGATCCCTCCCCGCCGAAAAGAAGAGACAGAAGGCTGGGGAGGGGGGTGAGGAAGCTTTTAATAATCCACACACGGTCTGCGCTCACCGTCGGAAATGACCCGCCACCCCAGCCCGCCCCTCGGCCCCAATTTCTTAGCACCCCCAGACCCGCAGGAGCCTGGGGGAGAAAGGGGCAGATGTGGACCAGATGTGGGGGTGGGGGGCAGGTCTTTCTACCCCTGTTTCTTGCCCCCCACCCTATCCTCCAAGCCGTAAGTCACAGTGGAGGGGTGAAGGGGTCCCTTCTCAACCTTTACGACTTGTCCCCACCTCTGCCACTCACCCAAATAATGGACACCCCAAACCTGAGTTGCTCCCCTTTCCCTCCACCCACCTCCCGAGGAGGGGCCGAATCAAGAGAGCTGGGGGGAATCAAGAGAGCCCCCCAGGACGGGTTCTTCGTCTCCCTCGCCCCCCTCCACTGGGGGATCCACGTTGGAGGGGCGAGAGGGGGACAAGCGCATCAGCCTCTTGTGCTGGCCCCCCTCTCTCCCAGCAGCCAGTATGTCCGCACTTTCCCCTTGCCCTGCGTGGGGGAGAGGAAGAGGTAAAGAGATTTTGAGGACCGTCTCTATACGTTGCCAACTTGTACTTCCCAAGCGCTTAGTACAGTGCCCGGCACACAGTAAGCACTCGATAAATACGATTGAATGAATGAATGAATGAAAGTGGGGAGGGGGAAGGGGGAAGAGAGGTCAAGGGGGGACCTTATTAGGGGAGAGTCCCTTTGAGTGCAATGGGGTGGTCCCATTAGGTGCCATATTATACCATATTTATTTATTTATTTGTACATATCTATTCTATTTATTTTATTTTGTTAGTGTGTTTGGTTTTGTTCTCTGTCTCCCCCTTTTAGACTGTGAGCCCACTGTTGGGTAGGGACTGTCTCTATATGTTGCCAATTTGTACTTCCCAAGCGCTTAGTACAGTGCTCTGCACATAGTAAGCGCTCAATAAATACGATTGATGGTGATGATATTTGGGAGATTTTGCTGGGGACCAGACAGGAGAGATCACAAAAGAAGGTCCCAGTGGGCACCGTATTGGGGAGATCCCACTGGGGAGTTCATATCGGGAATCACAATTGGTGGATTTTGCGTAGTACAGTGCTCTGCACACAGTAAGCGCTCAATAAATACGATTGATTGATTGACTGATTGATTTTGCTAGGGGAAGTCCCATTGGAGAGATCCCACTGGGTGCCGTATTGGGAAGCCCATGACATGGTGGGTGAGGAGTGAGGTTGGGGCGAGCAGGGGACGGCGGGGCGGGGGGAGATGGTAGTTGGAGAGAGGTCCCGGGGGGATTCCCAGGATCCCCGTACCTTCATCTCGACATCACCCCGCAACTCCAACTCGAAGCAGCCAAAGTCCTCCAGTACGGCCTTGGTGTCCGAAGACATGTGAATCTTCAACGCTGGCACCCGAGGGAAGGCAAGGAGCAGAGGATGTCGCCATGGGGTGGGGCGGAGGTTGGGGGGGGGGTCCGAAGAGAGGGAGGGAAGGGTGGGGAAGGGGAAGGGGTGCCGGGGCCTGGCGGGGATCCTTTACCTTCCCCATTGGACTCCATCCGTGAGGCAGTGTTGACCGTGTCCCCAAAAAGACAATAGCGAGGCATCTTCAGTCCCACGACCCCCGCGCAGACGGGTCCTGGGGGCCGGGGAGAGAGGGGGATTACACAGTGGAGGGGCAGGGGGCTGAATGACGGCTCTGGGCTTGGGATGGGGGTTGGTGCCCACCGGGGTTGCCAGCTTTGGGAAGGGGCAGGGGCGGGGGTCTCCCGCCAAACTTGAGAATTTCCACAGGCCTGGGAGTGGGGATGCGGAGAAGGAGGTGGTCCTCCCACCTCGAGCCACCTTAGCTCGGTTGGGGGAATCAGGGGGAGATGGGCCTTAATTCAACCTGCCTTGCTTCCCCCTCCCCGGTTTTACCGACATAATAATGAGAATGGCATTTATTAGTGATGATAATAGTGGCATTACTAGTGATGATAATAGTGTTAGTGATAATAATGGGCCTTAATTCAACCTGCCTTGCTTCCCCCTCCCCGGTTTTACCGACATAATAATGAGAATGGCATTTATTAGTGATGATAATAGTGGCATTACTAGTGACGATAATAGTGGCAGTATTAGTGATAATAATAATGGCATTATTAGTGATAATAATAGTGGAATTAGTGATGATAATGGTGGCATTATTAGTGATAATCATAATGGCATTATTAGTGATAATAATAGTTGCATTTATTAGTGATAATCATAATGGCGTTATTAGTGATAATAATAATGGCGTTTAGCGATAATAATAATGGCATTATTAGTGATGATAATGGCATTTATTCGTGATAATGATAATGGCATTATTAGTGATAATGATAATGGCATTATAAGTGATAGTGATAATGGCATTATAAGTGATAAAAATTCCCTTCCCCACAGCACCTGTATATATGTATATATGTTTGTACATATTTATTACTCTATTTATTTTACTTGCACATATCTGTCCTATTTATTTTATTTTGTTAGTACGTTTGGTTTTGTTCTCTGTCTCCCCCTTCTAGACTGTGAGCCCACTGTTGGGTAGGGACTGTCTCTATATGTTGCCAACTTGGACTTCCCAAGCGCTTAGTACAGTGCTCTGCACACAGTAAACCCTCAATAAATACGATTAATTGATTGATTACTCTTTCCCCCGGGGTCTGCTGAGGGGGAGGAGGCCCTCTCCCCAACTTGGGGGTCTGTGGTAGAGAAGGCTCTCTCCCCCCAACCCCAGGGGTCTGCTAGTGGGGTGGGGGAGAGGCTCTCTCTCCATTCATTCGTTCAGTCGTATTTATTGAGCCCTTACCGAGTGCAGAGCACTGCGCTGAGCGCTTGGGAGAGAGTCCAATACAAAAATAAACAGACACATTCCATGCCTACAACGGGCTTACAGTCTAGAGGGGGTCGGGGGGTGTTTTTGGAGGGGGAGGCTCTCCCCTACACCCTCAGGGGTCTGCGGAGGGGGAAGGTCTCCCCTCCCCGGGGGTCTGCAGAAGGGAAAGGCCTCCCCTTATCGGGGGGGGGGGGGGGGGGGGGGGGCGGGGGGGGGTCTGCAGAGGTGGGAGGTCTCCTCTCCCCGGGTGTTTGCTGGGGGTGAGGGTCTCCCCTCCCTGGGGGTCTGAGGAGGGGAAAGTTCTCCCCTTTCCAGGGGTCTGCAGAGGGGGAGGGTCTCCTCTCCCCTGGGGTTTGCTGGGGGTGAGGGCCTCCCCTTATCGGGGGTCTGCAGAGGGGGGAGGTCTCCTCTCCCCGGGTGTTTGCTGGGGGTGAGGGTCTCCCCTCTCTGGGGGTCTGAGGAGGGGAAAGGTCTCCCCTCTCCGATGGTCTGCAGTGGGGGGTCTCCCCCGGGGTCCTGCTGAGGGGGAAGGTCTCCTCTCCCAAGGGGTTTGCTGAGGGTGAGGGTCTCCCCTCCCTGGGGGGCTGAAGAGGGGAAAGGTCTCCCCTTTCCAGGGGTCTGCAGAGGGGGAGGGTCTCCTCTCCCCTGGGGTTTGCTGGGGGTGAGGGCCTCCCCTCCCTGGGGGTCTGAGGAGGGGGAAGGTCCCCCCCCCCAGAGGTCTGTGGAGGGGTAAGTTCTCCCCTTCTCGGGGGTCTGCAGCGGGGGAGGGTCTCCCCTCCCCGGGGGTCTGTGGAGGGGAAAGGTCTCCCCTCTCCGGTGGTCTGCAGTGGGGGGTCTCCCCCGGGGTCCTGCTGAGGGGGAAGGTCTCCTCTCCCCAGGGGTTTGCTGAGGGTGAGGGTCTCCCCTCCCTGGGGGGCTGAAGAGGGGAAAGGTCTCCCCTTCCCAGGGGTCTGCAGAGGGGAAAGCTCTCCCCTCTCTGGGGGTCTGCAGAGGGGGAGGGCCTCCTCTCCCCGGGGGTTTGCTGGGGGTGAGTGTCTCCCCTCTCTGGGGGTCTGTGGAGGGGAATGGTCTCCCCTCTCCGGTGGTCTCCAGTGCGGGGTCTCCCCCGGGGTCCTGCTGAGGAGGAAGGTCTCCTCTCCCCAGGGGTTTGCTGAGGGTGAGGGTCTCCCCTCCCTGGGGGGCTGAAGAGGGGAAAGGTCTCCCCTTTCCAGGGGTCTGCAGAGGGGAAATCTCTCCCCTCTCCGGGGGTCTGCAGAGGGGGAGGGCCTCCTCTCCCCGGGGGTTTGCTGGGGGTGAGGGCCTCCCTTCTCTGGGGGTCTGCGGAGGGGGAAGATCTCCCTCCCCAGGGGTCTGTGGAGGGGAAGGGTCTCCCTTCCCTGGGGGTCTGCGGAGGGGGGCAGGTGTCCCTGTATGTGTGTGTGTGTGTGTGTGTGAGCCCCCCGGGCGTGGGTAGTCGTGGGGTGAGGGTCTCTGACCAGTGTGGATGCCGATGCGGAGGCGCAGCTGGAGGTGCGGCCGGTGTCGGATGCGGAAGGACCGGACGGCGTCGAGCAGGGCCAGGGCCATGCGGGCCACCTCCCGCGCGTGCAGCCGCCCGTTTCTCACCGGTAGCCCCGACACCACCATGTAGGCGTCCCCGATCGTCTCCACCTGCGGGGGAGAGGCAGGGCAGGGCTGTCAGGGGCCTCCGAAACAGCCCGGGAAGACCCAGGCCCGGCCCGCTCCCCACGGGGTCACGGCCTCTCCCTCCTTTCTCCGTCTCTCGGCGTCGTTCCCTGTCTCTGCATCGCGGGGTCTCTCCCCAGCAACAACCCCCTGTGGCTCCAGGCTTGGGAGCCAGAGGTCGTGGGTTCTAATCCCGACTCCTCCTCGTATCAGCTGGGTGACTTTAGGCGAGTCTCTTACCTGCTGTGGGCCTCAGTGACCTCATCTGGAAAACGGGGATGAGGACTGTGAGCCCCACGTGGGACAACCTTGATTACCTTGGATCTCCCCCAGCGCTTAGAACAGTGCTTGGCACATAGTAAGCGCTTAACAAGTGCTCTGCACATCGTAAGCGCTCAGTAAATACGATTGATTGATGATGATGATGATGATTATTGTTATTATCTCTGTGTCCTTGCATCACTGCCCGACTTCCTCTCTCTGCCTCTCTGGGCTGCTCCCTGTCGCCGATTCCCTGCATTCATTCATTCATTCAATCGTATTTATTGAGCGCTTACGGTGTGCAGAGCACTGGACTAAGCGCTTGGGAAGGACAATTCGGCAACAGATAGAGACACAGTCCCTACCCAACAACGGGCTCACAGTCTAGAAGGGGGATCTCTTCTTCATCTCTCCATCTCTGTCATTCCATCGCTTCTCATCTCTGATTCCCTGCCTCTCCCCATCTCTGATTCTCTGCATCGCTCCCTGTCTCAGAGAAGCAGCGTGGCTTAGTGGCCAGAGCCCGGGCTTGGGAGTCACAGGTCGTGGGTTCTAATCCCGGCTCCGCCACTTGTCAGCTGGGTGACTCTGGGCAAGTCACTTCACTTCTCTGGGCCTCAGTTCCCTCATCTGCCAAATGGGGATGAAGACTGTGAGCCCCCAAGTGGGACAACCTGATTACCTTGTATCTGCCCCAGTGCTTTGAACAGTGCTTGGCACATAGTAAGCACTTAACAAATACCGTTATTATTATTATTATTATTAGACTGTGAGCCCACCATTGGGTAGGGACCGTCTCTATATGTTGGCAACTTAGACTTCCCAAGCGCTTAGTACAGTGCTCTGCACACAGTAAGCGCTCAATAAATACGATTGAATGAATGAATTATTATCTCTCTGCATCTCTGGGCCGCTCCCTGTCTCCGATTCTCTGCATCTCTACATCTCTGTGCTTCCATCTCTCCTCATCTCCGATTCCCTGTATCAATCAATCAATCAATCAATCATCAGTGGTGTTTATTGAGCACTTACTGTGTGCAGAGCACTGTACTAAGCATTTGGGAGAGTACAACTCTCCATCTCTGTGCATTGCATCGCTCTCTGTCTTCTTCATCATCATCATCATCATCAATCGTATTTATTGAGCGCTTACTATGTGCAGAGCACTGTACTAAGCGCTTGGGAAGTACAAATTGGCAACATATAGAGACAGTCCCTACCCAACAGTGGGCTCACAGTCTAAAAGGGGGAGACAGAGAACAAAACCAAACATACTAACAAAATAAAATAAATAGAATAGATATGTACAAATAAAATAAATAAATAAATAAATAGAGTAAAAAATATGTACAAACATATATACATCTCTTCATCTCTCCACGTCTCTGACTCTGCACATTTCTCAATCTCTCACTCCGTGTGCATCTCTGCATCTCAAGCATTCGGTAATATTTTAAGTTTTTACTGTGTGCAAAGCACTATGATAAACGCTTGGGAGGGTTACACTAGAAGACGACAGGATCCCTGCCCTCCTGGAGGCTTCCAGTCACTCTGGAGGCAAGATTTAACGTAATTTGGGAAGAAGGGGATTAAAAAGTAGAGTGTGTAAATCAATCTGTTTAAAAATTCCAGGGGAAACAGCGAGTGCAGGAATGCTGAGGTGATAGGAGGGAGAGTTTGACCTGGGAAAAGAAAATAATCGGGGAAGACCTCCTGGAGGAGGTGAGTTTGTGGGAGGCTTTGAAAGCAGGGAGGGCTGTGGTCTGGTGGATTTGAGACATTTGGGAAGGAAGTGAGCCCGCTGTTGGGTAGGGACCGTCTCTATATGTTGCCAACTTGTACTTCCCAAGCGCTTAGTACAGTGCTCTGCACACAGTAAGCGCTCAATAAATACGATTCAATGAATGAAAGCGAGCCGGAGGTCGCAATGAGAGAGACAACAATGAGGCTCAGTGAGTAGGTTGGCTTGGGACGAGTGGAGAGTGCGAGCTGGGATGCGATAGGAGAAGAGAGTGGAACATATCTACCAACAGTTATCTTGTACTCTCCCAAGCGCTTAGTACAGTGCTCTGCACACAGTAAGCGCTCAATAAATAGGACGGATTGATCCGTTCTCTGTCCCTACATCTTTCAGTCTCTTCCTCTATCACCTTGAGCTTCGTCTCTGCAGAGGCCCACCTTGTACACGTCGAAGTTGTCGATGATGGCGTCAAAGCAGGTGTACAGGTCATTGAGCAGAGTCACCACCTGCGGGGAAGAATCAATCAATCAATCAATCAATCATATTTATTGAGCGCTTACTATGTGCAGAGCACTGTACTAAGCGCTTGGGAAGTACAAATTGGCAACATATAGAGACAGTCCCTACCCAACATTGGGCTCACAGTCTAAAAGGGGGAGACGGAGAAAAAAAAACCCAAACATGCTAACAGAATAAAATAAATAGAATAGATATGGACAAGTAAAATAAATAAATAAATAGAGGAAGGAGGGGTCAGGCCGGAGCAGCAGAGGATGCGGAGGACACAGGGACGGAGGGGTGGATGGAGAGATGGAGGGGTAAATCGAGAGACAGAGGGGAGGCGGGAAAGACGGAGAGGTAGAAGAGCGGAGGGATAGAGTAATGGAGGGATGGGGGGCGGGTGATGGAAGGATGGGGGGAGGAGGGCAAAAAACATGGACAGAGAACGGAGGGATGGAGGGTTGTAGACTGTGAGCCCACTGTTGGGTAGGGACCGTCTCTATATGTTGCCAACTTGTACTTCCCAAGCGCTTAGTACAGTGCTCTGCACACAGGAAGCGCTCAAGAAATATGATTGAATGAATGAATGAATGAATGAAGCGCTTACTATGTGCAAAGCACTGTTCTAAGCACTCGGGAGGTTACAAGGTGATCAGTTTGTCCCGCGGGAGGCTCCCAGTCTTAATCCTCATTTTACAGAGGAGGAAACTCAGGCACAGAGAAGTGAAGTGACCCGCCCGAGGCCACGCGGCTGACAGTTGGCAGAGCCGGGATTTGGACTCATGACCTCTGGCTCCAAAGCCCGGGCTCTTTCCGCTGAGCCACGGATGGATGGGAAAACGGTGGGCTCCCGGTCTTAATCCTCATTTTTTACAGAGGAGGAAACTCAGGCACAGAGAAGTGAAGTGACCCGCCCGAAGCCACGCGGCTGATAGTTGGCAGAGCTGGGATTTGAACTCATGACCTCTGGCTCCAAAGCCCGGGCTCTTTCTGCTGAGCCACGGATGGATGGGAAAACGGGGACAGAGAGAATGGAAGGGGGGGGGGGCGGAGGGAGAGAGGGAATGGAAAGACGTAGGGGAGGAGGATAAGAGGGATGGAGAGGTGAAGGGATGGAGGGATCCCCCGGGCCTGGAATGCCCTCCTTCTGCCCATCCGCCAAGCTCGCTCTCTTCCTCCCTTCAAGGCCCTACTGAGAGCTCACCTCCTCCAGGAGGCCTTCCCAGACTGAGCCCCTTCCTTCCTCTCCCCCTCGTCCCCCTCTCCATCCCCCCATCTTACCTCCTTCCCTTCCCCACAGCACCTGTATATATGTTTGTACAGATTTATGACTCTATTTATTTATTTATTTATTTTACTTGTCCATATCTATTCTATTTATTTTATTTTGTTAGTATGTTTGGTTTTGTTCTCCATCTCCCCCTTTTAGACTGTGAGCCCGCTGTTGGGTAGGGACTGTCTCTGTATGTCGCCAACTTGTACTTCCCAAGCGCTTAGTCCAGTGCTCTGCACACAGTAAGCGCTCAATAAGTACGATTGAGGATGATGAAGGAGGGGGAATGAAGGGATGGGGGATTGAGGAGGTTGGGAGGCCGTTGGCACCGGGGCAGTGGATGAGACGCTCTTCTGCCCGGGGGGATGTCGGAGGAACTGGGGAGGGTCTCTGTTGTTAGTACAGTGCTTAGTACAGTGCTCTGCACATAGTAAGCGCTCAATAAATACGGTTGATTGATTGATTGATTGTTGTTGGGAGGGGGCCAAGGAGACTGGGAGTTCGAGGGTCCGGGGGGAGGGAAGCCAGGACCCCCGGACCCCCAGGGCTCACCTGCATAGGTGTGCTCTCTGCCGAGAGGGCCGTGAAACCCACGATGTCGCTGAAGTAGATGGTGACGCTGTCGAAGGCCTCGGCTTGGACCGTCTCCCCCCGTTTCAGCTGCTCAGCCACGGAGCTGTTGGATAATCATCATAATAATATGTTGTTACATTATGGATAATCATCATAATAATATGGATAATAATAATAATAATATGTTCAATCGTATCATCAATCGTATTTATTGAGCGCTTACTATGTGCAGAGCACTGCACTAAGCGCTTGGGAAGTACAAATTGGCAACATATAGAGACAGTCCCTACCCAACAGTGGGCTCACAGTCTAAAAGGGGGAGGTTGTTACATTAGTTACATTGTACTATTATTACAATAGTATTTGTTAAGCAGGTACTTGTGGTTGGGTAGGGTCATAATAAAACTATGGATAATAATAATAATTAGACTGTGAGCCCACTGTTGGGTAGGGACTGTCTCTAGATGTTGCCAATTTGTACTTCCCAAGCGCTTAGTACAGTGCTCTGCACATAGTAAGCGCTCAATAAATACGATTGATGATGATGATGAATAATAATATGTTCAATCGTATCATCAATTGTATTTATTGAGTGCTTACTATGTGCAGAGCACTGCACTAAGCGCTTGGGAAGTACAAATTGGCAACATATAGAGACAGTCCCTACCCAACAGTGGACTCACAGTCTAAAAGGGGGAGGTTGTTACATTAGTTACATTGTACTATTATTACAATAGTATTTGTTAAGCAGGTACTTATGGTTGGGTAGGGACTGTCTCTACATGTTGCCAATTT
Organism: Tachyglossus aculeatus; assembly: GCF_015852505.1. Classification (NCBI taxonomy): domain Eukaryota; kingdom Metazoa; phylum Chordata; class Mammalia; order Monotremata; family Tachyglossidae; genus Tachyglossus; species Tachyglossus aculeatus. The sequence goes on along the minus strand of NC_052096.1, from coordinate 11,147,994 downwards.
GTACTTCCCAAGCGCTTAGTACAGTGCTCTGCACATAGTAAGCGCTCAATAAATACGATTGATGATGATGATAGTAATGATAATGGCATTTATTAAGCGCTCACTATGTGCAAAGCACTGTTCTAGGCGCTGGGGAGGTTACGAGGTGATCAGGTTGTCCCACGGGGGGCTCACAGTCTTAATCCCCATTTTACAGGCGAGGGAACTGAGGCACAGAGAAGTTGTGACTTGCCCAAAGTCACACAGATCAATCAATCAATCAATCGTATTTATTGAGCGCTTACTGTGTGCAGAGCACTGGACTAAGCGCTTGGGAAGTCCAAGTTGGCGACATATAGAGACGGTCCCTACCCAACAGTGGGCTCACAGTCTAAAAGGGGGAGATAGAGAACAAAGCCAAGCATACTAACAAAATAAAATAAATAGAATAGATATGTACAAGTAAAATAAATAAATAAGATGACAACTGGCGGAGGCAGGATTTGAACACATGACCTCCGACGCCAAAGCCCGTGCTCTTTCCCCTGAGCCACGCTGCGAGCGTTCTCTAGCTCGTTACTTATGTGCCAGGCACTGTACTAAGCGCTGGGTGGATAAAAGCAAATCTAGCCGGGCATAGGCCCTGTCCCATGTGGGGTTCACAGTCCCAATCCACATTTTCCAGATGAGGTAGTTGAGGCACAGAGAATAATAATTAGGGTATTTGTTAAGCACTTCCTATGGGCCAGTGCTGTTCTACTCGCTGAAGCGAAGTGACTTGCCCAAGGTCACACAGCAGACAAGTGGTGAAGCCAGGATTACTACTACTACTACTATATTATCATAATATAATAATTATATTATTATATAATATATAATAAATAATGTAATGATTATATTATTAATAATTAATATAATAATAATATAATAATAAAATAATATATGCGAAGCATTGTTCTAAGCGCTGGGGGATACAAGGTGATTAGGTTGTCCCACGTGGGGCTCACAGTCTTAATCCCCATTTTACAGATGAGGGAACTGAGGCACGGAGAAGTTAAGTGACTGGATAAGGTTGTCCCACGTGGGGCTCAGTCTTAATCCCCATTTTACAGATAAGGGAACTGAGGCCCAGAGAAGTGAAGTGACTTGCCCAAAGCCACACAGCTGACAACTGGCGGAGCCTGGATTTGAACCCACGACCTCTGACTCCAAAGCCCGGGCTCTTCATAGCCACGCTGCTTTCACTGGCAAGAGGTTGGGGCGGGGGTACTGGGATGCGGGCTGGGGAGCGGGAATCCCCAGATAATAATAGCAGAAATAATAATCCCGGATAATAATAGCAGTAATAGTAACAATAACAATGGTAGTTGTTAAGCGCTTACTATATGTCAAGCACCGTACTAAGCGCTAGGGTAGTTGCAATCTAATAGGGTTGGACACGGTCCCTGGCCCACCTGGGACTCAGGGTCTGAATCCTCTTTTGACAGATGAGGTAGCCGCGGCCCAGAGAAGCGAAGCGACCTGCCCCAAGTCACGCAGCAGAGGACGTGGCCGAGGCGGAATTAGAACCCAGGCCCCACCGACTCCCAGTGCCCCAGGGTCGATCCGTTGGGGTGAGATGGTGGGATTGTTCCCGGAGTCGGAGCGGGGGAGAGGAAGAGGGGGTGGGGGGTCTCACTGGGGCAGGATCTGGTACAGAAGAGCTTCCGCCTTCCTCTTCTCCTCCAGGTAGGCTTGCGTGCGCTCCTGCACCAGCTCCTCCAGGTTGTTGGCATATTGCTCCATGCGGGTCAACAAGGTGTCCAGTATGTTGCCGTTGTTCTCCCTAAGGGGTCGGATCGGGCCGGGGGTCACGGGGCGGGCCCCCTTCCTCCCGCAGCCCCCCTCCCCAATAATAATACGATTATTAAGCGCTTACTGTGTTATTATTATTTTTTTTGATGGCATTTGTTAAGCGCTTACTACGTGCAAAGCACCGTTCTAAGCGCCGGGGAGGTGACAAGGTGATGAGTTTGTCCCACGGGGGGCTCACAGTCTTCATCCCCATTTTACAGATGAGGGAACTGAGGCCCAGAGAATAATAATAATAATGTTGGTATTTGTTAAGCGCTTACTATGTGCAAAGCACTGTTCTAAGCGCTGGGGTAGATACAAGGTAATCAGGTTGTCCCACGTGGGGCTCACAGTCTTCATCCCCATTTTTACGGATGGGGGAACTGAGGCACAGAGAAGTGAAGTGACCTGCCCAAAGTCACCCAGCTGACAAGTGGCGGAGCCGGGATTCGAACCCATGACCTCTGACTCCAAAGCCCGGGCTCTTTCCACTGAGCCACGCTGCTTCTCTTATCATTATTATTTATTCTGATGACTTCACACCTGTCCCCATGTTTTGTTTTGTTGTCTGTCTCCCCCTTCTCGACTGTGAGCCCGCTGTTGGGTCGGGACCATCTCTAGATGTTGCCAACTTGGACTTCCCAAGCGCTTAGTCCAGTGCTCTGCACACAGTAAGCGCTCAATAAGTACGATTGAATGAATGAATGAACATGTTTTGTTCCCCGTCTCCCCCTTCTAGACAGTGAGCCCACTGTTGGGTAGGGACCGTCTCTCTATGTTGCCAACTTGGACTTCCCAAGCGCTTAGTCCAGTGTTCAGCACACAGTAAGCGCTCAATAAATACAATTGAATGAATGAATGAATGTGCAAAGCACTGTACTAAGCGCTGGGGAGGTTACAAGGTGATCAGGTTGTCCCATGGCGGGGGGGCTCACAGTCTTAATCCCCATTTTCCAGATGAGGGAACTGAGGCACAGAGAAGTGAAGTGACCTGCCCAAAGTCACACAGCTGACAAGGGCCGGCACGGGATTCGAACCCATGACTCTTGTCTCCAAAGCCCGGGCTCTTTCCACTGAGCCACACTTCAAGTCTGTTGAAGCAGAGGGAGTGGGGAGGGGGTTCGAGGGGCGGGGCTAGAGAGGGACCAATGGGAGGAGCCGAGGGGAGGGGCTGATAGGGGCGTGGCCAGGGAGAGCCAATGGGATGCGTCGAGGGGCGGGGCTAGAGAGGAACTCAGAGGGGCGGGGCTAGAGATGGACCAATGGGAGTGGCCGAGGGGCGGGGCTAGAGAGGAACTCGGGGCGGGGCCAGAGAGTGACCAATGGGAGGAGCCAAGGGGCGGGGCTAGAGAGGAACTCCGAGAGACGGGGCTAGGGGGGACCAATGGGAAGAGCCGGGGGGGGGGTCTAGGGAGGAGCCAATGGGAGAAGCCGAGGGGCGGGGCTAGAGAGGAACTCAGAGAGGCGGGGCTAGAGAGGGACCAATGGGAAGAGCCGAGGGGAGGGATCTAGGGAGGAGCCAATGGGAGCGGGCGAGGGGCGTGACTAGAGAGGAACTCAGAGGGGCGGGGCTAGAGAGGGGCCAATGGGAGGAGCCGAGGGGCGGGACTAGAGAGGAGCTCCGAGAGACGGGGCTAGAGGGGGACCAATGGGAAGAGCCGGGGTGGTGGTGGTCTAGGGAGGAGCCAATGGGAGAAGCCGAGGGGCGGGGCTAGCGAGGAACTCAGGGGGCGGGGCTAGAGGGGGACCAATGGGAGGGGCCGAGAGGCGGGGCTAGAGAGGAACTCAGAGGGGCGGGGTAGAGAGGGACCAATGGGAGGAGCCGAGGGGCGGGGCTAGAAAGGAACTCCGAGAGACGGGGCTAGAGGGGGACCAATGGGAAGAGCCGAGGGGCGGGGCTAGAGGGGAACTCCGAGAGACGGGGCTAGAGGGGGACCAATGGGAAGAGCCAACGGGGGGAGCCGAGGGGCGGGGCCTAGAGAGGAACCAATGGGAGGGGCCGAGGGGCGTGTCTCCGGGAAGGGCCCTTGACCCACCTGTTGAAGCGCCTGAGCTGCAGGCGGATGTGTTGGAAGTCGGGCCTGTCGTTGGGGTCCTCGGCCCAGCAGCGCTGCATCAGCGGCCCCAGCTCCTCCGGCGGGCTCTGCGACCCCAGCCACGGCCGGAACGGGGGCTGCTCCCCGACGGACACCCGCTCCACGATCTCTGACGGGGGCGGGACCATCAGTCAATCAATCAATCAATCCATCCTATTTATTGAGCGCTTACTGTGTGCGGAGCCCCGGACTAAGCGCTTGGGAAGTCCAAGTTGGCAACATCGCGAGACGGCCCCTACCCGACAGCGGGCTCACAGTCGAATCTCACATGTGTGCTAATCTCGTTATGCTGATGATGCTACCCTATTAGCAGAAGGTGAAGATTTGAAGGGTTTATTGTTAAAAGTTAAGAAACAGAGAAAAAGATGGACCTACATTTTAGTGTAAAGAAAACAGAGATCATGACAACTGGAAGTTTTAACACATTTGGAGTGGATGGAGAGAAGATTAAAATAATTGACAATTATTGGACTGATAGTCAATAATAAAGGAACTAGTAGTCAAGAAATATGCTGAAGATGAATGTTAGGAAGATTTGCTATGAAGAGCCTGGAAAAGACATTAAATGTGCTGGTGTAAAAATTGCCACAAAAATACTAATTGCTAATTCAGTGGTGTTTTTTTTTTTTACTCTATTTATTTATTTATTTTATTTGTACATATCTATTCTATTTATTTTATTTTGTTAGTATGTTTGGTTTTGTTCTCTATCTCCCCCTTTTAGACTGTGAGCCCACTGTTGGGTAGGGACTGTCCCTATATGTTGCCAATTTGTACTTCCCAAGCGCTTAGTACAGTGCTCTGCACATAGTAAGCGCTCAATAAATACGATTGATGATGATGATGATGAATCTCACATGGGGCCTTAATCCCCGTTTTACAGATGAGGGAACCGAGGCCCAGAGAAGTGAAGCGACTTGCCCAAGGTCACACAGCGGACACGTGGCAGAGGCCGGGTTAGAACCCATGTCCCCCTGACTCTCAGGCCACCCATGGGCCTCGAATCCTCGGGTCCCAGGGAAATAAGGTCCAGGCCCGGGGTCAGAGGGTGGGGTCAGGGGGCTGGGGACTGACCCTTGGGGCTGAGGTCCAGGCCGGGCAAGTGGAAGACACCGCAGCGCAGGGCGATCTCCTGCAGGATAATCCCGAAGCTGTAGATGTCCCCTTTCTGAGAGCCGCGAACGGGCGGGGAAGCCATGCGTAGGAGCTCCGGGGCTGTCCACAGCTTCTCTGGGGGGCGAGAGATGGGAGAGGGGGTGGTCACGGGGGGGCGAAAATGAGGGGAGGGGGTGGTCGCAGGGGCCGGGGGGCCGTCCACGGCTTCTCTGAGGGGTGGGAGAAGGGGTGGGCCCGGGGTCCCGAAGCGGTGGGGATCAACTCGGGAAGGTTTGGTGGGAAACCCCAGACTTCCACCCTGGCTGGGACTTCGGAGTGGGGGGCTCGGGACCCTCCCGGAACTGGTGCCCCCGGCCCCTGGGGATGGGGTTGGGTGGGTGGGGGCAGGCTTCCTCACTGGCGTAGAAGGCATGGCCCGTCTCCGGCCTGGCCGGCCAGCGGAAAGTCTCCAGGCCGTAGTCGGTGACCTTGAGGACGAAGCGACTGTCCACCACGCAGTTGGACGACTTGAGGTTGCCGTGAGAGCAGATGGCCCCGTTGTGTAGGAATAACATCCCCTGGGGGGGTGGGCAGGGGCAGGTCAGGGGCGGTCCCCCCACCCACACAGCATCCCCCCACTGGGGACGGAACCCGGGGGGAAGGGACGGGGTCAGAGGAGAGAAATGACCCCCCCATCCTATACATAAACACACTTCCATTCATTTATTCATGCAGTCATAGTTCGTTCATTCATTCATTCAATTGTATTTTATTATTATAATGGCATTTATTAAGCACTTACTATGTGCGAAGCACGGTTCTAAGCGCTGGGGAGGTTACGAGGTGATCAGGTTGTCCCACGGGGGGCTCACAGTCTTCACCCCCATTTATTATTATAATGGCATTTATTAAGCGCTTACTATGTGCGAAGCACTGTTCTAAGAGCTGGGGAGGTTACGAGGTGATCAGGTTGTCCCACGGGGGGCTCACAGTCTTCACCCCCATTTATTATTATAATGGCATTTATTAAGCGCTTGCTATGTGCAAAGCACTGTTCTAAGCGCTGGGGAGGTTACAAGGTGATCAGGTTGTCCCACGGGGGGCTCACAGTCCTCACCCCCATTTTACAGATGAGGTAACTGAGGCACAGAGAAACTAAGTGGCTTGCCCAAAGTCACACAGCTGACAATTGGCGGAGCCAGGATTTGAACCCATGAACTCTGACTCCAAAGCCCGGGCCCTTTCCACTGAGCCACGCTGCTTCCCCAGAGAACTAAACAAAACATATTAACAAAATAAAAGAAATAGAATAAATATGTACAAATTAAATACATAAATAAATAGAGTAATAAATACGTACAAACATATATACATATATACAGGTGCTGTGGGGAGGGGAAGGAGGTAAGGTGGGGAGGAGAGGGAGAGGAAGGAGGGGGCTCAGTCTGGGAAGGGCTCCCAGTTATTGGGTGCTTATTATGTGCAGTACATATTTATTACTCTATTTATTTATTTATTTTATTTGTACATATCTATTCTATTTATTTTATTTTGTTAGTATGTTTGGTTTTGTTCTCTGTCTCCCCCTTTTAGACTGTGAGCCCACTGTTGGGTAGGGACTGTCTCTATATGTTGCCAATTTGTACTTCCCAAGCGCTTAGTACAGTGCTCTGCACATAGTAAGTGCTCAATAAATACGATTGATGATGATGATGATATTTACTATTCTACTTATTTCATTTTGTTAATATGTTTTGTTTCGTCGTCTGTCTCCCCCTTCTAGACGGTGAGCCCGCTGTTGGGTAGGGGCCGTCTCTAGATGTTGCCAACTTGGACTTCCCAAGCGCTTAGTCCAGTGCTCTGCACACAGTAAGCGCTCAATAAATGCAATTGAATGGATGAATGAATGCAGAGTACTGCACTGAGAGCTTGGGAGAGGACAACAGAACAACAAACAGACACTCCCCTGCCCACAACAAGCTGACAGTCTAGAGGGAGAGACTGAAATTAATATAAATAACTGACAGATAATAATAATGGCATTTATTAAGCGCTTACTATGTGCAAAGCACTGTTCTAAGCGCTGGACTGCTCTAAGATTGTGGGCATAAGTGGTGTGGGGCTGGGGGAGGGGGTATGGATAAACGGAGTGGGAGAAAAGGAAAAGGGGGGCTTAGGGAACACACGTACACATTTGCACACCCAGGTGACAGAAAAGGAGGTCTCATGTGGGCAGGGAACGTGTCTACCAACTCCGTTACTTTGTACTCTCCCAAGCGCTTAGTACAGCACTCTCTGCACACAGTAGTTGCTCATTAAATACAACTGATCGGTTGATTGGGACGGGGAGAGGGTGGGGAGGTGCAGGAGGCAGAGGTTTTTTTTTGGGGGGGGGTCTCCCTGCCCGTGGGGTATCCCTGTCCCGCACCTTGACAATGTCGTTGGTGAGAGAATAGCGGAACATCCAGTCCAGAGTAATGCTCTCGTTCTCCAGGATGTCCTAGGGCCCAGGGGGGATGAGATGAGGATTATTATTATTGTTGTTATTATAATTATTATTATGTTCCGACCCCCGCTTCCTCCATGCCCCCTCCTCCCTCTTCCCCAGACCCCTTCTCTCTGAATGCCCCAGCCTGCAGCCCTCCCCGGCTTCCTCCATTCCCCCGTCCCCCTTCCCCCTTCCCCATTTTTCCCTCCTTTCTCCACCTCCCCATCCCCTTTGGCCCACATGTCCCCCTCCCACGTCCCGCCCTCACCTGCAGGCTGCCACGCGGACAATACTCCGTGAGGATGCAGATATTGGGGGGGTCGGTACAGGCTCCCACGAACCGCGTCAGGTGTTCGTTCTGGACGTCCCGCATCTGCGTTGAGGGGGTGAGGGGGGGAGACCCTCTCCTTCCTATCTCCCCCCTCCTGCTCCCCCATCCCTTTCTTCCCCCCCACCTTCTTCACACTTTCTGCCACCCCCAGACCCACCTCCTCCGTCCGGTCTCCATCTGTAGCGCTTAGTACAGTGCTCTGCACACAGTAAGCGCTCAATAAATACGATCGATTGATTGATTGATCCCCCCCCCACCCCAGCTCCACCCCTGAACTCCAACCCCCCGCCTCGGCCCCCTTCCCCAATTACGTGTTTCAGCTCGAAGAGGACTTTGCGGGTGAGTTCGATGCGCTGGTGATGGAGGTGTTTGACGGCCACCAGGTTTCCCTGAGTTGGGGCGGGTGGGAAGGATAATAATAAAAATATTTGTGAAGTGCTTACTATCATCATCAATCGTATTTATTGAGCGCTTACTGTGTGCAGAGCACTGGGCTAAGCGCTTGGGAAGTACAAGTTGGCAACATAGAGAGACGGTCCCTACCCAACAACGGGCCCACAGACTAGAAGGGGGAGACAGGCAACAAAACAAAACATGTGGACAGGTGTCAAGTCATCAGAACAAATAGAATTAAAGCTAAATGCACATCATTAACAAAATAAATAGAATAGTAAATATGTAGAAGTAAAATAAATGCACTGAGGTTGATACAAGCTAATCAGGTTGGACACAGTCCCTGTCTCACATGGGGCTCAAAGTCTTCACCCCTGTTTTTCAAATGAAAAACACCCCTGTTTTTCCAAGCACTTAGCTCTGCACACAGTAAGCACTCAATAAATACGATTGATAATGAAATGAAACATATCTATTCTATTTATTATATTTTGTTAGTTTTTTTGGTTTTGTTCTCTGTCTCCCCCTTTTAGACTGTGAGCCCACTGTTGGGTAGGGACCGTCTCTAGATGTTGCCAACTTGGACTTCCCAAGTGCTTAGTCCAGTGCTCTGCACACAGTAAGGACTCAATAAATACAATTGATGATGAAATGAAACATATCTATTCTATTTATTATATTTTGTTAGTTTTTTTGGTTTTGTTCTCTGTCTCCCCCTTTTAGACTGTGAGCCCACTGTTGGGTAGGGACTGTCTCTAGATGTTGCCAACTTGGACTTCCCAAGCTCTTAGTCCAGTGCTCTGCACACGGTAAGCGGTCAATAAATACGATTGATTGATTGATTGAAATGAGGGAACTGAAGTCTCCCCCCTGAGCTCCACCAACCCCCCTCCTCAGTCCTCCGCCACCCGTCCCCATCACCGCCGCGTGCCCCAGGCCCACCCTTCCCCATGCCAACCTTGTAATAAGCCGTCTTGGCGTACATCTGTCCCTGGTCCTCCGCCGTGAGTAGGGAGCCCATGTTAGACCCTCGCTGTGCGGAGAGTTCAGCGTCAGACGAGGGTCGCGGGAGAGATGGCGCGGGGAGAGGCGGAAATCGGCGGGGAGGGCACGGCGAGAGGTGGGGCGTGTGAGGAGAGATGAAGACCCCAGGGGATTCGGGGGGAAAAGGGTAATGATGGCGTTTGCTAAGCGCTCACCATGTGCCAGCCACTGTACTATGCACCGGAGAGGTACAAGCAAATCGAGTTGGACACAGTCTCCCTCCCACGTGGGGCTCACAGACTCAATCTCCATTTTACAGATGAGGAAACTGAGGCCCAGGGAGTGACTTGCCCGAGGTCATGGAGAGGAGGCGAGGAGGATCGTGGGGGTCCAAGGTAGGAGAGGAAGGGGGAGTCTTACGGGGGCTGGGGGGAATGGGAGGGAGATGGATGTTGTGGGAAAGGGCTGGAGATCATGGAGGTTGTTGGGGGGGGGGACACGGGGGTCGTGGGAGCGAGTGGAGGTCGGGAGAGTATTCTATTTATTTTGTTAATGATGCGCATCTAGCTTTATTTCTATTTATTCTGATGACACCTGTCCACGTGTTTTGTTTTGTTGTCTGTCTCCCCCTTCTAGACTGTGAGCCCGTTGTCGGGTAGGGACCGTCTCCACGTGTTGCCAACTTGGACTTCCCAAGCGCTTAGTCCAGTGTTCCGCACACAGTAAGCGCTCACTAAATATGGCTGAATGAGCGAATGAGAGGAGCGACGGGGGTGGTGGGAGTGAACCGAGGGTCGTGGGAGGGAGGTGGATGTCGTGGGAAGGAGCTGGAGATTGGAGGGGTCGGGGGAAGGTGCTAGGGGTCGTGGGAGGGATCGGGGGTCGTGGGACAGTAGGGTCGGTGGTCTCTGTCTCCCCCTTTTCGACTGTGAGCCCACTATTGGGTAGGGACTGGCTCTAGATGTTGTCAACTTGTACTTCCCAAGCGCTTAGTCCAGTGTTCTGCACACAGTAAGCGCTCACTAAGGAAGCCCCTTCCTTCCTCTCCCCCTCGTCCCCCTCTCCATCCCATCTTACCTCCCTCCCTTCCCCACAGCACCTGTATATATGTATATATGTTTGTACATATCTTTTTACTCTATTTATTTAATTTATTTGTACATATCTATTCTATTTATTTTATTTTGTTAGTATGTTTGGTTTTGTTCTCCGTCTCCCGCTTTTAGACTGTGAGCCCACTGTTGGGTAGGGACTGTCTCTCTATGTTGCCAATTTGTACTTCCCAAGCGCTTAGTCCAGTGCTCTGCACATAGTAAGCGCTCAATAAATACGATTGATGAAATACGGTTGAATGAGTGAATGAGAGGAGCGGTGGGGGTGGTGGGAGTGAACCGAGGGTCGTGGGAGGGAGGTGGATGTCGTGGGAAGGAGCTGGAGATTGGAGGGGTCGGGGGAAGGTGCTGGGGGTCGCGGGAGGAGCAGTAGGGTCGGTGGTCTCTGTCTCCCCCTTTTAGTGAGCCCACTGTTGGGTAGGGACTGGCTCTAGATGTTGTCAACTTGTACTTCCCAAGCGCTTGGTACAGTGCTCTGCACACAGTAAGCGCTCAATAAATACGATTGATGATGATGATGATGATGGGCACCAGTGGGACGAGCATGAGACCCCTTCCCCCTGGCCCCCGGCCTCACGGCGCTGAGGGTAAGTCGACTGCCGGCACTCCGCAGGTAGCGCTCCAGCCCGCTGGCCTGCACGTCTTCCCAGCGGACTCTCCACAGCTCGGACGCCAGCTCCTTCTCCAGCCTCAGTTTCCTGTCCGCACCAGGGTGGGGGGCTCTCAGGGACCCTCCATCAGTGTCCCTTCCCTACCCCCCCCAGCCCCGGCTCCTTCTCCCAGGGACCATATCTATTCTATTTATTTTATTTTGTTAGTATGTTTGGTTTTGTTCTCTGTCTCCCCCTTTTAGACAGTGAGCCCACTGTTGGGTAGGGACCGTCTCTCGATGTTGCCAATTTGTACTTCCCAAGCGCTTAGTACAGTGCTCTGCACATAGTAAGCGCTCAATAAATACGATTGATGATGATGATGATGATAATGATAATAATGATGGCATTTGTTAAGCGCTTACTATGTTCAAGGCACTGTTGTAAGCACTGGGGAGGTTACAAGGCAATCAGGTTGTCCCACGGGGGGCTCACAGTCTTAATCCCCATTTGACAGATGAGGCAGCTGAGGCACAGAGAAATGAAGTGACTGGCCCAAAGTCACACGGCTAAGCGCTCAGTAAATACGATTGATGATGATGATGATGATCCCCCTTTCTTACCTCCTTCCCTTCCCCACAGCACCTGTATATACGTATACATGTTTGTACATATTTATTACTCTATTTATTTTACTTGTACATATCTATTCTATTTATTTTATTTTGTTAGTATGTTCGGTTTTGTTCTCCGTCTCCCCCTTTTAGACTGTGAGCCCACTGCTGGGTAGGGACCGTCTCTAGATGTTGCCAATTTGTACTTCCCAAGCGCTTAGTCCAGTGCTCTGCACATAGTAAGTGCTCAATAAATACGATTGATGATGATGATGATGATGATGACAAGCGGCGGAGCGGGATTTGAACCCATGACCTCGGACTCCAAACCCCGGGCTCTTTCCGTAACTCAGCCTCCATCCTCTCTGGGCCCGCTCCCAACTTCCTCCCTTCCCCATGAACCCACCCTCCATCCCCCTCGCCCCTTCCTCTCTGCGCCGCTCACCTGTAGATGAAGAAGCAGACGAGGAATATACTGAGCAGCGAGAAACATCCCACCACACCCAAGATTTCCAGGTGGGAGAAGGAGGCTGGGATGGAAAGACAAAAGGAGGGGTCACTGGGGGAGACGGGCTAAGCCCCCCTCCAAGCCACTGGACAGGGTGACAGCTCGGTTGAAGACTGGGAATGTATCAAGCGCTTAGTACAGTGCTCTGCACACAGTAAGCGCTCAATAAATACGATTGAACGACTGAATCGAGACTCCACTGCAGCAGGAGGGAGAGAGGGTAGACTTGAGAATGGGGTGGGAAGGGAGCTGGGACCTCTCCTCTCTTTCACCGTCTGTCTCCCCCCGGCAAGACTGCAAACTCTCTTGAGGGTAGGGATGGTCTCTACCGACTCTACCGTACTCTCCCAGGCACTTATTAATAATAATATTGGTATTTGTTAGGCGCTTACTATGTGCAAAGCACTGTTCTAAGCGCTGGGGGATACAAGGTGATACTGATAATAATAATGATGGTATTTATTAAAAGCTTATTATATGCAAAGCACTGTTCTAAGCAAGGTGATCAGGTTGTCCCACGTGGGATCACAGTCTTCATCCCCATTTTACAGATGAGGGAACTGAGGCTCAGAGAAGTGAAGTAATAATAATATTGGTATTTGTTAAGCGCTTACTATGTGCAGAGCACTGTTCTAAGCGCCGGGGGGATACAAGGTGATACTACTAATGATAATGATGGCATTTATTAAAAGCTCACTATATGCAAAGCACTGTTCTAAGCAAGGTGATCAGGTTGTCCCACGTGGGGCTCACAGCCTTCATCCCCATTTTACAGATGAGGGAACTGAGGCTCAGAGAAGTGAAGTAATAATAATATTGGTATTTGTTAAGCGCTTACTATGTGCAAAGCACTGTTCTAAGCGCTGGGGGGATACAAGGTGATACTGATAATAATAATGATGGTATTTATTAAAAGCTCACTATATGCAAAGCACTGTTCTAAGCAAGATGATCAGGTTGTCCCACGTGGGGCTCACAGTCTTCATCCCCATTTTACAGATGAGGGAACTGAGGCTCAGAGAAGTGAAGTAATGATAATATTGGTATTTGTTAAGCGCTTACTATATGCAAAGCACTGTTCTAAGTGCTGGGGGATACAAGGTGATACTGATAATAATAATGACAGTATTTATTAAAAGCTCACTATATGCACAGCACTGTTCTAAGCAAGGTGATCAGGTTGTCCCACGTGGGGCTCACAGTCTTCATCCCCATTTTACAGATGAGGGAACTGAGGCTCAGAGAAGTGAAGTAATAATAATATTGGTATTTGTTAAGCGCTTACTATGTGCAGAGCACTGTTCTAAGCGCTGGGGGGATACAAGGTGATACTGATAATAATAATGATGGTATTTATTAAAAGCTCACTATATGCAAAGCACTGTTCTAAGCAAGGTGATCAGGTGACTTGCCCAAAGTCACACAGCCGGCAAGCGGCGGAGCCGGAATTAGAACCCACGACCACAGGCTCTTTCCACTGAGCCACGCTGCTTCTCAGTGCTCTGCCCACGGTAAGTGCTCAATAAATAGTCCCGATTGATGGATGGATTGGTGGAGGGACCCCAGGAGGTGGCATAGTGGGGGTCCGAGGGAAGAGGAGAGAGAGGCGAGGAGTTGGGCGATTGGGGAGAGGGAAGGAGGGGATTTTCCTCTGGGTGTGGAGACAGGGGGATGGACCGGGTGACCTCAGGCAGACGCAAGGGGGGTCACCTTTGCGGCAGGCGGGCTCCTCGTTGTTGAAGCCGCAGCGGGGGACGTCCGGGGGTGGGCCTCCCCCCGGCCAGTGAAGCTGTCGTCCGGGCACGGGGATCAGCTCCTTGGTGGTCCCGTTGAAGTCCAGGGTCACCTGGAAAAGGGGGCAGGGGGGAGAGGAAGGGTGCTCTGACACCCGGGTCCCCAACCTGCCACTCTCCCCACCTGAAACGCCCTCCCTATTCCTCCTTACCTTAATAATAATTGGGATTTGGGCACACCTCCTCCAAGAGGCCTTCCCTGACTAAGCCCCCCTTTCTTCTTCTCCCACTCCCTTCAACATCGCCCCGACTCGCCCCCTTTCTTCATCCCTTCTAGACTGTGAGCCCAAGGTTGGGTAGGGACCGTCTCTCTATGTTGCCAACTTGTACTTCCCAAGCGCTTAATCAATCAATCAATCGTATTTATTGAGCACTTACTATGTGCAGAGCACTGTACTAAGCGCTTGGGAAGTACAAATTGGCAACACATAGAGACAGTCCCTACCCAACAGTGGGCTCACAGTCTAAAAGGGGGAGACAGAGAACAGAATCAAACATACCAACAAAATAAAATAAATAGGATAGAAATGTACAAGTAAAATAAATAAATAAATAAATAAATAAATAGAGTAATAAATATGTACAACCATATATACATCTATACAGGTGCTGTGGGGAAGGGAAGGAGGTAAGATGGGGGGATGGAGAGGGGGACGAGGGGGAGAGGAAGGAAGGGGCTCAGTCTGGGAAGGCCTCCTGGAGGAGGTGAGCTCTCAGCAGGGCCTTGAAGGAGGAAGAGAGCTAGCTTGGCGGAGGGGCAGAGGGAGGGCAGTACAGTGCTCTGCACCCAGTAAGCGCTCAATAAATACGATCGAATGAATGAATGAATGAATCCCCTCTCCCAGCCCCACAGCCATCATTTATTTATCTCTATTCATTTATTTATCTCTATTCACGCCCGCCTCCCCCTCTAGACTGTCAGCTCCTTGTGGGCAGGGGATGTGAGAAGCAGCATGGCTCAGTGGAAAGAGCACGGCCTTTGGAGTCAGAGGTCATGGGTTCGAATCCCGACTCCACCAATTGTCAGCTGACTTTGGGCAAGTCACTTAACTTCTCTGTGCCTCAGTTACCTCATCTGTAAAATGGGGATTAAGACTGCGAGCCCCATGTGGGACAACCTGATCACCTTGTAACCTCCCCAGGGCTTTGCACATAGTAAGCGCTTAATAAATGTCATTATTATTATTATTATGTGTCTGTTTATAGTCTATTATACTCTCTCAAGAATTTAGTACAGTGCTCGGCATACAGTAAGCGCTCAGTAAGTACAACTGAATGAATGAATGGTATTTGTAAACCGCTTACTGTGTGCCGAGCACTGTACTAAGCGCCGGGGCAGATTCAAGATAATCAGGGCCCAGGTGCGGATGGAGAACAGGTATGGAATCCCCATTTTGCAGATGAGGGAAAAGAGGCACAGAGGAACTGAACAGGAGAACAGGTATGGAATCCCCATTTTGCAGATGAGGGCAATGAGGCACGGAGGAACTGACCAGGAGAACAGATATGGAATCCCCATTTTGCAGATGAGGGAAATGAGGCATGGAGGAACTGAACAGGAGAACAGGTATGGAATTCCCATTTTGCAGACGAGGGAAATGAGGCACGGAGGAACTGAACGGGAGAACAGGTATGGAATCCCCATTTTGCAGACGAGGGAAATGAGGCACGGAGGAACCGAACGGGAGAACAGGTATGGAATCCCCATTTTGCAGACGAGGGAAATGAGGCACGGAGGAACCGAACGGGAGAACAGGTATGGAATCCCCATTTTGCAGACGAGGGAAATGAGGCACGGAGGAACCGAACGGGAGAACAGGTATGGAATCCCCATTTTGCAGACGAGGGAAATGAGGCACGGAGGAACTGAACGGGAGAACAGGTATGGAATCCCCATTTTGCAGATGAGGGAACTGAGGCACAGAGGAACCGAAATGACTGGCTCAAGGTCACCCAGGAGGCACGTGGCAGAGCTGGGATTAGAACCCGGGTCCTCCGCCTCCCAGGATCATACTCTTTCCAGTAGGCCATGCTGCTTCTCCGTGACTGCACTCTCCCCCACCTCCCGCTCCATCTCCGCTTGGCTAAATGCCCGTTCCTCCTGGATGTCTTCCCGGGTTGATTCCTCCTCCACCCAGCTCCAGCTCCTCCAGCTCCGACCATCTGCCACGATGACGAGGTCCTCCCCGGACCGGC
The DNA here is from genome assembly GCF_015852505.1 of Tachyglossus aculeatus. Classification (NCBI taxonomy): domain Eukaryota; kingdom Metazoa; phylum Chordata; class Mammalia; order Monotremata; family Tachyglossidae; genus Tachyglossus; species Tachyglossus aculeatus. Next base: position 11,131,982 of record NC_052096.1, on the reverse strand, counting down.
AGCCCCCGGCGGGCCGGGACCCTCCTGTCCCTCCCCCGGCCCTCGGCACAGTGTGTGCGTCAGTGTGTGTGTCTTGCCTCCCCTCTCCCGACGGGCAGCCCGCAGTGGGCAGGGTCTGCGTCTCCTCCTCCCTCTGTCCCTCCCTCAGTGTCCAGCACAACGTTGTGTCCGTGAGAACGCATGTGTAAGTTTGTGCTTCCCCCGTCTCTCTGTTTGCCCACCTCCGAGTCTCTATTAACGCCTGCCTCGATACTTCTCCCTGCGAGGGGGTCTCTTTCGGTCACTCTGTCCCTGACGCTCACCTGGAAGTCTCCGCTCTCTGGATCCAAGTCCCACAGGGAGAAGTCACTCTCCCGATCACCGTTGCTGTCGATTTTCAGATATCCGGTCACCCCTGTCCGGCCGTGAAGAGGGACGTCAGCGGGGCCTGGTCTCTCTAACCGCCCCCGCCAACCCCTACTTCCAATTGCCCCATCCCTCTCCGCCACTGAGATTCCCTGCCCCTCCCGCCCCCCCCCTAACCCCCCCAGCCCCCCGAATCCCTTCCCCAGGGCCTGACCATAGAAGTCCCGGCCCCACATGCGTCGGACAATCTCCTCTCCGTCCCTGGACGAGCCCCCGGACGCCAGCGTCTCGTTCAGTGCCCGCGCGTAGATCAGGAGTCCGTCGTGGAAGCCGGCGGCTACCACGTTTTCCTAACAATCATGGCATTTGTTAAGCGCTTACTGTGTGCCGGGCGCTGTACTGAGCACCGGCCCGGGGGAAGACAAGCACATCGGGGGGGGGGGGACACGGTCCCTGTCCCGCGTGGGGCTCACAGTCTTACAGATGAGGGAACTGAGGCACGGAGGATTGAAGTGATTTGTCCAAGGCCACGTGACAAAGCGGAAGAGCCGGAATTAGAATCCATGACCTTCGGACTCGAAGGCCCGGGCTCTAGCCACTGCACCATGCTGCTTTCTGGCCAGGGAGGAGGAGGGGACAGGGACTCTGGCGGGGGTGTGTGTGTGTGTGTGAAGGATAGGGTCTTGCAGGGGAAGGAGGGGGTCACGGACCTTGGGCGTTAGGGTGGGGATGGTGGTCTGGGGGCCACGGGTCCTGGCGTCAGCCTTTGCCCACCCACCCAAATCCCCTTCGTACCAGCCCGTCCCCCAGGGAGAGGTTGAATTGTTTCTGAGCGGCCTGCTTCAGCTCCTGCACAAATCTGGAATATTCGGGGTTGTCCGGTTTCTTGTAGGTGATGATGATGGCGGACTGGTGGGAGGGAAGTGGGGGGCCGAGGGTCAGGAAAAGGGGGCTCGGGGGTGGGGGGAGAATTGGGGGCTGGGACCCAGCTGCTGGGAACGGGGCCCTCTGCTAACTCCCCTGACCCCCTCCTCTCCACCCTGTCCCCCACAGTTCCCCGCCTCCCGGATCAGAGAGGGAGAGACACCAGTGGAAGGTCAAGCAGCACTGTGTGTTAAGCGCTTATTGCGTGCCAGGCGCTGTACTAAGCGACGGGGTAGATTCCGACCCGGTTGTGTCCCCCCCACCCCACCCCTCGGTTCCCTCCATCTCCCACCAATCCATGACATTCCAAATTGTACTTCCCAAGCGCTTAGTACAGTGCTCTGCACAGAGTAAGCGCTCAATAAATGCGATTGATGATGATGATGATGATGATTCCCCCTGCCCAGGTGTTGAACCTCCCCCCGCTTCTCCCCCCATACGTGCACACACCTGGAAAGCTTTTTGGGCCTGGGCGTCCAGCCCATCTCCGCGGTACCAAGGCCTCCGGGGGTCCAGGTGTCCCCCCGGCCCGGGACCCCACAGACTGTGGCCGAAGACGTCCAGGTAGAAGAAAGCGAAGTCGCCGCCGGTCATTCCGGCCGCCCAGGCCGCCAGCATCAGGGCGCGGAAGGTGGCCGGTGAGCTGCACACGTAGACCACTGCGGGGGGCGTCAGCACGGGGTGTGGGGGGGGAGGAAAGACCCCTCTCTTCACCTCCCACCCCCCCCCAGGCATCGGCCCCCTCCTCGCCTCCTTCCTTTCACCCTCCTTCTAGACTGTGAGCCCGCTGTTGGGGTAGGGACCGTCTCTAGATGTTGCCAACTTGGACTTCCCAAGCGCTTAGTCCAGTGCTCTGCACACAGTAAGCGCTCAATAAATACGATTGATTGATTGGCCCTTCTCCCGTCGCCCCAACCTTCTCTTTTCTCTCCTCTACTGCTTCCCGCCCCCCCGGCTCTCCCCGCTCTGTCCTCTCCCTCACCGGCCACCCCTCTCTGCCCCGTCCCTCCCGCACCGAACACCTCTCCCTGTCCTCTCCCGCCCCGGCCACCCCTCTCTGCCCCCTCCTTCCCGCACCGGCCATCCCTCTCTGTCCTCTCCCGCCCCGGCCACCCCTCTCTGCCCCCTCCTTCCCGCACCGGCCATCCCTCTCTGTCCTCTCCCGCCCCGGACACCCCTCTCTGCCCCCTCCTTCCCGCATCAGACTTCCCCTCTGTCCTCTCCCGCACCGGACTCCTCTCTTTGCTCCCTCCCTCCCCGGACATCCCTCCCTGTCCTCTCCCGCACCGGCCACCCCTCTCTGCCCCCCCCCCCTCCCCGGACAACATCCCTCTCTGCCCTCTCCCGCACTCTGTCCTCTCCCCACTGGCCTCTCCCCCCTCCCCCCTCCCCCTAGGACTCTCCTTTCTGTCCTCTCCCGCACCGGACCCCCCCCCGCCCTCTCCCGCGGCGGACGGCCCTCTCTGCCCCCTCCCCACTGATTCCCCTCCCTGCCTCTCCCCCAGACCCTCCTCGCTGCCCCCTCCTCCCGCCCCCCCTTTCTTCCCACCCCCTCCCTGTCTCCCCTCTCTGCCCCCTCCCCACCGGCCTCACTCTCTGCCCCCTCCCCACCGGACTGTCCTCTCTGCCCCCTCCTCACTGGACTCTCTCCTCTCTGCCCCCTCCCCACCGGCCTCTGCTCTCTGCCCCCCCTCACCGGCCTCTCCTCTCTGCCCCCTCCTCACTGGACTCTCTCCTCTCTGCCCCCTCCCCACCGGACTCCCCTCTCTGCCCACTCCCCACTGGACTCCCCTCTCTGCCCCCTCCTCACCGGACTCTCCTTTCTGCCCCCTCCTCCACAGACCCCCCCCTTACTGCCCCCTCCTCACCGGACTCTCCTCTCTGCCCCCTCCTCCACAGACACAACCACCCCCTTCCCCACCGGACTCTCCTCTCTGCCCCCTCCTCCACAGACACAACCCCCCCCGCCCCTTCCCCAGCAGACTCACCTCTCTGCCCCTTCCCCAGCAGACTCCCCTCTCTGCCCCTTCCCCACTAGACTCCCCTCTCTGCCCCTTCCCCACTAGACTCCCCTCTCTGCCCCTTCCCCACTAGACTCCCCTCTCTGCCCCTTCCCCACTGGACTCTCCTCTCTGCCCCCTCCTCACCGGACTCTTCTCTCTGCCCCCTCCCCACTAGACTCCCCTGTCTACCCTCTCCCCACTGGACTCCCCTCTCTGCCCCCTCTCCACTGGACTCCCCTCTCTTCCCCCTCTCCACTGGACTCCCCTCTCTTCCCCCTCTCCACTGGACTCCCCTCTCTGCCCCCTCTCCACTGGACTCCCCTCTCTGCCCCCTCTCCACTGGACTCCCCTCTCTGCCCCCTCTCCACTGGACTCCCCTCTATGCCCACTCCCCACTAGACTCCCCTGTCTACCCCCTCCCCACTAGACTCCCCTGTCTACCCTCTCCCCACCGGATTCCCCTCTCCGCCCCCTCCCCACCGGCCTCCCCTCTCCCCCGGCCTCCCCCCTCCGCCCCCCGCCCCCCGTCTCCCCTCCGGCCCCCTCACCCCGGGCCTGCCTGCGGATGTCCCCGACGAGGCGGCTTAGGTCGGGGGCCCCCCGGGCCTGGCCGAGCGCCAGCTCGACGACGGACAGGTTGGTGCGGGCCAGCAGGCGCAGGTAGAGGCCCTCGACGGCGAAGTAGCAGGGCCGGTCGGCGTCGCCCCCGGGCGGGTCCTCGTAGACGACGAGCGCCCGGCGGGCCCAGCCCAGGGCCCCGTGCAGGCCGGCGGCCAGGTCGCCCAGCTGGGCGTGGCTGGGCCCGGCGCGGGTCAGCAGCCGGTACTCGCCCTTGGCGTCGAAGCCCGCGGCCGCCGCCCCGGCCGTCAGCAGCGGCCGCCGCCAGTGGGCCGTGAAGCGGCCCACGGGGGCGGCGGCGTAGGCGCAGCCGGGCCCCACGAACAGGTCGGGCCCGTGGGCCATCTGCAGGTCGGCGGCGGCCAGCGGGGCGGCGGCGTCCGAGCAGCGGCCCGCCCCGTCCTCGCTGCTGCCCAGCACCAGGCGCGGGGCCCGCCCGCCGCCCAGCCCCGACAGGGCCCGCTGCACGGCCGGGCCCACGCGCGGCCAGGCCCACGGGTAGGCCGCGTTGCTCAGGGGCAGCACCACGGCCACCGTGACCTGGGCCCCGGAGCCCCGCCACCCGCACGACCCCAGCAGCACGGACAGCACCAGGGCCGGCACCGGGGCCATCGGCCCGCCCGGGGCATCCCCCCGACGGGGACGGATGGCGCGGGGGGCTCGCCCTCTCTCTCTCTCTCTGTCTCCCTCTCTCCCACCCCAGATGGGCTGGGGGGAGACCGGACGGGGGGCTCTGTCTCCCTCCCTCTCCCCAAATCCCTCCTCGTCCCGGGGAGACCCCCGGGCGGCCAGAGGGGGGGCGGGGGCCCGACGGGGACCGGCCGGCCGGCCGGCCGCGTGAGCGTTGGTTTGTGCGGCTCCCACGGAAGGTGACTGTGTGTGTCTGCGTGTGTGTGTGTGTGTGTCTGTGTGTGCGTGTGTGGGGGGGGGGGGTGGGTCCCGGGTGGGTCCCGCCCGCCCCCTCCGCTCGGGGAGGGGGGGCGGCTCCTTAACCCCTTCCCACCCGGACCCAATGTCGAGGCCCTCCCAGCCCAGCCGCCCTCCCACGGGACTCTCCTCTCTGCCCCCTCCCAACCGGACTCTCCTGTCTGCCCCCTCCCCACTGGACTCTCCTCTCTGCCCCCTCCTTACTGGACTCTCCTGTCTGCCCCCTCCCCACCGGACTCTCCTCTTTGTCCCCTCCTTACTGGACTCCCCTCTCTGCCCCCTCCCCACTGGACTCTCCTCTCTGCCCCCTCCTCACTGGACTCTCTTCTCTGCCCCCTCCCCACTGGACTCTCCCCACCGGACTCCCCTCTCTGGCCCCTCCTCACCGGACTCTCCTCTCTGCCCCCTCCCCACCGGACTCTCCTGTCTGCCCCCTCCCCACTGGACTCTCCCCTCTGCCCCCCCTCACTGGACTCCCCTCTCTGCCCCCTCCTTACTGGACTCTCCTCTCTGCCCCCTCCCCACCGGACTCTTCTCTCTGCCCCCTCCCCACCGGACTCCCCTCTCTGCCCCCTCCTTACTGGACTCTCCTCTCTGTCCCCTCCTTACTGGACTCCCCTCTCTGTCCCCTCCTTACTGGACTCCCCTCTCTGCCCCCTCCTTACTGGACTCCCCTCTCTGCCCCCTCCTTACTGGACTCTTCTCTCTGCCCCCTCCCCACCGTACTCTCCTCTCTGCCCCCTCCTTACTGGACTCTTCTCTCTGCCCCCTCCCCACCGAACTCTCCTCTCTGCCCCCTCCTTACTGGACTCTCCTCTCTGCCCCCTCCCCACCGAACTCTCCTCTCTGCCCCCTCCTTACTGGACTCTCCTGTCTGCCCCCTCCCCACCGAACTCTCCTCTCTGCCCCCTCCTTACTGGACTCTCCTGTCTGCCCCCTCCCCACCGAACTCTCCTCTCTGCCCCCTCCTTACTGGACTCCCCTCTCTGCCCCCCTCCTTACTGGACTCCCCTCTCTGCCCCCTCCTTACTGGACTCTTCTCTCTGCCCCCTCCCCACCGGACTCTCCTCTCTGCCCCCTCCTTACTGGACTCTCCTCTCTGCCCCCTCCCCACTGGACTCCCCTCTCTGCCCCCTCAATCAATCAATCAATCAATCGTATTTATTGAGTGCTTACTGTGTGCAGAGCACTGTACTAAGCGCTTGGGAAGTACCAGTTGGCAACATATAGAGACGGTCCCTACCCAACAGTGGGCTCCCCACCAGACTCCCTCTCTGCCCCCTCCCCACCGGCCTCTCTCCTCTCTCCCCCCTCCCCACCGGCCTCCCCTCTCCCCCCCCCCCCAGCCCAACCAGAATGCGAAGCGAAGGCTGGAGGGAGATGTCTGTACTTCCCGAGCGCTTAGTCCAATGCTCTGCACACAGTAAGCGCTCAATAGATACGACCGAATGAAGGAGTGTGTGGGGGTTGGGGAGGGGGGCTAAATACCAGAAAAGAGGGGCCTGGAGGGGCGAGGGGATCCTCCACTTCCTAGATGGAAGGCAGAGCGCTCTGCCAGTCCAGGGCGGGGTGGGGGGCGCCCACCACGCTCCCCCTCATGTTGTTCCCGGAGAGCGGGGAAGGAGAGAGGGGGTCCGGGGTGGCGACCTCCCTCCCACCCCTCTCGGGGATTGTCCACCTGGGGGGCCGGGGGTCCTCTCGACTCTGGGCCCTCGCCCCCCCAAATCCCCCTCCTCACTTTAACCCCTTTTATCATCATCAATCGTATTTATTGAGCGCTTACTATGTGCGGTAAGCCCTTTTAGACTGTGAACCCACTGTTGGGTAGGGACCGTCTCTAGATGTTGCCAACTTGGACTTCCCAAGCGCTTAGTACAGTGCTCTGCACACAGTAAGCGCTCAATAAATACGATTGATTGATTGATTTAACCGGGTTTGGTGGAGGCGGTCCGCCCTCTGGCGGTCAGCGGCCTCCGGGTCCGGTTGGACTCACTATTAATTAATAATAATAATAATAATAATAATAATAGCATTTGTTAAGCGCTTACTATGTGCAAAGCACTGTTCTAAGCGCTGGGGGGGATACGAGGTGATCGAGTTGTCCCACGTAGGGCTCACAATCTTAATGCCCATTTTACAGATGAGGTAACTGAGGCTCGGAGAAGTGAAGTGACTTGCCCAAGGTCACACAGCAGACATGTGGCGGAGTCGGGATTCGAACCCATGACCGCTGACTCCAAAGCCCGTGCTCTTTCCACTGAGCCACGCTGCTTCTCAATAATAATAATAATAATACTGGCATTTGTTAAGCACTTGCTATGTGCAAAGCACTGTTCTAAGCGCTGGGGGGATACAAGGTGATCGAGTTGTCCCACGTAAGGCTCACAGTCTTAATCCCCATTTTACAGATGAGGGAACTGAGCCTCGGAGCAGTGAAGTGACTTGCCCAAGGTCACACAGCAGACAGTTGGCGGAGCCGGGATTTGAACCCATGACCTCCGACTCCAAAGCCCGGGCTTTTTCCACTGAGCCACACTGCTTCTCTCCCTCTCACTCGATCGTATTTATTGAGCGCTTACTGTGTGCAGAGCACTGGACTAAGCGCTGGCAAAGTCCAAGTTGGCAACATAGGGAGACGGTCCCTATCAATCAATCAATCATACTTATTGAGTGCTTACTGTGTGCAGAGCACTGGACTAAGCGCTGGCGAAGTCCAAGTTGGCAATATAGGGAGACGGTCCCTATCAATCAATCAATCAATCATACTTATTGAGTGCTTACTGTGTGCAGAGCACTGGACTAAGCGCTGGAGAAGTCCAAGTTGGCAACATAGAGATACGGTCCCTACCCAACAGTGGGCTCATAGTCTAGAAGGGGGAGACAGAAAACAAAGCATATTTAACAAAAAATAAATAGAATAGATACGTACAAGTAAAATAAATAAATAAATAGAGTAATAAATACGTACAAACATATATACATATATACAGGTGCTGTGGGGAAGGGGGCACGGAGTTTGGAGGGGAAGGAAAGAGGGACTGCGGAGGTAGAAAAAGGGGAGCCTTAATCACAACTTGACTCTTTTTCTTCAGCCCTTTCCCCCGCAAGTCCCCATTTCCCTTCGCTTTTTCTCTCCATGCCTGTTTCCTTCCAATCTCTCCGACCTGGGCCAGGTCCTGCAGCAGGAAGGATTGGGGTTAGACTACAGCCTCGGGCCGTGTGGATGAGGAAGAACAGAAGAGCCCCGTAGCGGACCTTGTTCGTTATTAGAGAAGCAGCGTGGCCCATTCATTTTCATTCATTCAATCGTATTTATCGAGCGCTTACTGTGTGCAGAGCACTGGACTGAGCGCTTGGGAAGTCCAAGTTGGCAACATAGAGACGGTCCCTACCCAACAGTGGGCTCAGAGTCTAGAAGGGGGAGACAGACAACAAAACAAAACATATTAACAGAATAAAATAAATAGAATAAATATGTACAAGTAAAATAAATAAATAGAGTAATAAATACATACAAACATATATACATGTGCTGTGGGGAAGGGAAGGAGGTAAGGTGGGGGGATGGAGGGGGGAGGAGGGGGAGAGGAAGGAGGGGGCTCAGTGGAAACAATAACAATAACAATGTTGGCATTTGTTAAGCGCTTACTATGTGCAAAGCACTGTTCTAAGCGCTGCGGGGGGCTACAAAGTGATCAGGTTGTCCCATGTGGGGTTCACAGTCTTAATCCCCATTTTACAGATGAGGAAACTGAGGCTCAGAGAAGTTAAGTGACTTGCCCAAGGTCACACAGCAGACATGTGGCGGAGTCGGGATTTGAACCCATGACCTCTGACTCCAAAGCCCGTGCTCTTTCCACTGAACCAAGCTGAGCCCGGGCTTTGGAGTCAGCGGTTATGGGTTCAAATCCCGCCTCTGCCACTCAATCAATCAATCAATCAATCAATCGTATTTATTGAGCGCTTACTATGTGCAGAGCACTGTACTAAGCGCTTGGGAAGTACAAATTGGCATCACATAGAGACAGTCCCTACCCAACACTCCTCAGCTGTGTGACTTTGGGCAAGTCACTTCACATCTCCGTGCCTCAGTTACCTCATCTGTAAAATGAGGGTTGACTGTGAGCCCCCTGTGGGACAACCTGATCACTTTGTAACCTCCCCAGCACTTAGAACAGCGCTTTGCATAGTAAGCGCTCAATAAATGCCATCATCATCATTATTATTATTATCACACCCCTCGCACACCCCCTCCCCAAACTCCTTGAGCGAGTTGTCTACACAAGCGGTCTCAAATGCCTCTCCTTGACCCCCTCCGATCTGGCTTCCGTCCCCTTCGCTGCACAGAAACCATCCTCTCAAAGGTCACCGATGACCTCCTTCTTGCCAAGTCCGACAGCCTCTACTCCCTCATCATCATCATCATCATCAATCGTATTTATTGAGCGCTTACTATGTGCAGAGCACTGTACTAAGCGCTTGGGAAGTACAAATTGGCAACATATAGAGACAGTCCCTACCCAACAGTGGGCTCACTGTCTAAAAGGGGGAGACAGAGAACAAAACCAAACATACTAACAAAATAAAATAAATAGATATGTACAAGTAAAATAAATAGAGTAATAAATATGCACAAACATATATACATATATACAGGTGCTGTGGGGAAGGGAAGGAGGTAAGATGGGGGGATGGAGAGGGGGACGAGGGGGAGAGGAAGGAAGGGGCTCAGTCTGGGAAGGCCTCCTGGAGGAGGTGAGCTCTCAGCAGGGCCTTGAAGGGAGGAAGAGAGCGAGCTTGGCGGATGGGCAGAGGGATTGGGGGCATTCCAGGCCCGGGGGATGACGTGGGCCGGGGGTCGATGGCGGGACAGGCGAGAACGAGGCCTAACGGTGAGGAGATTAGCAGCAGAGGAGCGGAGGGTGCGGGCTGGGATGGAGAAGGAGAGAAGGGAGGTGAGGTAGGAGGGGGCCAAGGGATGGATGGACAGCCTTGAAGCCCAGGGTGAGGAGTTTCTGCCTGATGCGCAGATTGATTGGGAGCCACTGGAGATTTTTGAGGAGGGGAGTGACATGCCCAGAGCGTTTCTGGACAAAGATAATCCGGGCAGCAGCGTGAAGTATGGATTGAAGTGGAGAGGGACACGAGGATGGGAGATCAGAGAGAAGGCTGATGCAGTAGTCCAGATGGGATAGGATGAGAGCCTGAATGAGCAGGGTAGCGGTTGGGATGGAGAGGAAAGGGCGGATCTTGGCAATGTTGCGGAGCTGAGACCGGCAGGTTTTGGTCACGGCTTGGATGTGAGGGGTGAATGAGAGAGCGGAGTCGAGGATGACACCTCCTCATCCTCCTTGACCTCTCAGCTGCCTTCGACCCCCTTCTCCTCAACTCGCTGTCTAACCTTGGCTTCACTGACTCTGTCCTCCCCTGGTTCTTCTCTTATCTCTCTGGCAGCTCATTCTCGGTCTCCTTGGCGGGGTCCTCCCCCTCTGCCTCCCACCCCCTAAATGTGGGGGTCCCTCAAGGTTCAGCTGAGGGTCCCCTTCTGTTCTCCATCTACACCCACTCCCTTGGATGATGCATTCACTCCCATGGTTTCAGATCCCACCTCTAAGATCCCCCAAATCTTCAACCCCAGCCCTGATCTCTCCCTCTCTGCGGTCTCGCCTTTCCTCCTGCCTTCAAGACGGCTCCAGTTGGACATCCTCCTGTCACTTCAAGCTTAACAGGTACAAACAGAGCTCCTTATCTTCTCACCCTCCCGCCCTCCCCTTTCATTCATTCATTCAATCGTATTTATGGAGCGCTTACTGTGTGCAGAGCACTGGACTAAGCGCTTGGAAAGTACAAATTGGCAACACATCGAGACGATCCCTTACCCAACAACGGGCTCACAGTCTAGAAGGGGGGAGACAGACAACAAAACAAAACATGTGACTTTCCCTCATTACCTTGGCATTATTCTTGACTCCTGTCTCTCATTCGACCCACAAACTCAATCCATCGCTGAATCCTATCCTTCTCACCATCACAACCTCACTAAAACCCCTCTTTTCCTCTCCGTCCAAACTGCTACCACGTTAATCCAATCACTCACGCTATCCCGTCTGGATTCCTACATCAGCCTCCTTGCCGATCTCCCAGCCTCCCGTCTCTCCCCACTCCAGTCCCTACTTCACTCTGCTATTCGGATCATTTTTCTACAAAAATGCTCAGGACGTGTTTCTCCACTCCTAAAGAAACTTGGTTGCCCATCCACCTCCGCATCAAAAAAAAAAAAAAAAACCAAATTCCTCACCATTGGCTTTAAAACCTTCAATCCACTTGCCCCTCCTACTGTACCTCCCTACTCTCCTACTGTGGTGATGATGATGATGATGATGACATTTTTTAAGCGCTTACTATGTGCAAAGCACTGTTCTACAATACGCTTTTCTACTACAACCCAGCCTGCACACTTTGATCCTCTAATGCCAGTTTTCTCACTATGCCTCGATCTCTTCTATCTTGCCAATGACCCCTCGCCCACTCCCTGCCTCTGGCCTGGATCCCCCTCCCTCCTCAAATCCAACAGATAATTATCCCCCCATCCATATTGAGAGCACAACTCCTCCAAGAAGCCTTCCCTGTGCCCCCCTTTCCTCTTCTCCCACTCCCTTCTGTGTCACCCTGACTTATTCCCTTCGTTCATCCCCCCTCCCAACACTTATGTACATATCTGTAATTGATTTATTGATATTAATGTCTCTCTCCCCCACCCTAGACTACAAGCTTGTCGTGGGCAGGGAATGTTACCTGTTTATTGTTGTATTGTACTCTCTCAAGCGCTCAGTACAGTGCTCTATACCCAGTAAGCGCTCAATAAATACGATTGAATGAATGAATCTCCTTTGCTTCCGTGGTGGTGGTTATTGAGCTCTCACTGGGGGTGATGCACTGGGCTTCCCAATTTGTACTTCCCAAGCGCTTAGTACAGTGCTCTGCACACAGTAAGCGCTCAATAAATACGATTGATGATGATGATGCTTAGCGTTGGGGAAGCGTGAAACAAACAAGTGATACATTCCTTACTCCCAAGGAGCTTCTGTTCAAGCGGGAGAGACAAGATCAATCAATCAATCAATCAATCAATCAATCAATCAATTGTATTTATTGAGCGCTTACTGTGTGCAGAGCACCGTACTAAGCGCTTGGGAAGTACAAGTTGGCAACATATAGAGACAGTCCCTACCCAACAGTGGGCTCACAGTCTAAAAGATAAAAGATAAAAGAAGATAAAAGATAAAAGAAGTATTTCTTTAATGGACAGTTGAATGAGCGTATAAATACTGAAGGTGAGTGTGATTCCTGGAGATGGTAATAGGTTTATCTCTAGACTGTAAACTCATTGCGAGCAGGCAATGTGTCTACCAATTCTGTTGCATGGCACTCTCCCAAGCGCTTAGTACAGTACTTTGCACATAATTAATGCTCAATACATGTCAAGCCCGTTATGGGCAGGGATTGTCTCTCTTTATTGATGTATCGTACTTTCCAAGCACTTAGTACAGTGCTCAGCACACGGTAAGTGCTCAATAAATTCATTTAATCGTATTTATTGAGTGCTTACTGTGTGCAGAGCACTGTACTAAGCGCTTGGGAAGTACAAGTTGGCAGCATATAGAGACGCTCCCTACCCAACAGTGGGCTCACAGAGTAGGATACGATTAAATACGTTTGAATGAATGAATGATGAAGATGATAATAATCATAATTGTGGTATTTGTGAATCTCTTACTATGTGCCAGGCACTGTACTAAACGCTGGGGTAGATACAAGTAAATCAGGTGAGCCCGCTGTTGGGTAGGGACTGTCTCTATATGTTGCCAACTTGTACTTCCCAAGTGCTTAGTACAGTGCTCTGCGCACAATAAGCACTCAATAAATACGATTGAGTGAATGAATGAATACAGTCCCTGTCCCATGTGGGGCTCACAGTCTCAATTGATAATAATAATAATAATGAAGCATTTATTAAGCACTTACTATGTGCAAAGCACTGTTCTAAGCCCTGCGGAGGTTACAAGGTGATCAGGTTGTCCCACAGGGGTGACTCACAGTCTTTATCCCCCTTTTACAGTTGAGAGAACTGAGGCCCAGAGAAGTGAAGCGATTTGCCCAAAGTCACACAGCTGACAAGTGGCGGAGCTGGGATTCGAACCCATGACCTCTGACTCCAAAGCTCTTTCCACTGAGCCACGCTGCTTCTCATCAAGACTCTTGATGAGACTTGGGATGCAGGGAAGGCATCCAACCAATCAATCAAGGGTACTTATTGAGCGCCAACTGTGTGCTAACTATTTGTCAGGCACTGTACTAATCGCTGAATAGTAAGCGGTTAACAAATGTCATTATTATTAAATATATATATATATATGTCTTTTAAATCAAGGGAATTCATCGAGCTCTTACTGTGTGCCAAGCACTGTACTAAGAGCTTGGGAGAGAATGATGCCATAGAGTTGATAGACATCTTCCGTGCTCACAAGCGCTTAGAACAGTTCTTGGCACATAGTAAGCGTTTAACAAATACCATCATGATTATTAAAGAGCTCATAGACTAGAAGATCAGTACAGTGTTCTGGTTGTAGATACTGTTTAATCTTTCGAAGGCGACCGTACTGACAGCGATATTGTAACTAGGGGAGTTAAGTGTGTCACTGAGGAGCTTTTGTACCACCTCTTTTCCTCTCTTCAAAGCCCCACTGAGAGCTCACCTCCTCCAGGAGGCCTTCCCAGATTGATCCCCCTTTTCCTCTGCCCTTCCTCCTTCCCCTCCCCACAGCATTTGTGTATATTTGTACATAGTTTTTACTCCATTTTATTAATGACTCCCAGTGACCAGTGACTCCCAAACCCGTGCTCTTTCCACTAAACCAAGCTGCCTAGTAAGGAGGATGAGAAAAGGAAATAAAAGTGAAAAAAAATCCAACATGCCTGAAAAAAGACCTAGGAAATGTAAGTAGCAGAGGATGGTTTTGATCCATCGAGATCAAGTAATAAAGGAGGGTGCGAAAAAGACATAAAAGTAAAAAAAACCCCAACGTGGCTGAAAAAAGACCTAAAAAAAATGTAAGTCGCAGGGGATGATTTCGATCCATCGAGATAAAGTAATAAAGGAGGGGCGGAAAAGAGATAAAAGTAAAAAAAAATCCAACGTGCCTGAAAAAAGATCTAAAAAATGTAAGTAGCAGAGGATGGTTTTGATCCATCGAGATCAAGTAATAAAGGAGGGGGCGGAAAAGAAATAAAAGTAAAAAAAAAATCCAACACGCCTGAAAAAAGACCTAAAAAAATGTAAGTAGCAGAGGATGGTTTTGATCCATCGAGATCAAGTAATAAAAGAGGGTGAGGAAAAGAAATAAAAGTAAAAAAAAATCCAACGTGCCTGGAAAAAGATCTAGCAGAGGATGGTTTTGATCAATCGAGATCAAGTAATAAAGGAGGGTGAGGAAAAGAGATAAAAGCAAAAAAAATCCAACGTGCCTGAAAAAAGATCTAAAAACTTTGAGTAGCAGAGGATGGTTCTGATCCATCGAGATCAAGTAATAAAGGAGGATGCGAAAAAGAAATAAAAGTTTAAAAAGTGCCTGAAAAAAGACCTAATAAATGTAAGTAGGAGAGGATGGTTTTGATCCATCGAGATCAAATAATAAAGGATGCAGAAAAGAAATAAAAGTTAAAAAAACCAAACGTGCCTGAAAAAAGACCTAAAAAATGTAAGTAGGAGAGGATGGTTTTGATCCATCGAGATCAAGTAATAAAGGAGGATGCAAAAAAGAAATAAAAGTTAAAAAAAGTGCCTGAAAAAAGACCTAAAAGATGTAAGTAGGAGAGGATGGTTTTGATCCATCGAGATCAAATAATAAAGGATGCAGAAAAGAAATAAAAGTTAAAAAAACCAAACGTGCCTGAAAAAAGACCTAAAAAATGTAAGTAGGAGAGGATGGTTTTGATCCATCGAGATCAAGTAATAAAGGAGGATGCGAAAAAGAAATAAAAGTTAAAAAAACCAAACGTGCCTGAAAAATGACCTAAAAAATGTAAGTAGGAGAGGATGGTTTTGATCCATCGAGATCAAATAATAAAGGAGGGTGCGAAAAAGAAATAAAAGTTAAAAAAATGCCTGAAAAAAGACCTAAAAAATGTAAGTAGGAGAGGATGGTTTTGATCCATCGAGATCAAGTGATAAAGGAGGATGCAAAAAAGAAATAAAAGTTAAAAAAAAAGTGCCTGAAAAAAGACCTAATAAATGTAAGTAGGAGAGGAAGGTTTTGATCCATTGAGATCAAATAATAAAGGAGGATGCAAAAAAGGAATAAAAGTTAAAAAAAAAGTGCCTGAAAAAAGACCTAAAAAATGTAAGTAGGAGAGGGTGGTTTTGATCCATCGAGATCAAATAATAAAGGAGGATGCGAAAAAGGAATAAAAGTTAAAAAAAACAAGCGTGCCTGAAAAAAGACCTAAAAAATGTAACTGGCAGAGGATGGTTTTGATCCGGCGAGATAATACAGGAGGGTGCGAAAAAGAAATAAAAGTTAAAAAAAAGACCTAAATGGTTTTGATCCATCGAGCTCAAATAATAAAGGAGGATGCGAAAAAGAAATAAAAAATAAAAACAGTAATGTGCCTGAAAAAAGGCCTAAAAATCGTAAGTAGCAGAGGATGGTTTCGATCCATCGACCTCTGGGTTATGGGCCCAGCACGCTTCCGCTGCGCCACTCTGCTCCGCTCTCGTCCCCTCGATTATTGTCTTTATCAGGAATATATGCCACGTGGTCCGCGGCTGCCTTTACGCATGCGCGCGGGTGACGCTCGGGCTTCCGCCGCAGCGCCCCCCTCCGGAAGCCCGAAAAAGAAAGCTCCCCCGCCGTCGCTGGCTCCTCCCCTCCCCGTCCCGGACGCCGATCTCATTGGGCGAGGCTCCCGGGGCTCGCCTTCCTATTGGCTGCCCGGCCGCGGGGCGAGGCGGCGGGAGGAGGAGCCAATCGCAGCGCGGCTTGTTGGGAGGTGGCGAAGGCGGCTGTTGGTGGCGGGCTGAGGCGACGTCCATTGTTCGGCTTCGCGGGCGCCATGAGGTGAGGCCCCGGGGCCCCGGGGGGAAAAAGCGCGCTGAACCTTCCTGAGGAGCTCGGGACAATCGTTCCTCTGCACCACAGCGCTTACAGCAGTGCTTAGCACAAAATCCGAGCCTACTCTTTCGATTATTATATTGGAAGGAAAGAGGAGGCATGGACTGGGGGGGGGGGGGAGGGGCAGGGCGACCCCGTCTTTTTATTCATTCACTCATTCATTCATTCACTCATTCATTCATTCACTCATTCATTCGTTCATTCATTCGTATTTATTGAGCGCTTCCTGTGTGCAGAGCACTGGACTACGCGCTTGGACACGTAGTAATAGTTTTGTGGAGCGCTCCTCTGGGCCTCAGTTACCCCATCTGTAAAATGGGGATGAAGACTGTGAGCCCCACGTGGGACAACCTGATCACCTTGTATTTCCCCCCCCCAGCGCTTAGAACAGTGCTTTGCACGTAGTAAGCGCTTCACAAATCAATCAATCGTATTTATTGAGCGCTTACTATGTGCAGAGCACCGTACTAAGCGCTTGGGAAGTACAAATTGGCAACATTATAGAGACGGTCCCTACCCAACAGTGGGCTCACTGTCTAAAAGGGAACAAAACCAAACATACTAACAAAATAAAATAAATAGAACGGAGTAGATGCCATCATCATCATTACTATGTGCGAAGCACTGTTCTAAGCGCTGAGGGAGCCCACTGTTGGGTCTTTGTTAATAATAATAATGATAATAGGCATTTGTTAAGCGCTTACTATGTGCCAAGCACTGTTCTAAGCGCTGGGGAGGATACAGGGTGATAAGATTGTCCCACGTGGGGCTCACAGTCTTCATCCCCATTTCACAGATGAGGGAACTGAGGCCCAGAGAAGTGAAGCGACTTGCCCAAGCTCACACAGCAGACAGGTGGTGGAGTCGGGATTCGAACCCGTGGTCTCTGACTCCAAAGCCCGGGCTCTTCCCACTGAGCCACGCTGCTTCCGGGCTGCTTTGTTGAGCGCTTACTATGTGCGAAGCGCTGAGGGAGCCCACCGTTGGGTAGGGACCGTCTCTATGTTGCCAACTTGGACGTCCCTAGCGCTTAGTACAGTGCTCTGCACACAGTAAGCGCTCAGTAAATACGATTGATTGATTGAGGGAGCCCACTGTTGGGTAGGGACCGTCTCTATATGTTGCCAACTTGGACTTCCCAAGCGCTTAGTACAGTGCTCTGCACACAGTAAGCTCTCAATAAATACGATTGATTGATTGATCCCACTGTTGGGTAGGGACTGTCTCTATTTGTTGCCAACTTGGACTTCCCAAGCGCTTAGTCCAGTGCTCTGCACACAGTAAGCGCTCAATAAATACGAGGGAATGAGTGATCCAGATTGATCAGGCGGTCCCACGTGGGGCTCTCGGTCTTCATCCCCATTTTACATCGGCAACATCATAATAATGTATTTGATAATAATAATTTTGGTATTTGTTAAGCGCTTACTGTGTGCAATAACTTGTACTTCCCAAGCGCTTAGTCCAGTGCTCTGCACACAGCGCTCAATAAATACGATGGAATGAATGAATGATCCAGGGTGATCAGGCGGTTCCACGTGGGGCTCTCAGTCTTCATCCCCATTTTACATCGGCTGCATAATAATTATAATAATGGTATTTGTTAATAATAATAATTTTGGTATTTGTTAAGCGCTTACTATGTGCAATAACTTGTACTTCCCAAGCGCTTAGTCCAATGCTCTGCACACAGTAAGTGCTCAATAAATACGATTGAATGAATGATCCAGGGTGATCAGGTGGTCCCACGTGGGGCTCTCGGTCCCTTCATCCCCATTTTACATCGGCAGCATAATAATAATAATGGTATTGGATAATGATAATAACTTTGGTATTTGTTAAGCGCTTACTATGTGCTAGGCACTGTTCTGAGACCTGGGGGGGATACAAGGTGATCATGTCATCCCAGTCTTCATCCCCATTTTACATAGGCAACATAATAATAATAATAATGATGGTATTTGTTAATAATAATAATTTTGGTATTTGTTAAGCGCTTACTATGTGCAAATCACTGTTCTAAACCCTGGGGGGATACAAGGTGATCAGGTTGTACCACGTGGGGTTCACAGTCTTAATCCACATTTTACAGATGAAGGAACTGAGGCCCAGAGAAGTTAAGTGACTTGCCCAAAGTCACACAGCTGACAATTGGAAGAGCCGGGATTTGAACCCATGACCTCTGACTCCAAAGCCCGGGCTCTTTCCACTGAGCCACAAAGTGCTTACTATCTGTGAAGCACTGTTCTAAGCACTTGTGGGGGGATCAGGGTGTCCCACGTGAGGTTCACAGTCTTCATCCCCGTGTTAATTAATTAATGATGGTATTTGGTAAGCGCTAACTATGTGCCAAGCACTGTTTTAAGCGCTGGCGTAAATACAAGGCGATCAGGTTGTCCCACGTGGGGCTCACGGGATTAAGAATCCCCGTTTTACAGATGAGGGAACTGAGGCTCAGAGAAGTGAAGTGGCTTGCCCACGGTCACACAGCAGACAAGGGGCGGAGGTGGGATTAGAACCCATGACCTCTGACTGCCAAGCCTGGGCTCTTCCCACTGAGCCGTTGTTTATCAAAATGAGGGCCTTACCAATATCCCTCTTTAAAATATTATTTTGGAAGGAAGGAGGAGGCATGGGTTCCGGGGGTGGGGTGGGGGGGAGGGCAGGATGACCCTGTCTTTTCATTCATTCATTCAATCATTCAATCGTATTTATTGAGCGGTTACTTTGCAGAGCACAGGACTAAGCACTTGGGAGAGTACAGATAATAATAATAATAATGATGGCATTTGTTAAGCGCTTACTCTGTGCAGAGCACTGTTCTAAGCGCTGGGGGGGATACAAGGTGATGAAGTTGTCCCACGGGGGGCTCACAGTCTTAACCCCCATTTTACAGGTGAGGTAACTGAGGCTCAGAGAAGTTGAGCGACTTGCCCAAGGTCACACAGCAGACATATGGCGGAGCTGGGATTCGAATCCATGACCTCTGACTCCAAAGCCCGTGCTCTTTCCACTGAGCCACGCAGATCAGCAACATATTCATTCAGTTGTATTTATGGAGCCTTTACTGTGTGCAGAGCACTGTACTAAGCGCTTGGGAGAGTACAGATCGGCAACCTATTCAATCGCATTTATTGAGCGCTTACTGTGTGCAGAGAACTGTACTAAGCGCTTATTCTCTCTCTCTCCCCCTCCCCCTCTCCCCAACAACGGGCTCACAGTCTAGAAGGGGGAGACAGACAACAAAACAATCGTATTTATTGAGCGCTTACTGTGTGCAGAGCACAGTAATAATAATAATAATAATAATAATAATGATGATGATGATGATGGTGTTTGTTAAGCACTTACTATGTGCTAAGCATCGTTCTAAGCTTTGGGGTAGATACAGGGTCTTCAGATTGTCCCATGTGGGGCTCACACTTTTAATCCCCGTTTTACCGATGAGGGAACTGAGGCACAGAGAAGTGAAGTGACTTGCCCAAGGTCACACTGCAGACAGGCGGCGGAGGCGGGATGTACTAAGTGCTTGGGGGAGGGCAGTGCAGCAGTTCATTCATTCAGTCGTATTTATTGAGCGTTTACTGTGTGCAGAGCTTGGGAAGTACAAATCGGCAACATGTAATAGACACCTTCCCTGCCCACAACAAGCTTGCAGCCTAATGAGGGGAAGGGGACATGAAGGTGGGGCAGGGGTCTTCCTGACCAGATTTTGGGGGAGGGGGGAGAATCTGCGCTTAGTACAGTGCTCTGCACACAGTAAGCACTCAATAAATACGATTCAATGAATCTGGTGGGGGCAGAAGGGGAAACCGTCTCCTGGGTCTGGAGGATCTCGGGGGGGACACAGACTGCGAGCCCATTGTGGGCGGGGATTGTCTCTATTTGTTGCTGTATTGTACTTCCCAAGCGCTTAGTACAGTGCTCTGTGCATAGTAAGATCTCAATAAATAGGATTGAGTGAATGAATGAATATCTAGGAAGATGTCCAAAACCATAGTAAGCGCTCAATAAATAGGATTGAGTGAATGAATGAATATCTAGGAAGATGTCCAAAACCATAGTAAGCTCTCAGTAAATAGGATTGAGTGAATGAATGAATATCTAGGAAGATGTCCAAAACCATAGTAAGCTCTCAATAAATAGGATTGAGTGAATGAATGAATATCTAGGAAGATGTCCAAAACCATAGTAAGCGCTCAATAAATAGGATTGAGTGAATGAATGAATATCTAGGAAGATGTCCAAAACCATAGTAAGCTCTCAGTAAATAGGATTGAGTGAATGAATGAATATCTAGGAAGATGTCCAAAACCATAGTAAGCTCTCAATAAATAGGATTGAGTGAATGAATGAATATCTAGGAAGATGTCCAAAACCATAGTAAGCTCTCAGTAAATAGGATTGAGTGAATGAATGAATATCTAGGAAGATGTCTGAAACCATAGTAAGCTCTCAATAAATAGGATTGAGTGAATGAATGAATATCTAGGAAGATGTCCAAAACCATAGTAAGCTCTCAGTAAATAGGATTGAGTGAATGAATGAATATCTAGGAAGATGTCCAAAACCATAGTAAGCTCTCAATAAATAGGATTGAGTGAATGAATGAATATCTAGGAAGATGTCCAAAACCATAGTAAGCTCTCAATAAATAGGATTGAGTGAATGAATGAATATCTAGGTAGATGTCCAAAACCAAATTCGTCATCTCCCCCCACCCCGTGAGATTTTCCCGGCTCTGTATCATCATCATCAATCGTATTTATTGAGCGCTTACTATGTGCAGAGCACTGTACTAAGCGCTTGGGAAGTACAAATTGGCAACACATAGAGACAGTCCCTACCCAACAGTGGGCTCACAGTCTAAAAGGGGGAGACAGAGAACAAAACCAAACATACCAACAAAATAAAATAAATAGGATAGATACGTACAAGTAAAATAAATAAATAAATAGAGTAATAAATATGTACAACCATATATACATATATGCAGGTGCTGTGGGGAAGGGAAGGAGGTAAGATGGGGGGATGGAGAGGGGGACGAGGGGGAGAGGAAGGAAGGGGACACCACCTTCCAATCAATCAATCAATCGTATTTATTGAGCGCTTACTATGTGCAGAGCACTGTACTAAGCGCTTGGGAAGTACCCCCAGCCCCTCCGCCTCACAAGCCCGGAACCTTGGCACCGCCCTCGACTCATCTCATTCAACCCGGATTTCCAGTCTCCAAATCCCGTCGGTTCTGCCGTTTTAATATTTCTAGGATTCGCCCCCCCCACCCCGCGTCCAAACTGCCACCACGAGGGTCCAAGCACTTTTCTCCCGCCTTGGTTATGGCAGCAGCCCCCTCCCCACATCAGTCCACATTTCACTCTGCCGCCTGGATCATTTTTCTCCAAAAAGTTGGAGACCACAGCTCCTCAAAAACCTCAAGTAGTTGCCCATCCACCTCCACGTTCATTCAGCGTGGCTCAGTGGAAAGAGCCCGGGCTTGGGGGTCAGAGGTCATGGGTTCTAATCTCGGCTTTGCCACTTATCGGCTGTGTGACTTTGGGCAAGTCACTTAACGTCTCTGGGCCTCATCTGTAAAATAGGCATTGATTGTGGGACAACGTGATCACCCTGTATCCCCCCAGTGCTTAGAACAGTGCTTTGCACATAGTAAGCGCTTAACAAATGCCATTATTATTGTTATTATTCATCTAATCTTATTTGTTGAGCGCTTACTGTGTGCAGAGCACTGTACTAAGCACTTGGGAAGTACAGTTCAATCAATCAATCAATCGTATTTATTGAGTGCTTACTGTGTGCAGAGCACTGTACTAAGC
Source organism: Tachyglossus aculeatus (assembly GCF_015852505.1). NCBI lineage: Eukaryota > Metazoa > Chordata > Mammalia > Monotremata > Tachyglossidae > Tachyglossus > Tachyglossus aculeatus. The sequence goes on along the minus strand of NC_052096.1, from coordinate 11,110,163 downwards.
GCTTGGGAAGTACAAGCTGGCAACATATAGACACGGTCATCATCATCATCAATCGTATTTATTGAGCGCTTACTGTGCACAGAGCACTGTACTAAGCGCTTGGGAAGTACAAATTGGCAACATATAGAGACAGTCCCTGCCCAACAGTAGGCTCACAGTCTTAACGGGGGAGACAGAACAAAACCAAACATATTAACAAAATAAAATAAATAGAATAGATATGTACAAGTAAAATAAATAGAGTAATAAATATGTACAAACATATATACATATATACAGGTGCTGTGGGGAAGGGAAGGAGGTAAGATGAGGGGGATGGAGAGGGGGACGAGGGGGAGAGGAGGGAAGGGGCTCAGTCTGGGAAGGCCTCCTGGAGGAGGTGAGCTACCCTACCCAACAGTGGGCTCACCGTCTAGAAGGGGGAGACAGAGAACAAAACAAAACATATTAACAAAATAAAATAAATAGAATAGATATGAACAAGTAAAATAAGTAGAGTAATACATACAAACATATATTACATATATACAGGTGCTGTGGGGAAGGGAAGGAGGTAAGGGGGGTGAGGAGGGGGAGAGGAAGGAGGGGGCTCAGTCTGGGAAGGCCGCCAACGTTCAGCAGCGGAGACAATCCCTGCCCACAGTGGGCTCACGGTCTAGAAGGGGGAAGTCATCAAAAAGAAACTCCCCAATACTGGCTTTAAGGCACTTTATCAGCTCTTCTGATTTCCTGCTGCAATCGCCAACTCTGTCTTACTCACTGCCTCGGTGTTGATTGCCACCAAACCCCTGCCCGAGTCCTCCGTCCCCCTTCACATCCCCCAGACCCCCCACTATTCCCAATTTCAGAGGCCTTCCAAAATTAGCAGCATGGCCTAGTGGAAAGAGCATGGGCCTGAGGGTCAGAAGACCTGGGTTCTAATTCCAGCTCTGCCACTTGCCTGCTGCGTGACCTCGGGCAAGTCACTTCTGTGCCTCAGTTTCCTCATCCAAACAGTGGGGATTAAGACTGAGCGCTGTGTGGGACGGGAACTATGACCAACCCAATTACCTTGTGTTTAACTCTTAGTACAGTGCCTGGCACATAGCAAGCGCTTAAATAATATCACAAGTATTATTATTTCTAGATTGTGAGCCCGTTGTTGGGTAGAGGCCGTCTCTGTTGCCGACTTGTACTTCTCAAGCGCTTAGTACAGTGCCCTGCACACAGTAAGCGCTCAGTAAATATAGAATGAATGGTTATTACGTCCTCCAAAAGACTTTCTGTAACAGTCCTTATTTCCCCTAATTTGCTCTCCCTTCAGGATTACCTAGGCATTAGATTTGTCCCTACTAAGCACTTTGATTTTTACCCCAGCTCTGCAGCACATCCATATATGCTGTTTCTCCTATCTGTAATATTTATTTTATTGTGTGTCACCCCCACTAGAATGTAAACTCCCCATGGGCAGGGATCGGGCCTACCAACCCAGTTATATTGGATTTTTCCAGTTGTATTAGTCCAGTGATGTAGACACAGCAGATGCTCAGGAAAGACCATCAGATGACTGAATTTTGGTTTTATTTTTAGGGGAGACAGAGGCCGTGGCCGTGGCGGGCGCTTCGGGTCCAGAGGGGGCCCTGGAGGAGGGTGAGCGGTGGCCCTGGATGGGGGGGCAGGTAGAGGGCATTGATGGTTGGGGGCTGGCGGGGGGCGGGCGTGCAGAAGGAGGTCCCATGCCGTTGGTTGGCCAAGGCCCAGTTGACCCAGCGGACCTTGAACCCAGATCTCCCGCCCCCAGAGCAGGGCTCGTTCCCTAGAGTCCATCACCCTGCACCCCAGAGTGGACTGTGGATGAAGGGACGGAGGGGAGGGGATGAGGAAGGGAATATTGAGGAGGGGCGGGGGGGGGGGGGGGGGGCTCTGTGGGAGATGTTGGCCTGAGCGGCTTGGCTCAGGTGGAAAGGAGCCCTCACCCACGGATCCGGCTGAGCCGACGACCCCCTCTTCTTTGCCCTGAGCTCCAGGTTCCGCCCCTTCGTGCCCCACATCCCGTTTGATTTCTACGTGGTGAGTTTCCTTCCGGGCCACGGGCGGTGGGGTTGGGGGGGCGTGTGTGACCGACACCTCCATGTTGGCCCTCTCCACGACATTTCCGGGGTCTTCCCGAGTGGGGGTGGGCGGCAGGGCCCGGGACGGGGACCTCGCCTGTCCTGGGCCGGGGCTCGGCCGGAGGCTAACTCAGAGGACCGCGCGGCCGCCCGTTCCAGTGCGAGATGGCCTTCCCGCGGGTGAAGCCGGCTCAGGACGAGACGCCGTTCAGCGAGGCGCTGCTCAAGCGCAACCAGGATCTCGCCCCCAACTCGGCGGAGCAGGTGGGCGTCCGCCCCGGGGGGCAGCGGGCGGGAGGGGGGACGGGCGGACGGACCGGTGGCGGTAGAGTCGCAGCCTCGGCCGGCCTCGCCTTCCAGGCCTCCATCCTGTCGCTGGTGACCAAAATCAACAACGTCATCGACAACCTGATCGTGGCTCCCGGCACCTTTGAAGTGGTGAGCTAGCTACCCGGTCCCCCCACCCCCCTCTCCCTGCCCCCCTAACCGTGGCCCATTTTGGGGGTCGACGGACTCACTCTCCCCCTCCCTCCCGCAACCTAGCAAATCGAGGAGGTGCGCCAGGTGGGCTCGTACAAGAAGGGGACCATGACCACGGGGCACAATGTGGCCGACCTGGTGGTCATCCTGAAGATCCTGCCAACCCGTGAGTCTGTCTGTCTGTCCGTCCGGCGACTGGCGAGGGGCCCAAACACATTCACACACACTCTCTGCAATCAATCAATCGTATTTATTGAGCGCTTACTGTGTGCAGAGCACTGTACTAAGCACTTGGGAAGTACAAGTACCGGGCCCTTGGTGGGAGACGGGACACCCGGGGCCCTGGCGTACGAGATGAATCAGCCGCTCCGCCCCGGCCGCCACATCCTGGTTTCTGGGGAAGTGATTGATCCGCTTCCCACCTGCCCGCCCCTGGACCAGTGGAAGCCGTTGCCGCTCTGGGGAACAAAGTGGTGGAGAGTCTGCGCGCCCAGGACCCTGCTGAAGGTTTGAATCCCCTCACCCCCGGGAGGGGGTTGGGGAATTCCAGGGGGAGAGGAGCCCCGATCCCGCCTGGAAGGGAGGGGGGAGAGGAGACGCGGTCCACACACCTGTAACCACGGACACCCTGCTGCCGTCCCCCCCCCAGTCCTGACCATGCTGACCAACGAGACCGGCTTCGAGATCAGCTCCGCCGACGCCACCGTCAAGATCCTCATCACGACCGTGCCCCCCAACCTGCGCAAGCTGGACCCCGAGCTCCACCGTGAGGGCGGCCGCGGGGACCGGGTCGCGGGGTCGGGCGGGGAGAGACGGCGGGCTCCCCGGCCGGGGGGAGGCCGTCCGTCCGAGCCCCGCTGTCTCGGCCCGCAGTGGACATCAAAGTGCTGCAGAGCGCCCTGGCCGCCATCCGGCACGCCCGCTGGTTCGAGGAGAACGCCTCCCAGTCCACGTGAGTTGGGCCGGCTGGTGGGGGCGGGGGGGGGGGGCGGAGGTCATCGGGGGCGGCCCGCCCCCCTGACTGGACCGACCCGTCCCCCTCAGGGTCAAGGTCCTCATCCGGCTGCTGAAGGACCTGAGGGTCCGGTTTCCCGGCTTCGAGCCCCTCACCCCGTGGATCCTGGACCTGCTGGTAACTGCTTGCGGTCTCCCCCTCTTCCGCGCGCCCCCGTCCCGCTCCCACCCCCCGCGGCCGCCCTCACTCGCACCCCCCGCCCCTCTCTTCTGCAGGGCCACTATGCCGTTATGAACAACCCCACCCGACAGCCCCTGGCCCTCAACGTGGCTTACAGGTGCGTGGACCGCGTCTCCTCTCCCCCTTCCCTTCCCGGTGGGATCGGGGTAGAGCCCCTTCCCCCTGGAAAACCCCGGCCCCTTCCGTCCCACCCCAGACGCTGCCTGCAGATCCTGGCGGCCGGCCTCTTCCTGCCCGGCTCCGTGGGCATCACGGACCCCTGCGAGAGCGGCAACTTCAGAGTCCACACTGTCATGACGCTGGAGCAGCAGGTACGGAGGTGGGGGCGGGCCTCCCACCCCCCTCCTTTTCCAGCCCGGCGCTGCCTCCAAACTCCACCCTCCCCGCAGGACATGGTGTGCTATACGGCCCAGACCCTCGTCCGCATCCTGTCGCACGGCGGCTTCCGGAAGATTCTGGGCCAGGAAGGCGATGCCAGCTGTGAGTTGCCGGGCGACGGGGCTGGGGGGTGCGGGGAAGGCAGGGGGACCCCGCCGCCCGCCCTAGGGACCCACCTCCCCGTCCCTCCGCGGCAGACCTGGCCTCCGAGATGTCCACGTGGGACGGCGTGATCGTCACCCCGTCCGAGAAGGCGTACGAGAAGCCCCCCGAGAAGAAGGAGGGGGAGGAGGAGGAGGAGACCACGGAGGAGCCGCCCCAGGGCGAGGAGGAGGAGAGCATGGAGACGCAGGAGTGACCGCCCGGACCCGCTCCGTCCCGAGGAGGAGGGGAAAGGGAAAAGGGAAAGGAAGGGCAGGCGGCCGGCTCCGTTCGGCCGCCGCGTTGAACTGTGTGTGTGTTGGTGGCTATTTGTGGTTTATTTTGTAGAAAACCATTAAACGTTCTGCCCCTTGAAAGCAACTCCCTCCCTGACCCGGGGGCCTATAGGTCCCTCTTCCCCCTCTGGGGAACAGTAGTCACTGGGGTTCTCCTGGGCAGGGGTGGGCGACCTGCAGACGGCCACCCCCCTCCCAGGGAGGGACAGGAGGCTCGTCTGGGGTGCCGCCACCCCGGCTCCGCTTCTTCGCCGCCGCTGCCCCCCAAAGCGGGCAGGGGCGGGTCAGAGGACGCCTCATTTGCCGGGGGAGCCGGGGGGGTAGGAGCCCACGTCCAGCAGGGCCCGGCGCCGCGCCGTCTCCTTGGCCACGCTGTGGTTCAGCCGCCGCAGCCGCTCCTGCGGGCGGGAGACGGGGGTGGGCGAGGGGGCGGGGAGAGGGGCACGGGGCGGGGACGGGCCAAGCGTGGGCTACCTGAGCGTTCTGCAGGATGTTGTTGACCAGGACCACCCTCCGCCGCGCGTTCAGCAGCTTCTTCACGTAGGGATCCAGATCCAGGGCCACCTTCTGGTCCTCATTGATGCGGCACAGCTCTGCGGGCAAGTGCGGCTGGGCATGGGGGGCCAGGGGGACCCCCCCAGCCCTCCCCCCGTCAATCCTAACATCCCTGTACTAAGCGCTCGGAAAAGTTTTAACACGCTAGAGTAATCACCGGGGGTATCTGTTAAAGGCTTACTGTGGCACTGTACCGTGCGCTGGGACAGATACACGATAGTCGGGGCGGGCACAGCCCCACTGCCTCCCTATCATCATCATCATCAATCGTATTTATTGAGCACTTACTGTGTGCAGAGCACTGTACTAAGCGCTTGGGAAGTACAATTTGGCAACATAGACTTTCCCTACCCAACAGTGGGCTCGCAGTCTAAAAGGGGGAGACAGCAAAACCAAACATCCTAACAAAATAAAATAAATCCCTAGGGCTCCCAGTCTCGATTCCCCATTTTACAGATGAGGTAACTGAGGCCCAGGGAAGTGATCTGCTCAAAATCACTCAGCAGAGACGTGGCGGAGCTGGAATTAGAACCCAGGTCCTTCTGACTCCTAGGCCTAGCCTTTAGAGAGGGGGTAGAGAAGCAGCATGGTTCAGTGGAAAGAGCCCGGGCTTTGGAGTCAGAGGTCACGGGTTCGAATCCCAGCTCCGCCGCGTGTCTGCTGTGTGACCTTGGGCAAGTCACTTCACTTCCTCTGAGCCTTAGTGACCTCATCTGTCAAATGGGGATTAAGACCGTGAGCCTGCCGTGGGACAACCTGATCACCTCGTAACTTCCCTAGCGCTTAGAACAGTGCTTTGCACATAGTAAGCGCTTAAGAAATGCCATCATTATTATTACATGCGATAGTCGGGGTGGACACGGCTCCCAATCTCAGTTCCCCATTTTGCAGATGAGGCAACTGAGGCCCAGGGAAGTGATCTGCTCAAAATCGCACAGCGGACACGTGGCGGAGCTGGAATTAGGACCCAGGTCCTTCTGAATCCTAGGCCTGCACTCTACCCACTGGGCCACACTGCCTCGTTGTAGACATCCCTGCCCATAACCACCTCACACTCTACATTAACACAGACTTCAATCAATGCATGGTATTTCAGTGCTGCGTGCAGAGCACTTTGCTAAGCGCCTAAATGATAGCTGTACATAAGTGATGAGGGGCTGAGGGTGGGGCGAGTATCTGTAAAATTTGGAGAAGCAGCTGTGGCTTAGTGGAAAGATCATGGGCTTTGGAGCCAGGTCATGGGTTCGAATCCCAGCTCGGCCACTTGTCAGCTGTGTGACTTTGGGCAAGTCACTTCACTTCTCTGGGCCTCCGTTCCCTCATCTGTAAAATGGGGACTAAGACTGTGAGCCCCATGTGGGACAACCTGATAACCTTGTATCTTCCCCAGCGCTTAGAACAGTGCTTTGCACATAGTAAGCGCTTAACAAATACCATCATTATTATTATTATTAAAATGGGGATTAAGACTGAGCCCCCTGGAGGGCAGGGACTGTCCAACCTGATTATAATAATGGCATTTATTAAGCGCTTACTATGTGCAAAGCACTGTTCTAAGCGCTGGGGTAGATACAAGGTAATCAAGTTGTCCCACGTGGGGCTCACAGACTTAATCCCCATTTTCCAGAGGAGGGAACTGAGGCCCGGAGAAGAAGTGACTTACCCAAAGTCACCCAGCTGACAAGTGGCGGAGCGGGGATTCGAACCCATGACCTCTGACTCCAAAGCCCGGGCTCTTTCCACTGAGCCACGCTGCTTCTCAAGTTAAACTGCTGAAATGGTATCCTCCACAGATCCAAGGACACAGAAGGGAGGGTGAGTTAGGGAAGGGAAGGAGGGATTATTTAGGGAAGGCCTCTTGGAGGAAAGATGATTTTAAGGTGGGGGGAGCGAGTTCATCATCATCATCAATCGTATTTATTGAGCGCTTACTGTGTGCAGAGCACTGTACTAAGCGCTTGGGAAGTACAAGTTGGCAACATATGGAGACAGTCCCTACCCAACAGTGGGCTCACAGTCTAAAAAGTTCCAGAAAAGTTCCAGAAAAGAGGGTGGACGTGGGCATGGAGTTGGCAGCAAGAGAGCCGGGTTCAAGACTGGCAAGACAGCAGCAGAGTGACTGGGCCGGTGACCTTGGACAAGTCACTTCACTGCTCTGCGCCTCAGTTCCCTCATCTGTAAAATGGGGATGAAGACTGTGAGCCCCACGTGGGACAACCTGATCACCTTGCATCCCCCCCAGCGCTTAGAACAGTGCTTTGCACATAGGAAGCGCTTAACAAATGCCATCATTATTATTATTATCATCAGAGGAGGCCAGTAAAGGAGCGGTAATCGTGGGGGGATAGAAGTCTTTGGATCGACGTGGTAGCAGGGAAGCGATGATGACATTTGTTAAGCGCTTACTATGCTCCAGGCACTGTATTAAGCGCTGGGGTGGAGCCAACCCAATCGGGTTGGATCAACGCCCATTTGAACAGGTGTGATTACTGGGGCCCAGAGAAGGAAAGTGACCTCCCCAAGGTCCCACAGCAGATGGGGAGGGCGGGATTAGAACCATGGAGAAGCAGCGTGGCTTATTGGAAAGAGACAGGGGTCATGGGTTCTAATCTAAGTCCAACTTGTACTTCCCAAGCGCTTAGTACAGTGCTCTGCACACAGTAAGCGCTCAATAAATACGATTGATGATGATGATGATAACCCAGGATCCACCACTTGTCAGCTTTGTGACTGGGCAAGTCACTTCACTTCTCCGGGCCTCAGTTCCCTCATCTGTAAAATGGGGATGAAGACTGTGAGCCCCACGGGGGACAACCTGATTACCTTGGATCTACCCCAGCGTTTGGAACAGGGCTTGGCACATAGTAAGCACTTAACAAATGCCATCATTAGTATTTATTATTTAGCCTCTGTGCCTCAGTGACCTCCTCTGTAAAATGGGGATGGAGACTGTGAGCCCCACGTGGGACAACCGGATCGCCTTGCATCTCCCCCAGCGCTCAGAACAGTGCTCGGCACATAGTAAGCGCTTAACAAATGCCACCATCGTTATTCTCTGGGCCTCAGTTCCCTCATCTGTAAAATGGGGATGAAGACTGAGCCCCACAGGGGGACAACCTCATTACCTTGGATCTACCCCAGCGTTTAGAACGGTGCTCGGCACATAGTAAGCGCTTAACAAATGCCATCATTAGTGTTTATTATTTATCCTCCCCCTTCTAGACTGTGAGCCCACTGTTGGGTAGGGACTGTCTCTATATGTTGCCAACTTGTACTTCCCAAGCGCTTAGTACAGTGCTCTGCACACAGTAAGCGCTCAATAAATACGATTGATTATCCTCTGTGCCTCAGTGACCTCCTCTGTAAAATGGGGATGGAGACTGTGAGCCCCACGTGGGACAACTTGATCGCCTTGCATCTCCCCCAGCGCTCAGAACAGTGCTCGGCACATAGTAAGCGCTTAACAAATGCCATCATCATTATACTTTGGGCCTCAGTTTCCTCATCTGTCAAATGGGGACGGAGACTGTGAGCCCCCCCGGTCGCCGACTTGTACTTTCCAAGCGCTTAGTCCAGTGCTCTGCACACAGTAGACACTCAATCAATATGATTGGATGAATGAATGAATATTAGAGAAGCAGCGTGGCTCAGTGGAAAGAGCCCGGGCTTTGGAGTCAGAGGTCATGGGTTCAAATTCCAGCTCCACCACTTGTCAGCTGGGTGACTTTGGGCCAGTCACTTCACTTCTCTGGGCCTCAGTGCCCTCATCTGTAAAATGGGGATGAAGACTGTGAGCCCCAGGTGGGACAACCCGATCACCTTGTAACCTCCCCAGTGCTTAGAACAGTGCTTAGCACATAGTAAGCGCTTAATAAATGCTGTTGTTATTATTATTAATCTAAGCGCTGGGGGGGATCAAGTCGTCCCATGTGGGGCTCTCAGTCTTCATCCCCATATTACATCGCAGAGAAGCAGCGTGGCTCAGGGGAAAGAGCCTGGGCTTTACAGTCAGAGGTCATGGGTTCAAATCCCGCCTCCGCCACTTGTCAGCTGTGTGACTTTGGGCAAGTCACTTCTTCATTTCTCAGTTCCCTCATCCGTCAAACGGGGATAAAGACTGTGAGCCCCCCACCCCACCCAGTGGGACAACCTGATTACCATTTAACCTCCCCAACGCTTAGAACAGTGCTTGGCACATAGTAAGCGCTTAGCAAATACCAACATTATTATTATTATTATTATTAATAAGGGTTTCCAGCAGCGGGCTCACAGTCTAGAAGCGAACCTAGTAATTCTAGAAGGAAATTCTAGATCTAGTAATCAAGGTAAACCTTGATGACCCTGTATCCCCCAGGGCGCTTAGAACAGTGCTTGGCACATAGTAAGCGCTTAACAAATGCCAGCATTATTATTATTATTAATAAGGGTTTCCGGCAGCGGGCTCACAGTCTAGAAAGGAACCTAGAGAAGCAGCGTGGCTCAGTGGAAAGAGCCCGGGCTTTGGAGTCAGAGGTCATGGGTTTGAATCCCGGCTCCACCACAAGTCTGCTGTGTGACCTTGGGCAAGTCACTTAACTTCTCTGAGCCTCAGTTACCTCATCTGTAAAAACGGGGATGAAGACTGTGAGCCCCACGGGGGACAACTTGATCACCCTGTATCCCCCCCCAGTGCTTAGAACAGTGCTTTGCACATAGTAAGCGCTTAACAAATGCCATCATTATTATTATTAGTAGTAGTAACTCTAGAAGGGAATTCTAGATTTAGTAATCAAGGTAAACCTTGATGATCTTGTATCCACCCTGGCGCTTAGAACAGTGCTTGGCACATAGTAAGCGCTTAACAAATGCCAACATTATTATTATTATTATTATTATTAATAAGGGTTTCCGGCAGCGGGGTAACAGTCTAGAAGGGAACCTAGTAATTCTAGCAGGGAATTCTAGATCTAGTAATCAAGGTAAACCTTGATGACCTTGTATCCCCCACCCACTGGGCGCTTAGAACAGTGCTTGGCACTTAGTAAGCGCTTAACAAACGCCAACATTATTATTATTATTAATACGGGTTTCCGGCAGCGGACTCACCGTCTAGAAGGGAACCTAGTAATTCAAGCAGGGAATTCTAGATCTAGTAATCAAGGTAAACCTTGATGACCTTGTATCTCCCCCCCGGTGCTTAGAACAGTGCTTGGCACATAGTAAGCGCTTAACAAATGCCAACATTATTATTATTATTATTATTAATGGTTTCCGGCAGCAGGCTCACAGTCTAGAAGGGAACCCAGTAATTCTAGAAGGAAATTCTAGATCTAGTAATCAAGGTAAACCTTGATGACCTTGTATCCCCCCCCACCCCACCCCGGTGCTTAGAACAGTGCTTGGCACATAGTAAGCGCTTAACAAATGCCAACATTATTATTATTATTATTATTATTATTATTCTGACGTCCGGGGCCCTTAGTGAGCGTGCTCTTTCCACTGAGCCACGCTGCTTAGAGCAGCACGCAGTAAGTGCTCAATAATAATAATATTTTTGGTATTTGTTAAGCACCTACTATGTGCCAAGCACTGCGGGGAGATACAAGGTAATCAGGCTGTCCCACATGGGGCTCAATGCTGAGCGCTCACCTCCTCCAGGAGGCCTTCCCAGACTGAGCCCCCTTTTTCCTCTCCCGCTTCCCATCCCCTCCGCCCTACCTCCTTCCCCTCCCCACAGCAGCTGTATAGATGTTTGTACAGATTCATTACTCTATTTATTTTACTTGTATGGATTTATTATTCTACTTATTTTGTTCATGATGTGCATCTAGCTTTACTTCTATTTATTCTGACGACTTGACACCCGTCTCCCCCTTCTAGACTGTAAGCCTGCTGTCGGGTGGGGACCGTCTCTCGATGTTGCCAACTTGGACTTCCCAAGCGCTTAGTCCAGTGCTCTGCACACGGTAAGCGCTCAATAAGTACGACTGAATGAATTAATTCAAGCAATCAATCAATCAACCAATCGTATTTATTGAGCGCTTACTGTGTTCAGGGCACTGTACTAAGCGCTTGGGAAGTACAAGTTGGCAACATATAGAGACGGTCCCTATCCAACAGTGGGCTCACAGTCTAGAAGGCATTCATTCAATCAGCGTGGCTCAGTGGAAAGAGCCCGGGCTTCGGAGTCGTGAGTTCAAATCCCGGCTCCGCCAATTGTCAGCTGTGTGACTTTGGGCAAGTCACTTCACTTCTCTGGGCCTCAGTTAACTTCCTTTCTTCCTTCAATTGTACTTATTGAGCGCTTACTGTGTGCAGAGCACTGGACTAAGTGCTTGGGAAGTCCAAGTTGGCAACATCTAGAGACGGTCCCTACCCAACAGTGGGCTCACGGTCTACAAGGGGGAGGCAGACAACAAAATAAAACATATTAACAAAATAAAATAAATAAAATAACTATGTACAAATTAAATAGAGTACTAATTGTCAACCAATTGTCAGCTGTGTGACTTTGGGCAAGTCACTTCACTTCTCTGGGCCTCAGTTACCTCATCTGGAAAATGGGGAGTAAGACTGTGAGCCCCCTGTGGGACAACCTGATCACCTTGTATCTCCCCCAGTGCTTCGAACAGTGCTTTGCACATAGTAAGCGCTTAACAAATGCCATTACCATTATTATTATTATTATTCTCTGTGCCTCAGTTCCCTCATCTGTGTAGCACGGCTCAGTGGAAAAGAGCCCGGGCTCTGGAGTCAGAGGTCATGGGTTCAAATCCTGGCTCCACCAATTGTCAGCTGTGTGACTTTGGGCCAGTCACTTCACTTCTCTGGGCCTCAGTTCCCTCATCTGCAAAATGGGAATGAAGGCTGTGATCCCCACGTGGGACAACCTAATCACCTTGTTCCTGCCCCAGCGCTTAGAACAGTGTTTTGCACATAGTAAGTGTTTAATAAATGCCATTATTATTATTAAAATGGGGATGAAGCAGCATGGCTCAGTGGAAAAGAGCTCGGGCTTTGGAGTCAGAGGTCATGGGTTCAAGTCCTGGCTCTGCCAATTGTCAGCTGGGTGACTTTGGGTAAGTCACTTCACTTCTCTGTGCCTCAGTTGCCTCATCTGTAAAATGGGGTTTAAGACTGTGAGCCCCCCATGGGACAACCTGATCACCTTGTAGCCTCCCCAGCGCTTAGAACAGTGCTTTGCACATAGTAAGCACTTCACAAATGCCATCATTATTATTATTATTTTTATGAAGACTGTGAGCCCCCCGGGGGACAACCTGATTGCCTTGTAACCTCCCCAGCGCTTAGAACAGTGCTTTGCACATAGTAAGCGCTTAACAAATGCCATCATCATTTATTATTATTATGAATACTGTGAGCCCCCTGTGGGAGAACCTGATTGCCTTGTAACCTCCCCAGCGCTTAGAACAGTGCTTTGCACATAGTAAGCGCTTCACAAATGCCATCATCATCATTATTATTATTATTATTATGAAGACTGTGAGCCGCCCGGGGGACAACCTGATTGCCTTGTAACCTCCCCAGCGCTTAGAACAGTGATTTGCGCATAGTAAGCACTTAATAAATGTCATCATTATTATTATTATTATTATTAATAATAGACTAGTGACTTCTAGTCTTCTAGACTGTGAGCCCACTGTTGGGTAGGGACCGTCTCTATCTGTTGCCAACTTGGACTTCCCAAGCGCTTAGTCCGGTGCTCTGCACACAGTAAGCGCTCAATAAATACGATTGAATGAATCCTTTCCAGGCGCTTAGTACAGTGCTCTGCACACAGTAAACGCTCAATACAATTGAATGAATGAATGATTCCCTTTTCCGCCCCCCTTCCCTCGCTGGAAATGGATCGGCCGTCTTCCCATTGCCGCTTTGAAGCGCTTGGAAGGATCCTTACCTCCCTCCCCTCCCCACAGCACCTGTACGTATGTATATTTGTTTATACGTATTTATTACTCTATTTTATTTGTACATATTTATTCTATTTTATTTTGTGAATATGTTTTGTTGTCCGTCTCCCCCTTCTAGACTGTGAGCCCGCTGTTGAGTAGGGACCGTCTTCTCTATACGTTGCCGACTTGTACTTCCCAAGCGCTTAGTCCGGTGCTCTGCACACAGTAAGCGCTCAATAAATACGATTGAATGATTGATTTGTTACTCTATTTATTTATTTTACTTATCCATATCTACTCTATTGATTTTATTTTGTTAGTATGTTTTGTTTTGTTGTCTGTCTCCCCCTTCTAGACTGTGAGCCCGCTATTGGGTAGGGACCGTCTCTCGATGTTGCCAACTTGGACTTCCCAAGCGCTTAGTCCGGTGCTCTGCACACAGTAAGCGCTCAATAAATACGATTGACTGATTGATTTGTTACTCTATTTATTTATTTTACTTATCCATATCTACTCTATTGATTTTATTTTGTTAGTATGTTTTGTTTTGTTGTCTGTCTCCCCCTTCTAGACTGTGAGCCCGCTATTGGGTAGGGACCGTCTCTCGATGTTGCCAACTTGGACTTCCCAAGCGCTTAGTCCGGTGCTCTGCACACAGTAAGCGCTCAATAAATACGATTGACTGATTGATTTGTTACTCTATTTATTTATTTTACTTATCCATATCCACTCTATTGATTTTATTTTGTTAGTATGTTTTGTTTTGTTGTCTGTCTCCCCCTTCTAGACTGTGAGCCCGCTATTGGGTAGGGACCGTCTCTCGATGTTGCCAACTTGGACTTCCCAAGCGCTCAGTACAGTGCTCTGCACACAGTAAGCGCTCAATAAATGCGACTGACCGATTGATTTGTTACTCTATTTTTTTATTTACTTTACTTATCCATATCTACTCTACTGATTTTATTTTGTTAGTATGTTTGGTTTTGTTGTCTGTCTCCCCCTTCTAGACTGCGAGCCCACTGTTGGGCAGGGACCGTCTCTCGATGTTGCCAACTTGGACTTCCCAAGCGCTTAGTCCAGTGCTCTGCACACAGTAAGCGCTCAATAAATACGATTGATTGATTTGTTACTCTATTTATTTATTTATTTATTTTACTTACCCATATCTACTCTATTGATTTTATTTTGTTAGTATGTTTTGTTTGGTTGTCTTGTCTCCCCCTTCTAGACTGTGAGCCCCCTGTTGGGTCGGGACCGTCTCTCGATGTTGCCCACTTGGACTTCCCAAGCGCTTAGTCCGGTGCTCGGCACACGGTAAGCGCTCAATAAATACGATTGAATGAATGAATGAATGAATGAATGAGGGGAGGGGAGGGGCGGGGCGGGTCCGGAGTTCGCGCAGGCGCAGAGCCTCACCTGTGGCCAGGTTGTCGATCTGCTCCCGCAGTTCCACCTGGCTTTCTCTGCGGGTTTGGGCGGGAAAGGTGCCCTTAGGAGGGGGGGTGTGGACCCCTCCCCACCTCCTTAGGAGGGTGGTGTGGACCCCTCTCCCCCTCCTTAGGAGGGTGGTGTGGACCCCTCCCCACCTCCCTTCCCTTCCCCTCCTCCTCCTCCTCCTCCTCCTCCCCCGGCACCTGACGGCGTGCACGTGCGAGTCGAGCTGCTGCACGGCCGGCCGCAGGAACTCCAGCAGCCCCTCGGCGAACAGGTCCGTGCCGGCCTCCGACACGGCGGCCATCCCCGGACCCTCACGGACCGACGGACGGACTGACAACCTCCTCCCCCTCCTCCTCCTCCCCTCCCCGACCGGCCGGAAGTCCCCGCCGCGCGGCCCGCCGGGAGCTGTAGTCCGGAAACCGGCCCATCGGCGTTGCCCGCGCGCCCGGAGCGTGCCGGGAGTTGTAGTTCCCGAGCGGCCGACCGCCGGGAGCTGTAGTCCGGAAGTCGGCCAATGGGCGGTGCCCGCGGTGTGCCGGGAGTTGTAGTTCCGGAGCGGTGCCCGCCGGGAGCTGTAGTCCAGAAACTGGCCAATGGGCGTCGCCCGCCCGCGCGCCCGGGGCGTGCCGGGAGTTGTAGTTCCCGAGCGGCCGCCCGCCGCGAGCTGTAGTCCGGAAGCCGGCCAATGGGCGTCGCCCGCGGCGTGCCGGGAGTTGTAGTTCTCGAGCGGCACCCGCCGGGATCTGTAGTCCGGAAACCGGCCAATGGGCGTGGCCAGTCCGGAGCGTGCCGGGAGAGCTCACCTCCTCCAGGAGGCCTTCCCAGACTGAGCCCCTTCCTTCCTCTCCCCCTCGTCCCCCTCTCCATCCCCCTCATCTTACCTCCTTCCCTTCCCCACAGCACCTGTATCATCATCATCATCATCATCAATCCTATTTATTGAGCGCTTACTATGTGCAGAGCACTGTACTAAGCGCTTGGGAAGTACAAATTGGCAACATATAGAGACAGTCCCTACCCAACAGTGGGCTCACAGTCTAAAAGGGGGAGACAGAGAACAAAACCAAACATACTAACAAAATAAAATAGAATAGATATGTACAAATAAATTAAATAGAGTAAAAAAAAATGTACAAACATATACATATATACAGGTGCTGTGGGGAAGGGAGGGAGGTATGTATGTTTGTACACATTTATTACTCTAGTTATTTATTTATTTTACTTATACACATCTATTCTATTTTATTTTGTTAGTATGTTTGGTTTTGTTCTCTGTCTCCCCCTTTTAGACTGTGAGCCCACTGTTGGGTAGGGGCTGTCTCTATATGTTGCCAAGTTGTACTTCCCAAGCGCTTAGTACAGTGCTCTGCACACAGTAAGCGCTCAATAAATGCGATTGATTGATTGTAGTTCCCGAGCGGCGCCCACCGGGAGCTGTAGTCCGGAAGCTGGCCCATCGGCGTCGCCCGCGCGTCCGGGAGTTGTAGTTCCCGAGCGGCCACCCGCCGGGAGCTGTAATAATAACAGTAATAATAATGATGGCATTTGTTAAGCGCTTACTATGTGCAAAGCACTGTTCTAAACCCTGGAGAGGATACACGGTGATGAGGTTGTCCCACTTGGGGCTCACAGTCTTAATCCCCGTTTCACAGATGAGGTCACTGAGGTCCAGAGAAGTGAAGTGACTTGCCCAGAGTCACACAGCTGACAATTGGCGGAGCGGGATTTGAACCCATGACCTCTGACTCCAAAGCCCATGCTTTGTCCAATGAGCCACGCTGCTTCTCTAGCAGCTGTAGTCTGGAAGCCGGCCAATGGGCGTCGCCCGCGCGCCCGGGGCATGCCGGGAGTTGTAGTTCCCGAGCGGTGCCCGCCGGGAACTGTAGTCCGGAAGACGGCCAATCGGCGTCGCCCGCGCGCCCGGGGCGTGCTGGGAGTTGTAGTTCCCGAGCGGCCGCCCACCAATGGGCGACGGCGTTGCGCGGCCACGTGACACCTACGTCCCGCCTCTTCCATTCATCCAATCGTAATAATCATAATAATAATGATAGCATTTATTAAGCGCTTACTATGTGCGAAGCACTGTTCTAAGCGCTGGGGAGGTTACAAGATGATGAGGTTGTCCCAAGTGGGGCTCACAGTCTTCATCCCCATTTTACAGATGAGGGGACTGAGGCCCAGAGAAGTGGCATGCCCAAAATCACACAGCTGACAAGTGGTGGAGCTGGGATTCGAACCCATGACCTCTGACTCCAAAGCCCGGGCTCTTTCCACTGAGCCACGCGGCTTCTCATAATAGTAATAATAATAATAATTGTATTTATTGAGCGCTTACTGTGTGCAGAGCACTGGACTAAGCGGTTGGGAAGTCCAAGTTGGCAACAGCTTAAGACGTTCCCTACCCGACAGCGGGCTCACAGTCTAGAAGGGGGAGACAGACAACAGAACAAAACATATTAACAAAATAAAATAGAATATGTTCAAGTAAAATAGAGTAATAAATCTGTACAAACATATATACAGGTGCTGTGGGGTGGGGAAGGAGGTAAGGCGGGGGGATGGGGAGGAGGGGGAGAGGAAGGAAGGGCAGCCCGAGGAAGGACGCAGGGGGGTCGGTCCTACTTCTCCCCACGCCTCCTCCCACAACACTCCCCAAACTGTAGCCCTACTGAGAGCTCACCTCCTCCAGGACGCCTTCCCAGCCTGAGCCCCTTTTCCTCTCCTCCTCCCCATCCCCACAGCACCTGTATAGATGTTTGTACAGTTTTATCACTCTACTTGTACATATTTACTAGTCTATTTATTTTGTTAATGATGCGCATTTAGCTTTAATTCTATTTATTCTGAGGATTTGACACCTGTCCACGTGTTTTGTTTTGTTGCCTGTCTCCCCTTTCTAGACTGTGAGCCCGTTGCTGGGTAGGGACCGTCTCTATATGTCGCCGACTCGTACTTCCCAAGTGCTTAGTGCAGTGCTCTGCACGCAGGAGGCGCTCAATAAGTACGATTGAATGAATGAATATCCTCCTCCCACGAGAATAATAATAATAATGATGGCATTTTTGTTAAGCGCTTACTATGTGCCAAGCACCGTTCTAAGCACTGGGGAGGAGACAAGGTGATCAGGTTGTCCCGCGTGGGGCTCACAATGTTAATCCCCATTTTACAGATGAGGGAATTGAAGCCCTGAGAACTTAAGTGACTCGCCCCAAGTCACCCAGCTGACAAGTGGTGTTGTCGGGATTAGAACCCACGACCTCTGACTCCAAAACCCGGGCTCTTTCCACTGAGCCACGCTGCTTTTCCAACCCAGCTTCGGTGGCTGAAAACATGGTTGGTCTGAGGTGGCATGGGCTCGCCCTAACTGGCAGGCAGCCTGTCCACCTCCTCAGAAGGCCGCTTGTGGACAGCAACACATGACATGATGGTCACTGAGCCCTTCAGCCAACACTTTGGGGAGATGAGGGCAGGCCTAAGGCATCCCAGAGTGGGGAAACTAGGAATCTTTTAAAGCTGCCAAGATGATGTGCTAACTTGTACTTCCCAAGCGCTTAGTACGGTGCTCTGCACACAGTAAGCGCTCAATAAATACAATTGAGTGAATGAATAAATGTCTCAGAGTCAGAGTGAGGCTCCCCACGGGCTGAGGGATGGTTTTGTCTTTTTCCGGCTGCCATGTGGGTGTTTTGGGGGGGAAGAGGGAGAAAGAGTATCTTTCCAAATCGGAATGAAATCCCCATAGTTGTTTCATTGCCAACTTGCCCCAAACAGCACGCTTCATCTGCGGGTAGAAGCGAAGGTCCCCCTCACGTCCCCCAAAGCAAACCACCTGCTGGTCTCATTCCCTCAGCTCAAGCGCAGTCGTAGCTTCACTTTAGAACAGTGCTTCGCACATAGTAGGCGCCTAACAAATGCCATCATTATTCTTCCCTGGGCCTCAGTTCCCTCATCTGGAAAATGGGGATGAAGACTGTGAGCCCCAAGGGGGACAACCCGATCACCTGGGATCTACTCCAGCGCTTACCAAATACCATCATTATTATGGTTGCTAATATGTACTTCCCAAGCGCTTAGTACAGTGCTCTGCACATAGTAAGCGCTCAATAAATACGATTGATGATGATGATGATTAATTATTATTAAAGAACCCGAGCCTGGGAGTCAGAGGAGCTGGGTTCTCACCCCGGCTCCGCCCCTTGTCAGCTGAGGGACCTTGGGCAAATCACTTCACTGGGCCTCAGTTCCCTCATCTGTAAAATGGGGGTGTAGACTGCGAGCCCCAGTTGGGACAGGGGCTGTGCCCAACCCGATTACTTTGTCTCTCTCCCCGGCGCTTAAGACACGTAGGAAGCGCTTCGATACCCTAATTATGCTGTCAGGGCTGGGGATAAGCGCTCAGCACACTGTAAGCACTCGCCTTGCCATTGTTTTTGTTTTTTTTTTTAAGGGATCTCATCGTGATAATTCCCCCAACCCCACGCCACCCCTCTGCGCCCAACCGCCCCCTCCCTTCGACCCGACCACAAAATAAGAGTCAGTGGGGAAGGCGGCTCAGCTTTTCTGCTTTGTTTTGTCATGGCGAACCAGTCAGTGATACATCATGCCCTGCCCGCCTCACGCCTCTGACGAGGGGCGGGCGGCCGGCCGGCCGACGGCCCCCCGCTCCCCCTCGCTCCTGGCCTTAAGGTCAGCGTGAAGGGAGGGGAGGGAGGAGGAGGAGAAGGAGAGGGACGGTTCTAGTCCTCACTGAGGACCCAGACTCAGTGCTGGTGGTGCAACAATATCGAATATAAAAACCAAGTCAGAGCTCTCGCAACAACACAGTATCAAAAAAAGAGAAAAAAAAAACCAAAAAACAACAAACCCAAGAAAAAAGCCGGAGGTAAAACAGAACACACTGAACGCCGCCGCTGCCGCCGTGGGCAGGGGGCCCCCGGGGGGGGTTCCCCCCTCGGGGAGAGGGGCGCGGGCAGTGCCGCCGCAGGTGACAGTCTGGAGGTGGGCCGCGGGAGGAGGTGGTCAGTCATTGGTCTCGGGGTCTGTCTGGGCCATGTAGGCGTCCAGCTCGGCATCCAGGTGGCCCTTCGTCTTCGACATGTAAGCGTCCAACTGGTTGTCCAGCTGCTCCTTGGTCAGCGCCGGCCGGGCCGAACCCCGGCCCCGCCCCCGGCCTCTGCCCCGGCCCCCGAAGCCCCCGCGGCCTCGGCTGGCCACTCCCCGCCCTGCGGTGGCCGAGACGGACGCGGGTGGACGGAGAGAGAGAGAGAGAGACGGACAGACGGTTAACGTGAAGGTCCGCCGTCCCCGCATCCACGCCCCCATCCTCTTTCCCTCCACGACCGCCGGCCAAAGGCCCCCCTCCTCGACACCACCAGCCCGGCTCAAGCGACCTCCGCTCCCCCGGTTCGGCTGCTCTGTGGAAAAACCACAAGGCTGGGAATCCGAGGGCCTGGGTTCCAATCCAGACACTCCCAGTTCTTCGTTGGGCGACCTTGGGTGAGTCACTTCAACTTGCCCGTGCCTCAGGTCTCCTGTTCCCACTCCTACTTGGACTGAGCCCCAACCCATGGCCCCAATCCTTGAGACTAACTCTTTTTAACATTACCTCGACCCCTAATCTGCTTCCTAAACTAATTCTCTCAACAAACACTACGTCCAGCTTTCTGCTTACTGCATCCTGCCAAGATGGAGGGACCCCCGGATTAGAGATCAGAGAAGAAAGGAAAACCGGAGGAGAGAGAAAACCTGTCGAGTTAACCTGTATCCACCCCAGTGCTTAAGTCGGCGCTTGACACATAGTAAGCGCCTAACGAATACCTTAACGCACATAAACAAGGTGTGAAGGAGGAAGACCTGAGACCAGGAGCGGACACATGAGTTGTCGACGTGGATGACGCCCAGAACAGAGGTGGCAGGAGGCTGATGGCCCACCCTGCTTCTTCCTGACCCCGGCCGCCCACCCACCCGGGACAACTGACTACCGACTCCGAATGCCAGTGGGCGGGGAGTCCTGCGGTCACCCACCTGACTCAGAGGACCACCCTCCTCCTGCCAAAGCGCTAGCCTCGGTCTCTCCTGGCCCCCGAGGCTCTAAGCCCTCTAGACACAGAATAATAACAATTATGCTACTTGTTAAGCACTTACTATGTGCCAAGCACTGTTCTAAGCACTGGGGTGGATACAAGTTAAATAGGTTGGACCCAATCCCCGTCCCCCGCGGGGCTCGCGCTCTTAATCCCCATTTACAGGTGAGGGAACTGAGGTCCGGAGAAGTGAAGCGACTCGCCCAAGGTCACTCGGCAGACGCGCGGAGGAGCCGGGATTAGAAACCATGACCTTCGGAGTCCCAGGCCTGGGTTCTAGCCGCTACGCCATGCTGCTTCTAACAATGCCTGCTAACTGTTGTACTGTCCTCTTCCAAGCGCCCAGCGCAGCGTTCGGCCCACAGTAAGCGCTCGATAAATGTCAGCCGACTGTCTCTGGCCGTGGCGGGTGCCCGCGGCGAGCCCGCTCGGCGAACCTACCTCTGCTGCTCAGGGCGCCCCGGGCCATGGCCCCACGGCCCAGGCCGCCCCTCCCGGGGCCTCCGCGGCCTCGCATGGCCCCTCTCCTCAGCCCCATGCGGGGGGCCACGCCGCGCCCGCCTCGCAGCAGGCTCTGACCTGGGGGAGAACGGAAAGAAGGGGTGAGCACGTGGGCACAAGTCCCACCCCCTCCCACCAACAGGGAGACCCTCCCCACGTGAACTGGGCCAACACCAGGGGTGCAGCAGCTTAGAGCCCGGGGCCTAAGAGTCAGAAGGCCATGGGTTCTAATCCCGGCTCTGCCGTGTGACCTCGGTCAAGTTACTTCACTTCTCTGGGCCTCAGTTCCCTCATCTGTAAAATGGGGATTGAGACTGTGAGCCTCACGTGGGACGGGGACTGCGTCCAACTCGATTTGCTTGTGTCCACTCCAACGCTTAGCAGAGCACCTGGCACATCCTAGACTGAGCCCCTTCCTTCCTCTCCCTCTCCATCCCCCCCATCTTACCTCCTTCCCTTCCCCACAGCACCTGGATATATGTATATATGTTTGTACATATTTATTACTCTATTTAACTTGTACGTATCTATTCTATTTATTTTATTTTGTTAGTATGTTTGGTTTTGTTCTCTGTCTCCCCCTTTTAGACTGTGAGCCCACTGTTGGGTAGGGACTGTCTCTATATGTTGCCAACTTGGACTTCCCAAGCGCTTAGTACAGTGCTCTGCACACAATAAGCACTCAATAAATACGATTGATGATGATGATGATCCTAAGCATTTAACGAGGACTCCTGGCCCACGTCCTGCCTCTGGCCCGGAATGCCCTCCCTCCACAAATCCTCCGATTACTCTCCCCACCTTCAAAGCTTTCCCGAAACTACATCTCCTCCCAGAGGCTTTCCCACACTAAGCCCCACTTTTCCTCATTTCCCACTCCCTTCCGCGTCGCCCCAACTCGCTTCCCTTTGCTCTCGCCCCCTCTCCCAAATGGGGATTAAGACTGTGAGCCTCACGTGGGACAACCTGATAACCTTGTATCTGCCCCAGTGCTTAGAACGGTGCTTGGCACACAGTAAGTGCTTAACAAATACTATAATAATAGTTATTATGCACATAGTAAGTGCTTAAATACTACAATAATACTAATAGACTGTAGCCCGCTGTTGGGTAGGGACCGTCTCTATATGTTGCTGACTTGTACTTCCCAAGCGCTTGGTACAGTGCTCTGCACACAGTAAGCGCTCAATAAATACGAATGAATGAATATCATCATCATCACTCGTATTTATTGAGCGCTTACTATGTGCAGAGCACTGTACTAAGCGCTTGGGAAGTACAAATTGGCAACATATAGAGACGGTCCCTCTCTACTTATTTGTACTGGGCCTCCCCCCAACCCCACCAGACCGTGAGCTCGCTGTGGGCAGGGATCATCACTCTTTACTGCTGCACCGTATTTTCCCAGGCGCTCCGCAGCACGGTAAGCGCTTAGTAAGCCCGACAGAGCGAACGGGGGCCCCGGTGATTACCACCACTGACCTCGCAGGATCACTCCTCCTCGCAGCAGGGCCCGGGGGGGGCGGCCCCCTCGCACCAGAGCCCCCCGGGGCAGGCCCCCGCGGCCCAGGGGCAGCCCCCGGCCCCCCAAGGCGCCGCGGGCCAGGACGCCCAAGGCGGGCCGGCCGAGCCGGGCCTGGATGTTGCTCTTCCCCAGGCGTTGCTTCAGGCTCTTCTGGAAGGAAAGGGGGTGGGCGGTTAAGACCGGAGAGCCGGGGGGGCCCCGGCGGGGCCCCCAGGACCCGACCTGGTCTCCCCCGGGGACCCTCACCTGCTTGAGCTTGAGGGCGGCCTGCACGGAGGGGCGATGCTCCATCTGTTGTGCCAGCCTGCGGTTGCGGGCGCTGGCCAGCTGCTGCTGCTGCTGCTGCTGCTGCTGCTGCTGCACGGAGGCTCGGGCGTTGGCGGGCAGCGGCTGCTTGTTCTTCAGCATGTGAGTGAAGCTTCAATAAGGCCGAACAAAACGGGCTTTAGATCAGAGCCGGAGGCGCGGGCGGGGCGGGCGGGGCCCCGGGGCGCTCACTCGGGAGCCACGACGGGAGCTTCGGGGACCGCTAGCTACCGGCAGGGTGGGAGGGATGGCGGCGGAGGGGGGGCTGCAGGGACCAGACACAGAGACACGGAGACCGGGAAAGGGGCGGGAGACACAGAGGCGGGCAAGGAGCGGGAGCGAGCGGGCAGGTGGACAAACCGAAAGCCCGAAACGGGGCACACCATGGGGTCCGCCCCCCACCCCCGGGTTGAGTGACCAGTCCACGGGGCGGAAGCTCGAGGGAGCTTCCTGCCCCGGCTCCCCCCAAACCCGGGAAAGCCGGTGGGGCGTCATCGGGGGCCTGGCGGGAAGAGCTCGGTGGGACGGGTGAGTCCGGAGTCCTGGCTCTGCCCCGGCCTGCCTCGGGGACTCAGTTCCCCCACCCGTACGAGGGGAACGAGAACCTCCTCCCGTCCTCTCACGGGGGCCGCCCCCGTCCGTCCGGCGCTTAGCTTGGTGCCCGGCTCGTGGGAAGCGCCGGATAAACGCCACGGGTGAACTGACTAGAAAGATCACGGAAGACTCGGGAGTCGGGAGCCCCGGGTTCCAATTCCGGCTCTGTCCCCGGCCTGCTGGGTTATCTCGGGCGAGTCTGGGGCTGTTCCCCCACCGTGTACCTTCTACGGCTCTCTCCCTCCCTTCCGGGGACTCGGGGAGTGATTGCTGATGTGAAGGAGCTTTGGGGAGACAGGAAGCATCAGATAAATTAGAGAGAGACGCACAGACACACAACATGACAGCTACGGCGAGAAACACCCACGGACTTGGACCCAGAAATCCAGATGGAGAAAAAGAGGCAAAATAATTGTCGTATCTGTTAAGCGCACAAGCGCTGTGCTAACTGCTAGGGTAGACACAGCAGCAGTACTCTCCCACGTGCTTAGCACGGTGTTCTGCACGTGGTAAGTGGTCAATAAATACCATCGATCGATTGATAAACCTCAGGCTCTGTACCACACGGGGCTCACAGTCTAAAGGGGAGACAGTGAGAAAACAGGTATTTAATCCCCAGTTTACGAAGAAACTGAGGCCCAGAGACCTGACTTGCCCAAGGGCTCATACAGCAGGTAAGTAAGTGGCGGAGCCAGGATTAGAACCCAGGTCCTCCCCCAAATCACGGACACAGACCCAAAGAGAGGCACACAAATCCAGAGAGCCCCCGAACTCAGAGAACGGATGACTAACACCGCTGTACTCTCCCAGCACACTGTACATTGCCCAATATATCACAAATTATTTATATTAACGTCTGTCTCCCCCTCTAGACTATAAGCTCCCTGAAGGCAGGAAACGTGTCTTGCATTGTACTCTCCTAGGTGCTTAGCACAGTGCTCTGCACATAGTAAGCACTTGACAAATACCACCGACTGACCCTACCGGTGGATTCAGAGAGACTGGGACCAAGAGAGAGGGAGAGACTCGGAGACCGACGCAGGGAATGACACTCACAGGGGCTCAGAGTCGCGGAGACACTCACAGTCCTAAGACACGGTCACACAGAGACATGGACTCCTACACAGAGACTCACAGGGATTCGGACTCACGGAGACTCCCCAAAAGAAACACTCAGAGACACAGAGGCCGGGAGCCAGGGGGAGACCGGGCAAGCGGGGAGCAACATTTGCCGGGTCGGTCAGCGGCAGCGAGGTGAGGAGGGGAGCGGAGGGGTGCGGAGGGGTGGTGGGGGATGAGGGAGCGGGAGAGGATGGAGCCAAGCGGTGCCTCTTACAAGGGCCGAGAACGCGTTCCCGGGCCCTGGGGCGGGGGTGGCCAGTGGCCCGCTGTGACCTGCCCCTTACAGGCCTCCGCGACGCCGTGGAGGCCTCGGACAGCACGGCGGGGCCAAGGCGGGCAGGTGGGCGGGGGGTGCGGGGCCCGGCCCGCCACGCGCGCCCCCCGTATCCCGGGAGCCCCCGGCCGGGGCCGGTTTCCGAGGCGGGGGCGGGGCCGCCGGGCCCGGGTGGGGGAGGTCGGCTAGGACCCCCCGAAGGTGCCGCTGGCTGCCTCACCGCTCGTTCAGTGACATCTTCGTGGTGCTTTTGAGGACGACTTTCGGCGCCGACTGGGCGGCCATCTTCAGATCCCGGGAATCTAAGGGGAGACGGGAAGACGTTCGGTGAGGGGACGGTGGCGGCAGCGCCGGGGAGGGACTTCAATGGGGGGGTGACCCAGGGGAGGGGGGCAACGGAGAGAATGGTGTCCTATGGGGGTGGGGGCAGAGGACACGGGGGTCAGTAGAAGTCAGGAGATTTAGTGGGGAGTAGTTGGGGTGATAGAGAGAAGGGGGTCCAGTGTGTGTTGGGGGGTGGGGTGGAAGAAGGGGGTTCAGTGGGGGGCGGAGGAGGGCAGGGGTGCTCAGTGCGGGGGTGTGTGAAGGAAAGCAGGGGTGTTCAGTGGCAGGTGGGGAAGGGCTGGCGGTTCGGTGAGGGGGTGGAGGAGAACAGGGGAATTCAGTGGGTGGGTGGAGGAGGGAAGGTGAGTTCAGTGGGAGAGATGGAGGAGGACCAAGGATTCAGTGGGGGATGAAGGAAGGCAGGGGGCTCAGTGAGGGGCAGAGGAGGGCGGGAGACTGTGGGGGGCGGAAGAGGGCAGGGGGTTCAGTGGGGGGGGGGGGCGGAGGCGGTTCAGTAAGGAGGCAGAGGAGGGCAGGAGGTTCGGGGGGGGATGGAGGAGGACAGGGGATTCAGTGAGGGGAGTGGAAGGCAGGGGGGTTCGGTGGTGGGTGAAGGGGAGCATAGGGGTTCAGCGGGGGGGTGAAGGAGGGCAGGGGGGGTTCAGTGTAGGGGGCAGAGGCGGTTCAGTGAAAAGGTGGAGGACGACTAGGGGTTCAGTGTGGGGGGCAGGGGAGGGGTTCGGTATGGGAACTGGAGGACGGGGTTCAGTGGGGGTGGTGGAGGAGAGCTGGGGGGGTCAGAGGTGGGTGGGGGAGAACGGGGGTACAGTGGGGGCGCTGGAGGAGGGCAGGGGGGCCACAGGTGGGGGGGGGGGGGAGGAGAACAGGGCGTGCAGTGGAGGGAATGGAGGAGGGCAGGAGGAGAACAGGGGGTGCAGTGGGGGTGCAGTGGGGGGGACAGGGGATCAGAGGTGGGTGGGGGAGAACAGGGGGTACAGTGGGGGGGCTGGAGGAGGGCAGGGGTGTCAGAGGCTGGTGGGGGAGAGCAAGGGGGTACAATTGGGAGGCTGAAGGACGAGGGGGTCAGAGGTGGGTGGAGGAGAGCCGGGGGGTATAGTGGGGGGCTGGAGAAGAACAGGGGGGTGCCATGGGGGTGCTGGAGAACGGGGGGGAGTCCAGAGGTGGATGGGTGAGAACAGAGGGGAACAGTGGGGGGGATGGAGGAGGACGAGGAGAGTCAGAGGTGGGTGGAGTGGAGCCGGGGGTGCAGTGGGGGGGATGGAGGAGGTCAGGGGGGGTACAGTGGGGCGGCTGGAGAAGAATGGGGGGGGGCCAGAAGTGGGTGGAGAACAGAGGGTGACGGGGGGGGGGCAGGGGGGTCAGAGGTGAGTGGGAGGGAACAAGGGGGTACAGTGGGGGGGCTGGAGGAGGGCGGGGGGGTCACTGGTGGGTGGGGGAGAGTAAGGGGGCACATTGGGGGGGCTGGAGGAGAACAGGGGGTGTAATGAGGGGGTTGGAGAACGGGGGGGGGGGTCCAGAGGTGGGTGGGGGGCAAAATTGGGGGGGCAGAGGTGGGGGACTAGAGGAGAACAGGGGGTGCAATGAGGGGGTCTAGAGGTGGGTGGGGGGCACAATTGGGGGGGTAAGGGGGTCAGAGGTGGGGGGAGGGGGGTAAGGGGGTACAGTGGGGGGGTTGGAGGACAACGGGGTGCAATGGGGGGGTTGGAGAGTGGGGGGGGTCTAGAGGTAGGTGGGGGGCAGGGGGGTTAGAGTTGGGAGAGGGGAGCAACGGGGTACAGTGGGGGAACTAGAGGACAACAGGGGGTGCAATGGGGGTCTAGAGGTGGGTGGCGGGCACAAATTGGGGGGGGGGCAGGGGGGTCGGAGGTGGGGGGAGGGGTTCAAGGGGGTACAGTGGGGAGGGCTAGAGGAGAACAAGGGGTGCAATGGGGGGGGTCCAGGGGTAGGTGGGGGGGGGCACAGTGGGTGGGGGCAGGGGGGGGAGGGGTGGGGGGAGGGGAGCGAGGGGGTACAGTGGGGGGGCTGGAGGAGAACAGGGGGGGCAATGGGGGGGTCCAGAGGTGGGTGGGGGGGTCGGAGGTGGGGGGAGGGGAGCGAGGGGGTACAGTGTGTGTGGGGGGCGAGGAGAGCGGGGGGGGGCAGTGGGGGGGGCTGGAGGAGAACAGGGGGTGCAATGGGGGGGTCCAGAGGTAGGGGGAGGGGAGCGAGGGGGTACAGTTTGTGGGGGGGGGCGAGGAGAGCGGGGGGTGCAGTGGGGGGGGGGTCCTCACCGAAGGAGACGGTCGCCAGCGCTGCTGCCGGGGCTGCCACTGCGGCCGGAGGGGGGGGGGCCGCCCGCGGGGGGGGGGCCCGGGGGGGGAGGGGGGCCGAGGGTGGGCCGGGGGGGGCCGGTCGGTCGGAGGGTCGGAGGGCCGGTCGGAGGGCCGGTCGGAGGGTCGGTGGGTCGGAGGGTCCGTCGGGTGGGCGTCCCGGACAAAATGGCCGCCGCCGCGCCCCTCCCCCCCCTTCCCTCAGCCTCGCCGTCCCTCAGCGCGCAGCGCGGCCGGGCGAAATGGCGACGGCGCCATGGCGTCACGCGCATGCGCGCGCATGCGCGCAAGGCCCCCTCCCCGCCGTCCGGCCGGCCGGGAGGGGAGGCGGGGCCCAGCGCAGGGCCGACCGCCAGAGGGCGCGCGACTGGGACGTTCAGTCGTGCGTCCGTGCGTCCGTTCATTCATTCATTCATTCATTCATTCATTATTCATTCATTCATTCATTCATTCATTCCTTCCTTCGTTCGTTCTACTGTGTGCAGAGCACTGGACTAAGCGCTTGGGAAGTACAAGTTGGCAACATATAGAGGCGGTCATTCATTCAGTTGTATTTATTGAGCGCTTACTGCGTGCAGAGCACTGGACTGAGCGCTTGGGAAGTACAAGTTGGCAACATATAGAGACGATGATTCATTCATTCAATCATATTTATTGAGCGCTTACTGTGTGCAGAGCACTGGACTAAGCGCTTGGGAAGTACGAGTTGTCAACATATAGAGGCGGTCATTCATTCATTCATTCAATCGTATTTATTGAGCGTTTACTGTGGGCAGAGCACTGGACTAAGCGCTTGGGAAGTACAAGTTGACAGCATATAGAGGTGGTCATTCATTCATTCGTTCAATCATATTTATTGAGCACTTACTGTGTGCAGAGCACTGGACTGAGCGCTTGGGAAGGACAAGTTGGCAACATATAGAGACGGTCATTCATTCATTCATTCAATCGTATTTACTGAGCACTTACTGTGTGCAGAGCACTGGACTAAGCGCTTGGGAAGTACGAGTTGGCAACATATAGAGGCGGTCATTCATTCAATTGTATTTATTGAGCGCTTACTGTGTGCAGAGCACTGGGCTGAGCGCTTGGGAAGGACAAGTTGGCAACATATAGAGGAGGTCATTCATTCAATCGTATTTACTGAGCGCTTACTGTATGCAGAGCACTGGACTGAGCTCTTGAGAAGTACAATTTGGCAACATATAGAGGTGGTCATTCAGTCAATCAATCAATCATACTTATTGAGTGCTTACTGTGTGCAGAGCACTGGACTAAGCGCTTGGGAAGTCCAAATTGGCAACATATAGAGGTGGTCATTCATTCATTCAATTATATTTATTGAGCGCTTACTGTGTGCAGAGCACTGGACTAAGCACTTGGGAAGTACAAGTTGGCAAAATATAGAGGTGGTCATTCATTCAATTATATTTATTGAGCGCTTACTGTGTGCTGAGCACTGGACTAAGCGCTTGGGAAGGACAAGTTGGCAACATATAGAGACGGTCATTCATTCATTCAATCGTATTTACTGAGCGCTTACTGTATGCAGAGCACTGGACTGAGCTCTTGGGAAGTACAATTTGGCAACATATAGAGGTGGTCATTCAATCAATCAATCAATCATACTTATTGAGCGCTTACTGTGTGCAGAGCACTGGACTAAGCGCTTGGGAAGTCCAAGTTGGCAACATATAGAGGTGGTCATTCATTCATTCAATTATATTTATTGAGCGCTTACTGTGTGCAGAGCACTGGACTAAGCGCTTGGGAAGTACAAGTTGGCAAAATATAGAGGTGGTCATTCATTCAATTATATTTATTGAGCGCTTACTGTGTGCAGAGCACTGGACTATGCGCTTGGGAAGGACAAGTTGGCAACATATAGAGACGGTCATTCATTCATTCAATCGTATTTACTGAGCACTTACTGTGTGCAGAGCACTGGACTAAGTGCTTGCGAAGTACAAGTTGGCAACATATAGAGATGGTCCCTACCCGGCAGCGGGCTCACAGTCTGGAAGGGGGAGACAGACAACAAAGCAAAACATATTAACAAAATAAAATAAACATAGAATAGTAATATGTACAAGTGAAATAGAGTAATAAATCTGTACAAACGTATATACAGGTGCTGTGGGGAGGGGAAGGAGGTAAGGCGGGGGGATGGGGAGGGGGAGGAAGGGGAGAGGAAGGAGGGGGCTCAGTCTCATTCCATCATTCCTTCATTCATTCGTTCATTCATTCACTCATTCATTCATTCGTATTTATTGAGCGCTTATTGTGTGCAGAGCACTGGACTAAGCGCTTGGGAAAGGACAAATCGGGAACAGATAGAGACGGTCCCTACTCAACAGTGGGATCACAGTCTAGAGGGGGGAGAAGGGGGCACTGTACTAAGCGCTTGGAAAGTACAATTCAGCCACAAATAGAGACCATCCCTGCCCACATCACAGCCTAGAACGGGGGAGATAAAGACAACAAAACAAGTAAACAAGCATCAGTAGCATCACTATAAATAAATAGAATTATGGACATACATACATCATTAATATGCATGGATTTTCATTCATTCAATCGTATTTATTGAGCGCTTACTGTGTGCAGAGCACTGTACTAAGCGCTTGGGAAGTACGAGTTGGCAACATATAGAGATGGTCCCTACTGAAAAAAGGGCTCACAGTCTAGAAGGGGGAGACGGGCAACACAATAAAACATGGAGACGGGTGTCAAAGTCGTCAGAACAAATGGAATTAAAGCTAAATGCATATCATTAACAAAATAAATGGAATAATAAATATATACAAGTAAAATAAATAGAGCAGTAAATCTGTACAAATATATATATACAACTGCTGTGGGGAGGGGAAGGAGGTAGGGCGGGGGGATGGGGAGGAGGAGAGGAAAAAAGGGGCTCAGTCTGGGAAGGCCTCTTGGAGGAGGTGAGCTGTCTTAGTGGATACAGCCCGGGCTGGGAGTCAGAAGGACCTGGGTTCTAATCCCGGCTCTGCCACTTGTCTGCTGTGTGACCTTGCGCAAGTCACTTAACTTCTCTGTGCCTCAGTTCCCTCATCTGGAAAATGGGGGTTAAAAGTGTGAGCCCCACGTAGGACAACCTGATTACCCTGTATTTACCCCAGCGCTTAGAACAGTGCTTGGCACATAGTAAGTGCTTAACAAATACCATAATAATTATTATTACTGTTATTATTATTACAATTCAGCCGCAGATAGAGACAATCCCTGCCCACAACGGGCTCACAGTCTAGGAGGGGGGAGGGAGACAGACATCAAAATGAGTAAACAGACATCAGTCGCATCAATATAAGTAAATAAAATTATAGATATATGCACATCATTAATATAAATGAATAGAATTATAAATAGGTACATATATACACAAATGCTGTGGGGCGGGGAAGCAGATAGAGCAAAGGGAGCGAGTCAGGGCGATGGGGAGGGGGAGCATTGGAAAAGGGGAGGAGGTCATGGAATAATAATAATAATAATAATAATAATAATAATAATAATGCTGATGGTATTTGTTAAGTGCTTACTATGTGCCAAGCACTGTACTAAGCGCTGGGGTGCATACAAGCAAATCAGGTTGGACACAGTCCCTGTACCACGTGGGGCTCACAGTCTCAATCCTCATTTTACAGATGAAGGAACTGAGGCCCAGAGAAGTGAAGTGACTTGCCCACAGTCACCCAGCAGACAACAGAGAAGCAGCTTGGCTCAGTGGAAAGAGCCCGGGCTTTGGAGTCAGACGTGATGGGTTCAAATTCCGGCTCTGCCAGTTGTCAGCTGTGTGACTTTGGGCAATCAATCAATCAATCAATTGTATTTATTGAGCGCTTACTGTGTGCAGAGCACTGTACTAAGCGCTTGGGAAGTACAAGCTGGCAACATATAGAGACAGTTCCTACCCAACAGTGGGCTCACAGTCTAGAAGGGGGAGACAGAGAACAAAACCAAACATACTAACAAAATAAAATAAATAGACTAGATAGGTACAGGTAAAATAGGGCAAGTCACTTAACTTCTCTTTGCCTCAGTTCCCTCATCTGTCAAATGGGGACTAAGACTGTGAGCCCTCCATAATAATAATAATAATAGTGTTGGCACTTGTTAAGCGCTTACTATGTGCAAAGCACTGTTCTAAGCGCTGGGGGGGATACAAAGTGATCAGGTTGTCCCATGTGGGGTTCACAGTCTTAATCCCCATTTTACAGATGAGGTAACTGAGGCTCAGAGAAGTTAAGTGACTTGCCCAAGGTCACACAGCAGACATGTGGCAGAGCCGGGATTCGAACCCATGACCTCTGACTCCAAAGCCCGTGCTCTTTCCACTGAGCCCCGCTGCTTCTCTTGTCCCCATGGGACAACCTGATCACCTTGAAATCCCCCCCAGCGCTTAGAACCGTGCCATTATTATTATAAGTGGCAGAGCCGGGATTAGAACCCTTTACTTTCTGACTCCCAGCCCGCTTAGAACAGTGCTTGGCACATAGTAAGCGCTTAAGAAATACCGTAATTATTTAAGATGAAGCAACTTGTACTTCCCAAGCGCTTAGTACGGTGCTCTGCACACAGTAAGCTCTCAATAAATACGATTGATTGATTGATTGATCGATCTGTAAAATGGGGATTAAGGCTGTGAACCCCCCATGCGACAACTTGATCACCTTGTAACCTCCCTAGCGCTTAGAACAGTGTTTTGCACATAGTAAGCGCTTAATAAATGCCATTATTATCCAGCGCTTAGAACAGGGCTTTGCACATAGTAAGCGCTTAATAAATGCCATCATTATTATAATAAATACGACTGACTGAGTGAATGAATGCACCCAGTAAGCGCATTGAATGAATGAATGGATGGATGGATCCCCCTTCTAGACTGTGAGCCCACTGCTGTCTCCATGTGTTGCCAACTTGTACTTCCCAAGCGCTTAGTACAGTGCTCTGCACACAGTAAGCGCTCAATAAATACGATTGATTGATGACTGACTGATTGATTGGATGGACGACTCCCTCCCCGCCAAGGAGCAGTCAAGTTGCTGGAGTCTCCAGCCCCCCCATCTTACCTCCTTCCCTTCCCCACAGCACCTGTATATATGTATATATGTTTGTACAGATTTATTACTCTATTTATTTATTTATTTTACTTGTACATATCTATTCTATTTATTTTATTTTGTTAGTCTGTTTGGTTTTGTTCTCCATCTCCCCCTCTTAGACTGTGAGCCCACTGTTGGGTAGGGACTGTATATGTTGCCAACTTGGACTTCCCAAGCGCTTAGTCCAGTGCTCTGCACACAGTAAGCGCTCAATAAATACGATTGATTGATTGATTGATCGGAGAGAGCAGCAGGGGAGTCCATGTTGTATGGGGAGAGCCAGGTTTCGGCGACTGGGAGGAGGAGTGATTGAGTCAGGAACAGGTCAAGGATGATGAAGATGTTGCCAATTTGTACTTCCCAAGCGCTTAGTACAGTGCTCTGCACATAGTAAGCGCTCAATAAATACGATTGATGATGATGATGATGATGAAGGGAAGCTTCCCCATGATGGAGCCTCTGGGCTCCACAGGCCACACTTGGCTGAAGCTGGGGCGGGGGGACGGAGGTGAGGGTTGCCATTGGGACAGGAGGGCTGGGATGGTGCGGAGAGGGCCCGGGGGGAGAGTTGATGGGACATGGTGGGGTGGGTGAGGTAAACTACAGCAATAACAAATTAATTCGGTGATTCCCAGAGGAGATGGCTGAATTGTCCTCGGGGCCTTGAGAGTAACACGGAGTAAACAGCCTGGGTTAAGCTAATTAGGTGTGAAAGCAGGCAGCTTTTGAAATGTAAAAATGTCCAACAACAATAATAATGATTATATTAGTATTGCTAAGTGCTTACTGAGTGCAAAGCACTCTTCTAAGCACTGGGGTAGATACAAGGTAATCAGGCTGTCCCACATGGGGCTCACAATCTTAATCCCCACCTTTGTCGCCTGGGGGTTATCATCATCATCATCATCAATCGTATTTATTGAGCGCTTACTATGTGCAGAGCACTGTACTAAGCGCTTGGCAAGTACAAATTGGCAACATATAGAGACAGTCCCTACCCATCAGTGGGCTCACAGTCTAAAAGGGGGAGACAGAGAACAAAACCAAACATACCAACAAAATAAAATAATAATGATGGCATTTGTTAAGCGCTTACTATGTGCGAAGCACTGTTCTAAGCGCTGGGGAGGGTACAACGCGATGAGGTTGTCCCACTTGGGGCTCACAGTCTTAATCCCCATTTTACAGATGAGGTAACTGAGGCCCAGAGAAGTGAAGTGACTTGCCCAGAGTCAGCTGACAATTGGTGGAGCCGGGATTTGAACCCATGACCTTTAACTCCAAAGCCCGAGCTCTTTCCAATGAGCCACGCTGCTTCTCTAGTAGCTGTAGTCCGGAAGCCGCAGGCACATTTATTAATAATAAGGTATTTATTAAGCACTTACTATGTGCCAAGCACTGTTCATTCATTCATTCATTCAATCGTATTTATTGAGCGCTTACTGTGTGCAGAGCACTGTACTAAGCGCTTGGGAAGTCCAAGTTGGCAACATATAGAGATGGTCCCTACCCAACAGTGGGCTCACAGTCTAGAAGGGGGAGACAGACGACAAAACAAAACATGTGGACGGGTGACAGTGGCACAGAGTTAGCGCTTAACAAGTTCCACAGTTGTTGTTATTATTAGTCGGGGAGACTGGATCCAACCTGATTAGTTTCTATCTACTCCAGCTCTTAGTACAGTGCCTGGTGGGAAAAGTGGGTGGGTGGAGACTATTTGGGAGACCGTAGACTCCCCCTCTAGACATCATCATCATCAATCGTATTTATTGAGCGCTTACTATGTGCAGAGCACTGTACTAAGCGCTTGGGAAGTACAAATTGGCAACATATAGAGACAGTCCCTACCCAACAGTGGGCTCACAGTCTAAAAGGGGGAGACAGAGAACAAAACCAAACATACTAACAAAGTAAAATAAATAGAATAGATATGTACAAATAAATTAAATAAATAAATAAATACAGTAAAAAAATATGTACAAACATATATACATATATACAGGTGCTGTGGGGAAGGGACACTATTCTAAGCACTGTCCTAAGTTCGCATTATTAAAACAAGAGAAGCAGCGTGGCTCAGTGGAAAGAGCATGGGCTTTGGAGTCAGAGGTCACGGGTTCAAATCCCGGCTCCACCAATTATCAGCTGTGTGACTTTGGGCAAATCACTTCACTTTATTTTACTTGTACATATCTATTCTATTCATTTTATTTTGTTAATATGTTTTGTTTTGTTCTCTGTCTCCCCCTTCTAGACTGTGAGCCCACTGTTGGGTAGGGAACGTCTCTATATGTTGCCAACTTGTACTTCCCAAGCGCTTAGTACAGTGCTCTGCATACAGTAAGCGCTTAATAAATACGATTGATTGATTGATTGATTGATTGACTCTCTGGGCCTCAGTTACCTCAGCTGTAAAATGGGGATGAAGACTGTGAGCCCCCTGTGGGACAAGCTGGTTGCCTTGTAACTTCCCCAGTGCTTAGAACAGTGCTTTGCACATAGTAAGTGCTTAATAAATGCCATTATTATTATTATTATTTTAACAAATGCCACAATTATTATTATTATCATGCCTGCCAACTCTATTGTATTGAATTCTCCCGAGGGCATAGTATAGTGCTCGGCACTCAGTAAGTGCTCAATAAATACCATGGATACGTTGACTGACTGACTGATTCCCCAATCTACACCTCTTCCAGACCTTTCTTTAAAAAAAAAATTTTATTTGTTAAGCGTTTACTATGAGGCTCAGAGAAGTGAAGTGATGTACCCAAGGTCACACGGCAGGCTAGTGACAGAGCTGGGATTAGAACCCAAGTTCTCTGACACCCAGGCCCCAGATTCTTTCCAATAGGACCTTCTCCTGGAAGCTGATTAGGGTTTATCATTCATTCAATCGTATTTATTAAGCGCTTACTGTGTGCAGAGCGCTGTACTAAGCGCTTAGTACAGGTTTTATCCTCCCCTTGCCTCCAACAATGCTTTGCAGCCCGAGGTCTCACTAGCCACTTTAAGGTGTGTCATGATATAAGAATATCCCTGTTTGCTTGTGAATAGGTTTGGTTATTTCTGTCCCTGTCTTGTTACGTAATTGTCTTTTTCTGTCTCTATGGGTTCTGTCTCCCCCAGCCAACTATTAATCCCTGTCCCTCCCTCAGTGTCCAGCACAGCGTGTGTGTGTGTGTGTGTATGTGTGTGTGTCTTGTCTCCCACTAGACTAGAAGCAGGATGGCCTAGAGGACGAGGGTCCTAATCCCGGCTCCGCCAATTTTCGGCTTTGTGACCTTGTCACTTGTCACTTCTCTTGGCCTCTGCTTCCTCATCTGTCAAATGAGGATTAACAGTGTGAGCCCCGTGTGGGACAGGGACTGTGTCCAACCTGATTACCTTGTATCTACCCCAGGGCTTAGAACAGTGCTTGGCACATAGTAAGCGTTTAAAAAGTACCATAATTACTTCATTGTTGTTGTTGGGCAGCCCCTCTAAGGTCAGGAACATCCTCTTCTGCACCTTCTGTCCCTCTTTGGGAACCCAGTGCAGCGTGAGTGTGGTGTGTGTGTGTGTGTGTGTGTCCCATCTCCCTCAACAAGCTCCCCCCTCCATGAACACACAAGCAGCCATGGGGGTCTGGCCCTTTAATGAACACTCACACATATCACAGTTGGGACATCGTCCTGGGCCCAAGGGGTGGGGGGCAAGCTGGGGAGGGGTCTACAGGGCTGGACTCCCGGTCCTCCCCCGGTGAGGGGTGGCGGGATGGGGCGAGCTTCCGGATGGCCCCCCGTTTTCAGCTGTTGTCCCAGAAAAAGGCGTTGCAGGCCACGGTGAGAGTGGCCACCAGTACCACGTACTCCTGGAAATCCACTTCGCCGTCCCCGTTCTCGTCCAGATCCTTCAGAATCTTGTCCACCACCTCGGTGTCCCTCTGAACCTGCCGGAGAGAGGGTTGGGGCTGGGGGCTCTGGGGTGGGGGGCTGGACCTGAGGGACAGGGGCTCACTCCGGGGCGGGGGGTCAGGCGGGAAGAAGCCAGGGGGGCGGGGGGGCTCGTGTCCAGGAAGCCGGTGAACTCGGCCTGCAGCAGGGGTGAGGCCCGAAAGGACCAGGAGGAAAGGAGCAGGGAGCACCAAAGCGGGGGTCAGGTGGGGCGGGGGGCTCACATCCAGGAAACCGGCCAGCTCGGCCTGCAGCAGCTCCTTCAGCTCCTTCTTGCTGAGTTTGTACTTGTCTCCCTCTTTGCCCGAGTGGGTGTGGAAGATGTTGATGAGGGATTCCATGGCCTGCTCCAGTTCCGACCCCATGGTGGGGGCACCCGGTGTGGCACCTGAGGGGTTAACCCTGACAGGGCGAGACCGCTGGGGTGGGGGGTGGGGAGAGGGTTCCCCCAACCCCCGGGGGGCGGTCAGAGACTTGGTTGCGCCCTCACCACTCTGCCCAGTTTGAGGGGGTTATCATTGTGTCTTGTCCCTCCCACCCTCTCCCTGCCCTTACAGAAGAATAATAAGAATAATAATTATGGTATTTATTAAAGGCTTACTATGTGCCAGGCACTGTACTAAGCATTGGGCTAGATAGAAGCCAATCAGGTTGGACACTGTCCCAGTCCCTCATGGGGCTCACAGTCTTAATCCCCATTTTGCAGATGCGGTAACCGAGGCCCAGAGAATTGAAAAGACTCGCCCAAGGTCACACAGCAGATAAGTAGCAGAGTCGGGATTAGAACTCAGGTCCTTCTGATTCCCACTAGGCCATGCTGCTTCCCCCAAAGAAATCCATCTGCCCCACCTCCCCTGGGCCCCCCGCTAGTCTTCCCCAGGGTTCCCCCACTTTTGGTCTACCTCCACCCCCCCACCCCGACTACTGAATTTGGAGGGGTCTGGGGTGGGTGGAGTGGGGAGGCTGGGCTGGTGTTTGTGTGTGTGTGTGTGTTTGTGTGATCAGCTGGTCCACCCCCCAACCCAGCTCAGATGTCCCCTGTCCCCCCCCGCTTTCCCCCACCCATCTCGGGGACAATGACTACCTTATGTGGTCCCCCCGTCCCCCAGGAATGGGAGAGGCAGTTGCTATGGGGATGGGGGGCGGTGGGAAACTGGAACCCGGGACGATGGGGTGATAAAGAAGGGGGGGCATGGACAGATCCGTTTACAGGAGATAGCTGGGGGGGAGGGGGGACGGGTGGCGTCATGGGGTAAATTAGAGGGCAGCGGGTGAGGGGGTCGTGGGAAAAGGGCAGCACCCCATCAGACTGGGCCAGGCCTTGGGGGGAGCGACAACTGTGACCAGTTGCCCAGTGGACTCCCCAATCTATCCGGCTGTGTTGGAGCAGGGGGTAGGGGGCTGGGAAGGGATGGGGGGTAGAGGACGAGTCCTGAGGGGGTGGGCGCCAAGTGTGTGTGTGGGTTCTCCACAGCTAATAATAATAATAATAATAATGTTGGTATTTGTTAAGCGCTTACTATGTGCAAAGCACTGCAACCCCTCAGACCCCCCCACCTGCCCATATCGTCCTCCCCCCACCCAGCAGAGCTTCCCCAGTCCCCCAACCCATCACCCCGGGTACTCACGAACAGAGAGGGTCGGAGGAGATGGGGGGCTTCGAGGTGCGACCGGCGGGCCTGGGCCAGGCACGGCGTCCTGCGTCCTGGGCCCTCGGGAGCGGCAGTGACGGACACCAGGTGCCAGTGCCCGGTTTTGGTTGGCCCCCTCTCCCCGGCCCCCCTGCCCACAGCTCCGCCCCATCACCGGACACCAGCCAGCGGGGAGGGGGCAGCGGGGGCCGCTGGACAAGAGGCCTCTGTCTGCTCTTGGCTCCGGGAAGGGAGCGGTCGGGGCCCTTGAGGCTGACCCAACTCCCACCCCACTACGCAGCATGGCACACAGGCTAGACCCCAGGCCTAAGAGTCACAAATTCATGAGTTCTAATCCCCCTTGTCTGCTGGGGGACCTTGGGCGAGTCAGTTCACAAGCGCTTAGGACAGTGCTCTGCATGCAGTAAGCGCTCAAGAAATACGATTGATTGATTCATTCTGTGGGCCTCAGTTGCCTCCTCGGGAAAATGAAGATTGAGACTGTGAGCTCCAAGTGGGACAGGGGTGGTGTCCAACCTGATTTTGCTTGCATCCACTCCAGCGCTTAGTACAGTGCCTGGCACATAGTAAGCGCTGTCTCTATAGGTTGCCATCTTGTACTTTCCAAGCGCTTAGTACAGTGCTCTGCACACAGTAAGCACTCAATAAATATGATTGATTGATTGATTGATTAACAAATACCACTATTATTATTACAAGTTAATCGGATTGGATACAGTCCCTGTCCCACACAGGGCTCACACTCTTAATCCCCATTTTAATAACAATAATAATAATAATAATGGCATTTATTAAGCGCTTACTATGTGCAAAGCACTGTTCTAAGCGCTGGGGAGGTTCTCCATTTTAATAATAATAATAATAATAATGGCATTTATTAAGTGCTTCCTATGTGCAAAGCACTGTTCTAAGCACTGGGGAGGTTACAAGGTGATCAGGTTGTCCCACAGGGGGCTCACAGTCTTAATCCCCATTTTACAGATGAGGGAACTGAGGCACAGAGAAGTGAAGTGATTTGCCCAAAGTCACACAGCTGACAGTTGGCGGAGCTGGAATTTGAACCCGTGACCTCCGACCCCACATCCCGTGCTCTTTCCACTGAGCCACGCTGCCTCTTTTATTTTACAGAGGAGGTAACCGAGGCCCAGAGAAGTGAAGTGACTTGTTAAGGTCATACAGCAGATGTGTGGCGGAGCGGGGATTAGAACCCAGGATCTTCTGATTCCCAAGCCCCGGGCTGTCTGTGCTAAGCCATCCATAGGGAGGGGAAAGGGAAGGGGAGCAGGCATTGGCGGAGCGGGGATTAGAACCCAGGATCTTCTGATTCCCTCTATCTGCTAAGCCATCCATAGGGAGGGGAAAGGGAAGGGGAGCAGGCATTGGGGGAACCCATCTCCCTTTCTCACCCTCAGACCCATTCATTCAATCATATTTATTAAGCGCCTACTGTATGTGGGGCACTGTACTAAGCACTTGGGAAAATACAGTTCAACAATAAACAGTGACATTCCCTACTCACCACGAGCTCAGAGTCTAGACCCCACTCTCTCCTCCTGGGTGCCCCCCTCCCCTTTGACCCCCATCCCTTCCCTTCCTGGGGACCCCAGGACTCCCCATTCCTGGGGCTTTCCAAAGCCCCCAGCACACCTCCCCCCGGGGAGAGGGGTGATGCACTAACTCTCTCCCTCTGTGTCCCTACCTCCCACCCCCCAAAAAAACCAATTCCCCATCTCCCTCAACTGTAAAATGGGATGAAGACTGTGAGCCCCATGTGGGACAGGGACCCGATTTACTTGTATCCACCCCAGGGCTTAGTAAAGTGTCTGTCCCATAATAATATTAATAATAATAATAACAATAGCGTGGCTTAGTGGAAAGAGCGGGGGCTTGGGAGTCAGAGGACGTGGGTTCTAATCCCAGATCCGCCACTCGTCTGCTGTGTGACCTTGGGTAAGCCACTTAACTTCTCCGTGCCTCAGTGACCTCATCTGTCAAATGGGGATTAAGACTGTGAGCCCCACGTAGGACAACCTGGTTCCCTTTTATCTACCCCAGCGCTTAGAACAGTGCTTGGCACATAGTAAGCGCTTAACAAATGCCATCATTATTAGTAGTAGTAGTACTTGTTGAGCGCTTACTATGTGCCAAGCATTGTTCTAAGCCCAGGGTAGATACAAAGTTAATGACTGGACTCAATCCCCGTCCCACAAGGGGCTCGCTGTCTTCATCCCTAATTTTATACTTTTGAGGGAGATGGGGGATTTTGCTCGTCTCCACCCCAGGGCTTATTACAGGGCCTGGCACATGGTAAGCGCTTAACCAATGTCATCGTTGTTATTATGTTACAGATGAGGTCACTGAGGCCCAGAGAAGTGAAATGACTTGTCCAAGGCGACGAGCGTTTAACAAACGGTACAGTTATTATGATTATTATTATTGCTGTCCCTCCCCTGTGTCCCCATTCCGTTCTTCTGTCCTCGGGGTGCCCCCTGCCTCGTCTCCCCAGTGTGCGGGGGCGATCAGGGGGTGATCCCCCTCGTCCCCCTCTCCATCCCCCCCATCTTACC
This sequence comes from Tachyglossus aculeatus, assembly GCF_015852505.1. NCBI lineage: Eukaryota > Metazoa > Chordata > Mammalia > Monotremata > Tachyglossidae > Tachyglossus > Tachyglossus aculeatus. Next base: position 11,069,363 of record NC_052096.1, on the reverse strand, counting down.
TCCTTCCATTCCCCACAGCACCTGTATAGATGTATATATGTTTGTACATATTTATTACTCTATTTATTTATTTATTTATTTTACTTGTACATATCTATTCTATTTATTTTATTTTGTTAGTATGTTTGGTTTTGTCTCCCCCTTTTAGACTGTGAGCCCACTGTTGGGTAGGGCCTGTCTCTGTATGTTGCCAATTTGTACTTCCCAAGCGCTTAGTACAGTGCTCTGCACACAGTAAGCGCTCAATAAATACGATTGATGATGATGATGATGATGATGGGGGATTTTGCTCGTCTCCACCCCAGCGCTTATTACAGGGCCTGGCACATGGTAAGCGCTTAACCAATGTCATCGGTATTATTATGTTACAGATGAGGTCACCGAGGCCCAGAGAAGTGAAATGACTTGTCCAAGGCGACGAGCGTTTAACAAACGGTACAGTTATTATGATCATTAGAGAAGCAGCGTGGCTCAATGGAAACAGCACGGACATTGGAGTCAGAGGTCATGGGTTCAAATCCCGGCTCCACCACTTGTCAGCTGTGTGACTTTGGGCAAGTCACTTAATCAATCAATCAATCAATCAATCGTATTTATTGAGCGCTTACTATGTGCAGAGCACTGTACTAAGCGCTTGGGAAGTACAAATTGGCATCACATAGAGACAGTCCCTACCCAACAGTGGGCTCACAGTCTAAAAGGGGGAGACAGAGAACAGAACCAAACATACCAACAAAATAAAATAAGTAGGATAGAAATGTACAAGTAAAATAAATAAATAAATAAATAAATAGAGTAAGAAATATGTACAACCATATATACATATATACAGGTGCTGCGGGGAAGGGAAGGAGGTAAGACGGGGGGATGGAGAGGGGGACGAGGGGGAGAGGAAAGAAGGGGCTCAGTCTGGGAAGGCCTCCTGGAGGAGGTGAGCTCTCAGCAGGGCCTTGAAGGGAGGAAGAGAGCTAGCTTGGGTCTGGGCCTCATCTGTAAAATGGGGATGAAGACTGTGAGCCCCCTTGGGACAACCTGATCACCTTGTAACCTCCCCAGCGCTTAGCACAGTGCTTTGCACATAGTAAGCGCTTAATAAATGCCATTATTATGATGATTATTCTTATTGCAGTCCCTCCCCTGTGTCCCCATTCCGTTCTTCTGTCCTCGGGGTGTCTCCTGCCTCGTCTCCCCAGTGTGCGGGGGGCGATCAGGGGGTGATCCGGGGCGGAGTCCCGGTCCTCTAGGAAACTAGACGCTGGGGGCGACGCCCCCGAACCGCCCAGCCCTGGCCCTCCTCCTGCCGACCCCGCCCTCCAGCCCGGAATAAAACCGTGGCCCGCGGCGCCCCACGCCCGTCCACCCATCCGGCCGTCCATCAGCCCACCAGTCCGGGTAAGGGGGGTCACTCCCTCCCCCTCCCACCCCCCCCAGGCCTCCTCTGTGTGTGTTGTCCTGGCCCCCTCCCCATCCCTCCTCCCAACAGAAAGGGATTCGAGGTGGGGGGGGAGGCACCCAGTGGGTGAAGGGGTGGGTTATTTGGGGGGGCAGAAGTGAAAGTTCACAGCTTCCACCTCCTCCCCACTCCTCATTCCATCCCCAGGGGTAATAAGATCTCTGAGTTCACCCACAGATTTCTCGGGGACCCGGGAGAGGAAAAGCCCCCCCATCACAACCCCCTCCCACCCTTTATCCCCCAACTCCCAGGGAGCTGCAGAGACCCCTCACCCCCAATCCCTCTTTTCTCCCACTTCCTTCTGCGTCATCCTGACTTGCTCCCTTTATTCACCCCCCTCTCCGGCCCCACCGCACTCACGTCCATCTCTCTCCTTTTATTTATTTCTATTCATGTCCGCCTCCCCCTCTAGACTGTCAGCTTGTCGTGGGCAGGCATCGTGTCTGTTGATTGTTCCGTTATCTTCTCCCAAGCGCTTAGTATAGTGCTCTGCGCACAGGAAGCGCACAATAAATACGATTGAGTGACTGAATCCCATCCCCAAGGGTCTCTGAGTTCACCCACAGATTTCTTGGGGAGCTGGAGGGGGGAAAGGAAACTCCCCCCCATCACCTGGTGCCCCACCGCCCTCTCCCAGCTCTTGTCCACCACCTCCCAAAGAGCTATAGAGACCCATCCTTAAATCCCCCTTTCCTCTTCTCCCACTCCCTTCTGCGTCATCCCACCCTGCTCCCTTTATTCTTCCCCCCTTCCAGCCCCACAACACTTAAGTCCACATCTGTCACTTTATTTCTATTCATGTCTGCCTCCCCTCTAGCCTGTAAGCTCCTCATGGGCAGGAAATGTGTCTGTTTATTGTTCTACTGTCCTCTCCCAAGCGCTTAGTGCAATGCTCTGCACACAATAAGCACTCCATCAATATGATTGAGTGAATGGATGAAGGAACCCAGCCTTCAGGGACACCCCGCTCGCTGCCCAGGGACCCAAACCCGGAGACCCCACTGTCTCTCTCTCTAGCACCTACCCGCCGAAGCTCCCGATCTGCCCCTGGACCCCAGCCCACCCCTGGAGACGATGGCGACGGAGCCCCTGACGGAGCTGGAGGCGGCGATTGAGACTGTGGTGACCACCTTCGTCACCTTCGCCGGGCAGGAGGGCCGCAAGGGCAGCCTCAATGCCAGCGAGTTCAAGGAGCTCGCCACCAAGCAACTCCCGCACCTGCTGAAGGTAGCAGGTCACCGGGGATTGGGAGCTGGGAGAGTGGGAACCCCAGGGAACTAGGCGGGGAAAAGCAGCGAGGCCTAATGGCAACAGCACGGGACTGGGACTCAGAAGGACCTGGGTCCTACTCCCGGCTCCGCCACTTGTCTGCTGTGTGACCCTGGGCAAGTCACTTCACTTCTCTGTGCTGCAATTCCCTCATCTGTAACATGGTTATCAAGAGTGTAAGCCCCATGTGGGACAGGGGCTGTGTCCAACCTGATTGACTGTGAGCCCACTGTTGGGTAGGGACTGTCTCTCTATGTTGCCAATTTGTACTTCCCAAGCGCTTAGTACAGTGCTCTGCACACAGTAAGCGCTCAATAAATACGATTGATGATGATGAACTTGTATCCACTCCAGTGCTTAGTACAGCGCCTGGTGCATAATAAGCACTTTACAAAAGCCAAAAAAACTAAAGAAGGGGTACAGGCCAGGGGACCACAAGAGTGTATGGCTCAGGACAGGGTTGTAACAAAACGCCTAGGAATGCTGTGGCCACTGGAGTGCGACTGTGACAGGACACAACTGTGGTTGTGCGACTGGCTGTCGGTAGCTTTGATTGGGCATAGGGGGCCATTGGTGATTGCGACTGATGGTGCGATGGTGCGTATGTGGCTGTGATTGGACGATGGGTTGTGCGTGGCTGTTTTGGGGAGGGTTGTGACTATGGGCGATTGTGGCTGATGGGGCGATGGGGCGTACGTGGCTGAGATTGGACGACGGGTTGTGCGCGGCTGTGATTTTGCCCGGCTGGGAGTGGGCGATGGGTTGGTGTGGGTGGAATCGGACAGCTGTGACCGTTGGCGAGGGTGACCGACTGGACGATGGCTTGTTCACTGCTGTTCGCCATCGTGGCTGATTGGGTGTGGAGCGGGGGGGTGGGGGGTGGAGGGGGTGATTAGAGGGGACTGGGGGACTCAGAAAGAGTCTGGGTGACCATGACTTCTGTAGATTGGTACCTTGAAGCACTTAGGTACCTAATTTTAAAATATAAATTACTTATTCGTATTAATGCCTTTCTCCCCCTCTAGACTGTAAACTCATAATATTAATATTTGCTTAGCACTTACCGTATGCCAAGCACTGTACTAAGCGCTGGGAGAGATACAAGGTAATCGGGTTGGACGCAGTCCCTGTCCCACATAGTCTTAAACCCCATTTTCCAGATGAGGGAACTGAGGCCCAGAGAAGTGAAGCAACTTGCCCAAAGTCACACAGCTGACAGGCGGCAGGGCCGGAATTAGAATCCAGGTCCTTATGACTCTCAGGTCCAATGTGCTATATGTTAGGCCACATTGCTTCTCTGTTATGGGCAGGGAATGCGTCTGCTAATTCTGTTGTATTGTACTCTCCTAAGAGCTTAGTACAGCACTCAATAAATACCACTGGTTGATCGATTGGAGGTGCCTGGGTGATGCTGGAGGTCAATAACTCTGGCCGATGGTGAGAGGGGCTAGTAAGAGACGGCGTGGTCTAGTGGATAGAGCACGGGATTAGAAGTCAGAGGGCCCAGTCCAGTGTGCCTCAGTGGCTAGATCCCGGTCCTGGGAGTCAGAAGAACCTGGGTTCTAATTCTGGCTCTGCCACTTACCTGCTCTAGACCTTGGGCAAGTCACTTCACTTCTCTGGGCCTCAGTTACCTCATCTGTAAAATGGGGATTAAGGCTGGAAGCCCCGTTGAGGACATGGACTGTACCCAACCTGATTTCTTTGTCTCTGCCCAAGTGCTTAGAACAGTGCCTGGTACATAGTAAGTGCTTAACAAATACCATTAAAAAAAAAGAAATCCCAGCTCTACCACCATCCTTCTGTGCAACCTCGGGCAGGTCACTTAACCTTTCTAGATCTCAATTTCCTCATCTATAAAATGAATATAAGATATCTGGTCTTCCTACCTTTTTAGCTTGTGAGCCCCTTATGGGCCAGAGGTGGTTCAATCTCATTGTCTCGCTTCTAGCCCAGAGCTTAGCACAGTCTTTGGCACTTAGTAAGCACTTAATCAATACCATGCTGATTCATTTGGTCCAAACAAATTCCTTCCTCTCCACCCCTGTGATTTGGGAATTGGAAGAGACTGCTTCTGCTTCTCAGCCAACATTTTTTCCCTTAAGGGTGATGTGTCATGTTGAAGTATGTGTGTGTGTGTGTTTTGTGTGTCTGGGAATGTGTTTGTGTCTGTGGAAGTATGTGGGTGTGTAGAATGCAAAGGTGTGTATTGTGAGTCCATGGGAGGGGTGTGTGTGTGTGTGTGTGTGTGTGTGTGTGCGTGTGTGTGTGTGTGTGTGTGTGTGTTCATTGGTGTGAGAGGGGCTTGGGAAAAGTGGGGTGTGAGCCCACTGTTGGGTAGGGACTGTCTCTATATGTCGCCAACTTGTACTTCCCAAGCGCTTAGTACAGTGCTCTGCACACAGTAAGCACTCAATAAATACGATTGATGATGATGGTGTGCTTTCATTCATTCATTCATTCAATCATATTTATTGAGCGCTTAACTGTGTGTAAAGCACTGGACTAGACTAGAAGACAGTCTACTCTTCTAGACTGTGAGCCCACTGTTGGGCAGGGACCGTCTCTATATGTTGCCAACTTGTACTTCCCAAGCGCTTAGTACAGTGCTCTGCACACAGAAAGCGCTCAATAAATACGATTGAATGAATGAATGAATAGGTGCTTGGGAGAGTACAATATAATAATAATAATAATAAACCTAGTATTTATTAAGCACTAACTATGTACTGTACTAAGCCCTGGGGTGGATCCAAGCAAATCGGGTTGGACACAGTCCCTGCCCCACGTGAGGCTCACAGTTTCAATCCCCATTTTACAGATGAAGTAATTGAGGCACACAGAAGTTATGTGACTTGCCCAAGGTCACACAGCAGGCAAGTGGCAGAGCCAGAATTAGAACCCATGACCCTGTGTTCTCTCCATTACAAGACTCATTCCTATACCAAGCTTACGGTCTAGTCTACTGCTTGGACTCAGTGTCCCCCCCACCCCGGTCCCTCTTCCCTGCCCTCCCATGCAGGACGTGTCCCTGGACGAGAAGATGCGGAGCCTGGACGTGAACCAGGATTCGGAGCTGCGCTTCCACGAATACTGGAGGCTGATCGGGGAGCTGGCCAAGGGGCTGAGGAAGGACAAGATGGCCAAGAAGAAGTGACGGACGAGGGTCCGGTCGGCCGGCCGGGTGGAGCCGGGCGCGGGGGAGGGAAGCGGTCGAGCTGAACAACGGAAATAAAGTCAGCCCCCCTCACCAAAGTGCCTCAGTGATGCTTACAGACCTCCCTGTCCCCTTCAGTCAATCAGTGGGGTTTATTGAGCGCTTACTGTGTGCACAGCGCTTGGGAGAGTACTCTGCAACAGAGCTGGTAGACACGTTCCCTACCCACAATTTTTTTATTATGGTATTTGTTAAGCGCTTGCTATGAGCCAGGCTTCACGTCTCTGAGCCTCGGTTCCCTCATCTGTAAAATGGAGATTGAGACTGTGAGCCCCACATGGGAGAGGGACTGTGTCCAACCCAATTTGCTTGTGTCCACTCCATCATCATCATCATCAATCGTATTTATTGAGTGCTTACTATGTGCAGAGCACTGTACTAAGCGCTTGGGAAGTACAAATTGGCAACATATAGAGACAGTCCCTACCCAACAGTGGGCTCACAGTCAAAAAGGGGGAGACAGAGAACAAAACCAAACATACTAACAAAATAAATGGAAAATAAATAAATAAATAAATAGAGTAATAAATCTGTACAACCATATATACGTATATACAGGTGCTGTGGGGAAGGGAAGGAGGTAAGATGGGGGGATGGAGAGGGGGACGAGGGGGAGACGAAGGAAGGGGCTCAGTCTGGGAAGGCCTCCTGGAGGAGGTGAGCTCTCATTAGGGCCTTGAAGGGAGGAAGAGAGCTAGCTTGGCGGAGGGGCAGAGGGAGGGCATTCCAGGCCCGGGGGAGGACGTGGGCCGGGGGTCGACGGCAGGACAGGCGAGAACGAGGTACGGTGAGGAGCACTCACTGTCTTGAGCACTCCAGCGCTTAGTACAGTGCCTGGAACAGAGTAAGCACTTAACAAATGCCATTGTTGCTATTATTATTATTAATAAGCGCTGTGGTAGATTAAATTGAGCCCCCTCCTTCCTCTCCTCCTCCTCCCCCTCCCCAACCCCCCGCCTCACCTCCTTCCCCTCCCCACAGCACCTGTATATATGTATGTATATTTGCATGTATTTATTATTATATTTATTTATTTATTTTATTTGTACATATTTATTCTATTTATTTTATTTTGTTAATATGTTTTGTTTTGTTGTCTGTCTTCCCCTTTTAGACTGTGAGCCCGCTGTTAGATAGGGACCGTCTCTATATGTTGCCAACTTGTACTTCCCAAGCGCCTAGTACAGTGCTCTGCACACAAATAAATACGATTGATTGAATGAATGAATGAATTAGAGCTAATGGATTGGACACAGTCTACATCCCACATAATAATAACAATAATAACAATAATAATAATGGTATTTGTTAAGCGCTTACTCTGTGCCAGGCACTGTATTAAGCACGGGAGTGGATACAAGCAAATTGGGTTGGACACAGTCCCTGTCCCATGTAGGGCTCACTGTCTTAATCCCCGTTTTCCAGATGAGGTAACTGAGGCACGGAGAAGTGAAGTGACTTGCCCAAGATCCCACAACAGACACATAGCAGAATTGGGATTAGAACACTGGTCCCAAGCCCAGGCCCTATCCACTAGACAACATTGTTTCTCATAGTAATAACTGTGGTATTTTTTATATAGTAATAATAATAATAGTTGTGGTATTTGTTAAGTGCTTACTATGTGCCAGACACTGTACTAAGCGTTGGGGCAGATACAAGGTAACTGGGTTGGACACAGTCCCTGCCCTACACTGGGTTCACAGTCCACCACTTGTCACCTGTGTGACCTTGGGCAAGTCACTTCACTTTTCTGTGCCTCAGTTACCTCCTCTGTAAAATGGGGATTAAGACCGTGAGCCCCACGTGGGACAAGCTGATCACTTTGTAAATTCCCCAGCGCTTAGTACAGTGCTTTGCACATAGTAAGCGCTTAATAAATGCCATCATTATTATTATTCACACCTTGCCCCTTCCTGCTCCCCCCCTCGACCACGTGGTCAAGCCACAGAACAATCAATCAATCAATCGTATTTATTCATTCATTCAATCGTATTTATTGAGTACTTACTGTGTGCAGAGCACTGTACCAAGCCCTTGGGAGAGTACAATAGAGCAAAATTGGTAGACACATTCCCTGCCCACAGTGGAGCTTCCACTCTAGAGGGGGAGACAGACGGCAACATAAATAAATAAATTATGGATAGCTATGTAAGGAATTCGGAGGGAGGAATTTGGGTGAGTATTCCCAGTTCCCTGTCTGGGATTGAGGTACTCCTCCCCCTGGGCCTTCCTTGGGGCATCCTCTTCCAACTGGGCTCCTCTTAGTGGAGGGGTTGCTGCAGCCTGGGTCCCCTGTAGCACAGTGAAGTGCTTAGTACAGTGCTCTGCACACAGTAAGCGCTCAATAAATATGACTGAATGAATGAATGGATAATACCTGTGGCATTTGTTAAGCGCTTACTATGTGCCAGGCACTGTACTAAGTATTAGGGTAGATCCAAGCCAATCGGGTTGGACGCAGTCCCACGTGGGGCTCACAGTCTCAATCCCCATTTTGCAGAGGATCCATCCCTCAGCTGTGGGGCTGAGGTGGGGGGTGAGTTTACTGTTGTACTGTACTCTCCCAAGCGCTTAGTACAGTGCTCTGCGCACAGTAAGCGCTCAATAAATACGATTGAATGAATAAAGGGAGCAAATCAGGGTCAGCAGAAGGGAGTGGAAGAAGAATCAGTCAGTCAATCAGCGTGGCTCAGTGGAAAGGGCATGGGCTTTGGAGTCAGAGGTCATGGGTTCAAATCCCGGCTCTGCCACCTGTCAGCTGTGTGACTTTGGGCAAGTCACTTCACTTCTCTGGGCCTCAGTTACCTCATCTGTAAAAGGGGGATGAAGACTGTGGGCCCCCTGTGACAACCTGATCATCTTGTAACCTCCCCAGCGCTTAGAACAGTGCTTTGCACATAGTAAGCACTTAATAAATGCCATCATCATTATTATTATTGAGCGGTTACTGTGTGTAGAACACTGTACTAAGTGCTTAGGAGAGGACAATAGAACAATAAACAAACATTAATTCATTCATTCAATTGTATTTATTGAGCGCTTACTGTGTGCAGTGCACTGTACTAAGCGTTTAGAAAGTACAATTCGGCAACAGATAGAGACAATCGCTACCCAGCGACAGGCTCACAGTCTAGAAGGGGGAGACAGACAGCAAAACAAAACAAGTAGACAGGCATCAATAGCATCCAAATAGATAAATAGAATTATAGCTACATGTACTGTAATGATGTAATATGTACATCATTAATAAAATAAATAGAGTAATAAATATGTACAAATATACGCAAGTGCTGTGGGGCAGGGAAGGGGGTAGAGCAGAGGGAGGAAGTAGGGTCGATGGGGAGGGGTGGGGGAGCAGTCGTTCCCTGCTCACAACGAGCTTATGGTCTAGACTGGGAGAGGAGGAAAGGAGGGCTTAGTCAGGAAGGCTTCTTAGAGGAGATGTACCTTCATTAAGGCCTTGAAGGTGGGGAGGGTCATTATCTGTCAGAGACACTCCCAGAAAGTCATAGGTTCTAATCCCGCTCCGCCACTTGTCTGCTGTGTGACCTTAGGCAAGTCACTTCACTTCTCTGGACCTCAGTTCCCTCCTCTGCAAAACAGGGACAGAGACCGTGAGCCCCACGTGGGACTGCGTCCATCCCGATTGGCTTGTATCCACCCCAACGCTTAGTATGGTGCCTGGCACATAGTAAGCGCTTAACAAATGTCACAGTTATCCATTCATTCATTCGATCGGATTTATTGAGCGCTTGCTGTGTGCAGAGCACTGTACTAAGCGCTTCACAAGGGACCCAGGCTGCAGCGACCCCTCCGCCAAGAGGAGCCCGGATGGAAGAGGATGCCCCCAAGAAAGGCCTAGGGGGAGGGGTACCTCAATCCCAGCCAGGAAACTGGGAATAATAACTCGAATTCCTCCCGCTCCATCCTCTTCGGCTCTGCCCGGCCCCAGGATTGGTATGCGGACAACAAGGGCACTGGGGAAGAGCTAGAGGGTGGACATCCTGAAAACCCAGTCGTTTCTTCCTCCCTACACCTCAACCCCACCCCTCGTCACCCCACTCCATTTCCGGTGACCCCCCTCCCCATCCCATCTATTCCCCCCCCCCAACCAAAGCCCACACCCAAACCTGTCCAACCAGTGAAACCTGCTCCCACCCCGGGGAGCGGTGGAAAGGAAGGCGAGGTGGTCCGGGAGAAAGAGGGCCGCAGTTGGGTGGGCCACCAGAGGTCAAAGGTTATATGATCCTTCTCTGCCTCTATCCCCCTGTCAACACCTCTCCCTCCCCAGCAGCCCTGATTTCTGGGTCCTGGTCCTGGAGGGTGGAGGGGGGACAGAGGGAATGCATGGGCTGGCCTGGTCCCGCGTGAGTTGGGTGGGGCGGGGACAGGGTGAGTTACTTGCAAGGCCCCACCCCACCCTCGCCCTCCCCCTTCCCCCCCCCTCCCCCAGATACAAAAGCCGAAGCTGACTATACCTCGACTTACCCACCCCAGGCCGCCGGCAGGTAAGGGAAGGAAGAATTTTGGGGGGACACAGAAGATGGCATGGGCAGGAATTTGGGGGAGGGGCAGACCCACCCATTCCCCAGGGCCTACCCCAATGGTGACCCTTGCTTCGGCCCACCTGTGTCAACCCCAGCGGCTTAGGTGGAGGGGGGCGGACCCCCACCCAATCTTCACCCTGCCGGAGAAGAAAGCAATGGGGAGGGGGCTCGGAGTCCTCACCCCTTGTCCCTCCTCCCGTACCCCCCACCTCCCAGGTGGAAGATGAGAGCCGGGACTCTTTGGCGGTGAGAGGATTTAGAGAGGAAGACCACCCACCCATTCGCCCCACCTGAGAAGGATTGGACCATCCTACGCCAAAGACAAGGACACCATGGGGCAGTGCCATTCAGCCAATTCTGAGGTATCTTCTTGGGCCCGGGGAGACTCAGGGTGGTCCTGGACCCCAGAAGGTGGGGGCTGGCTTTGAGCCCGTTGTTGGGTAGAGACCGTCTCTATATGTTGCCAACTTGTCCTGCCCAAGCGCTTAGTACAGTGCTCTGCACACAGTAAGTGCTCAGTAAATACGATTGAATGAATGAATTAATGAATTTGAGCGGTGGAGGGGATGGTTACCGACCCCCTGGATCTCCCCTCCCCATCTTCCTCAGGACGCTCAAGAGTTCAGCGATGTGGAACGAGCCATCGAGACGCTGATCCACAATTTTCACCAGTATTCGGCCCAGGGGGGTCGCGAGACCCTCACTCCAGCCGAACTCCGAGATCTGGTGGTCGAGCAGTTGCCCCATCTCATGCCGGTCCGTGTGTGTGTGTGTGTGTGTGTGTGTGTGTGTGTGTGTTGGGGGGGGTGTCCCCTGCAGCCCCTCCCACCCACCCCCACCATCTGACCTCCCTATTCTCCATTGCACCCTCCCACCCCATCTCCTTCCATTCTACCCTCAGCCCCTCCCTCCTTCTAGTCCACTGGACAGTAAGATCCTTGAAGGGCAGGGATCCTATCTATCAACCCTATTGTAAGTGTTTAGCACAGTTCCCTGCCCACAGTAAGCGTTCATTGAATACTATTGACGTAGCCTCCCACCATGCCATTCCCAAGTCCTCTGCCCATCTTCTGGGGTCTTCCTACCCGCAATTCCCACCAGAATGGATCTGAAGGAACCACTCCCCCCACAGCCTGACCCTCCACCTCTCCCCTCCCCACCCCTCCACCAGGGCAGCAGTAACCTGGAGGAGAAGATTGCCAACCTGGGATCCTGCAATGGTTCGAAGCTGGAGTTTGGGAGTTTCTGGGAGCTGATCGGTGAAGCCGCCAGGAGTGTCAAGATGGAGCCCACCGGGCGAACGGGGACTGGGGACGGCCAGAATTGAGGGGACGGGACAGAAGAGAGCCCTTGGGGTCCAACTGCCCACGCTGAGGTTTCAGTAAAGCCCGCTGAGAGGCCAGGAACATCCCCCTCCCCATAGAGCCCCCTCGCCCCCTCCCAGCCTCCTGGACCCCCACTTGATCTTTTAGGGTGAAGGCGAGGAGGTTAGGAGTTGGCATTGCCTGGGAGGAGGGTGTGGAGAGGAGGATGGGAGAGGGAAAGGGATTATTTGGTCTTAAAGCGGAGAGGTGAGGGGGGCTGCAGACTGTCCCACCCCCCCAGTGCAGCCCCTTCCCATTATCACTGCCCACCCCCCTACCCTCCCCCGTCATCCCCTTAAGCTTTGCTCTTCTTTAGGGCTGGTCTGGGATGAAGAGGGAGGGGAAGGGAAGAGAGGGGTGGGGAAGGGCGGGGACACAAGCAGGGCAGGACTGGGCAGCTTCAGGGATAGAATGAGGATCATTTTCTTTTTTTTTTGTATGAACTGATTAAAAGAGTCTGAAAAAAAAAAACAAATAAAAGTGTCTTTCTAATTGTTTCTCTCCTGGGAAGGTGGGTGGGAAATGTTGGAAGTTTGAGGAAGGAGACTTTCTGGTGGTCTGAGATGGGGAAGAGTAAATGGAAAAGCAGTGAGGTTTAGTGGAAAGAGCACGGGGTGGGGAATCAGAGGATGCGGGTTCTAATCCAGGCTCTGCCACTTGTCTGCTGTGTAATTTTGGGTGAGCCACTTAATTTTTCGGTGCCTCAGTGACCTCATCTGTAAAATGGGGATTAAGACTGTGGGACATGTGGGACAACCTGATTACTTTGTATCTACCCCACTGCTTAAAACAATGCTTGGCAGATAGTAAGCGTTTAACAAATACCATCATTATTATTAGTAGTAGTAGTGAGGGAAGGGGGTTCACAGAATAACTCACTATAATATCCACTCCCCACAACTGTTCACTGGACATTGATGGATCAGACCGGGTCCCTCTGTGAAAGGAAGAATCAGGATGGGGAGGAGAGCAGGGGGGAGTAGTGGAAGGGGTCAATTCAGAAAAGCTACTGTGACCTTCGCCCTCTGGTTTCCGGCAGACCCCAGGGAAGAGATGCTGTACTTCCCTACCCCTTGCCTGATGTCCCAGATATGATCAATTCATTCAATCATTCTGTCATATTGATTGAGTGCTTAATGTGTGCAGAGCACTGTACTAAGCCTTTGGGAGAGGACAATACAACAACAAACAGACATGTTCCCTGACCACAATGAGCTTACAGTCTACAGGAGGGGAGACAGACCCAGCTATGAGGCCCAACTGGGTGGGGTGGGGGGAATGTGGAAGTAGCTGAGGGCTGAGAGATTTCCCCCCCTCCTAGCCCACCAAGAAGCCCAGGCTCTGATCCTGGATCTCAGCATGACATAAGGGGCCTGCATAGGCCTGAGGGTGAGAAGGTCATGGGTTCTAATCCAAGCTCCACCACTTGTCTGCTGTGTGATCTCGAGCAAGTCATTTTACTCTTCTTTGCCTCAGTTACCTGATTTGTAAAATGGGGATTGCGACTGTGAGCCCCTCGTGGGTCAAGGACTGTGTCCACCCCCATTGGTTTGTATCCACCCCAGGGCTTAGTAGAGTGCTGGAACATAGTAAGAACTTAACAAATACCACCATTATTATTCTTTATTATTATCATTGTGTCTTGGATTGTGAGAGGCAGGGACTATGTCCAATTCATTCATTCATTCATTCATTCAATCATATTTCTTGAGTGCTTACTGTGTGCAGAGCACTGTATTAAACAATAGAGAAGCAGCGTGGCTCAGTGGAAAGAGCACGGGCTTTGGAGTCAGTGGTCATGGGTTCAAATCCCGGCTCCACCAATTGTCAACTGTGTGACTTTGGGCAAGTCACTTAACTTCTCTGTGCCTCAGTTACCTCATCTGTAAAATGGGGATTGACTGTGAGCCCCTTGTGGGACAACCTGACCACCTTGTATCCCCCCAGCACTTAGAACAGTGCTTGGCAAATAGTATTTAATAAATGCCATCATTATTATTGGGAGAGCACTATATAACAATAAGAGAAAATGCTCACTATGTAAGACTGAATGAATAAACAGACACATTCCCTGTCCACAGTGAGCTTACAGTCTAGAGGGGGAAACAGACATTAACAGAAATAAATACTGCACACAGTAAGCACTTAATAATTACTGTTATTACTATGGTGTGATCTTGAGGCAGTCTTGACCTCTCTGAATCTTGATTTACCCATCTGAGCAGGGTGGGGGTAGGTTTTTCCAAGCAGGTTCTTATGGGTGGTGATTCTAGATGTGTCCATATGAATCCTCCCACCCCAACCACCACCCCGGACCCCAAGGTTGGGGGGCTGTGGCTCTGTCCCCCAGATCTCCTGCCCCTCCAGGGGTGGGATTTTTCTTACTCCATGACTGGGAGAGAGAAGAAAAAAGGAAGGCGTACCGTACCTGGGTGTGTGTGTCTCTTTAAAAGGGCCCTCCCCTTCCCTCTCAGGTAAGGAGAGAGATTTTACCTGCCTCACACCCCTCCGGCCTGTAGCCAAGCTGGGGAGGAGTCAGGAGGGCCTGGATCCAGTCTTCCTCTGCCCAGAGCCAGCACCTGGGAGAACACTTAGGGGGGTCTGAGGAGCCAGGTGAGGGGCGCTGGACGGAAGCATGGCTTGGGTCTGGGTGGTTTGGGGTCAGGGGGACTGGAGGAGTGTGTATGTGAGGAGGACTTGAAGACTGGAGAATTGGGTCAGGCAGATTGGAGGTTGGGGGGCTGGATCAAGGGGGTTGAGAATTGGCGGGGCTGGGGGTCGCATGGTTGGATCTGGAGAACTGGTGTCGGGATTGGTAAATGGATCTGGGGAAGGTTGGGAGGCTTGGGGCTGGTGTTCGGTGGGGGTCTCGGGTGGATTGGGCCTCTTGGGGTGGAGGGAGGCTTGGAGGGAACCAAGAGTGGTCTGGGGGTCTGCGTGCGAATGCCGTACTTGGGTGGTCAGCTCTGCCGAGCCAAGGGGTGGAGAAAGAGGTGAGGGGTCCCAGAGGTGGGCCGGAGAGGAAAGAGGAGGGAATCTTTGCAGAGAGATGGAAGCCACAGGGTGGGGGCTGTTGGCATAGGACAGGCCCAGGCTGGGAAGGGGGGATTGGCAGGCAGGCCTGGACTCCCTCCTCCTGAGCCCCTAGGACCCAAGATGGGGTGGGTGGGTGGCCATCGGGAGCCCTCAACAGGGTCATGACTGTGGGGAAGCTGATGGGGCCGGAGAGAGTCTCCGAGGGAGATTCTGTGGGTGGAGATGAACAGGGAGACACGGGCGTGGCAGGACAACAGGCCTGTGTGAAGTGGGGGATCTCTGGAGGTGGGAGGGCTGGGGCTGGGAATGAACAGGCTTCAGGCCCGGGAGGGCAGGTGCTGGGCCCGGTGGGTGGTTCAGTTATAATAATGATGGCATTTATTAAGTGCTTGCTATGTGCAAAGCACTGTTCTAAGCGCTGGGGAGGTTACAAGGTGATCAGGTTGTCCCACGGGGTGCTCACCGTCTTCATCCCCATTTTACAGATGAGGTAACTGAGGCCCAGAGAAGTGAAGTGACTTGCCCAAAGTCACACAGCTGACGAGTGGCGGAGCCGGGTTTTGAAACCATGACCTCTGACTCCAAAGCCCGTGCTTTTTCCACTGAACCCACGCCGGGCCACTGAGAGAACTAAATTGGAAGTTGCTGTGGCAAGTAATAATAATAAAAATGATGGCATTTACTAAGCGCTTACTGTGTGCAAAGCGCTGCTCTAAGCGCTGATGGGGAGTAGATGGGGAGCCAAGCATTTTTGTCTCTTGCCCTGCCCTGGCAAAAAAAAAGGCCACCGGGAGCTTGGGAGGGGAGGGTGAGCGAGGCCTGGATTTTGGGCGAGGGGCATGGAGTCGGAGTGTGGGATCAGCATGGAGGGCGGGGGCATTTAGGTTGAGGGAATAAGGAGGTGGAGAGGTCAAGTGAGAGAGGGAAGGAAGGAGGGGAAGGCTGGGGCGATTAAGGCTGTTTCGGAGGAGTCAGCAAGATTTGGGGGGCAGGGAGCGGATGCTGGGGGCCAGGGGCGGGGGAGGGCGGGGAGGGCGGGAGCCATCCTGAGTTGCTCAAACATGAATCAGGGAGGTAGAAGGAGTGACATCATTGGGCCAGGTGGGCCACCCCCCAACTCTGACTCACAGGGGCCTGAGGAGGAGAAGGAAGGGGAAGGGGAGGACCCCCACCCCCCAAAAATAGGGACGGAATAACACAGGGAGTCAGGGAAGAGGTTGGGGACCCAGCCTCCTCCACACACATACACACACACACCTTCGCCACGGCCCCCTTCTCCATCTCCCTGGGGCAGAGAGGAGAGATATCTGGGATCAGAGAGGTTGAGTGGCTGACTCAAAGTCTCACAGCACGGCAGCGGGGGTGGAGGCCTAAGCTCAATAACCTGTTTTGTGGGGTGAGGGTGTTCAGGGTGTCTCCTGGGCTCCCCCACAACCCCCATCACACATGTATACGAACGTGTGGGCTCTGGGGGGCAGGGGGAGAGAGAGAGAGAGCAGGGAAGCGTGGGGTTGGAAGTGAAGGGAAGAGGTGGGTTAGGGTAAGACTGGAATTCTATGGAGGCTCAAGTCAGGGCTGGGGAGGTCTCTGTGGAGCTGGGCGTTCTGTGGGGCTTGCGGGGTGGTCAGGTGGGAGAATGGGGATGTATGTGTGTTTGTGTATGGGGGGCGGTCAGGTCACGGGAAAGGCCCTGCTTGAGATCTGATTCCCGGGGGGCTTCTCCCAGCTGCTCCCAGAGCTCTCTTGCCCTTTCTGCACCCTTGCAGATAGATTCAACCACTCTACCAGCCTGCAGGCCTACACTTAAGTGCATCATTCTGTTATTGGGTCCAGCCCCAGCCCGGTTGCTGGGAGCCCTCCGGCTGTGCGGCCACCCCTGGGGTGCAAGCGGAGGCCAGGGAGGAGGTCACAGGGTCACCCCGGTGCCTCCGGCCTCACCCGGTCCTGGCCAATAACTGGCCTGTCGGCTCAGCCTAGGTGCGTCTTGAGGGTGGGTGGGGAGGATCAGGGAAGGGAATTGGGGGTGCGGTTGAGGCTGAAGTGGCAGGGGTGGTAGGGTACAGGGCGGGGGTGAAACTGGGGTACAGTTTTATCCTGTATTAGAGTTAACTGACCCCGCCCTTCCCATCCCCACCTTTCCGTATCCTGTTATTCCTATCCAATCTGTATCCTGTTGGGATGTGTCCGCATCCTGTTACGGGGAGGGGGGGTCCGGAGGGCTAGGGTGCTTCTTGGAGTAGGGGTGGTCGGTAGCTGGAACACTCGGAGGATTCAGATTGGATTTGGACTGGGCAGGTAATAGTAATGGGGAGGGGTCTCCAGAGCTGGGTCAGGAATGAGGGGGTGTGGAGGTGTGAGGGGGGCTGAGGTTTTCTGTGTGGGACCGGGGGTGTGAAAAAAGGTTGGGGGGGATATCTGTGAGGGACTGGAGGGTCTCTTTGAGGCTGGGGGTCGGTGTATGCTGGGCTGGGATTCCATTTAAGCTGGGCTGTGGGTTTGAAAAAGGGCTGGGGGAGGCTCTGGGGGGCTGTGGGCTATGTCGGGGGGCTGAGGACTTGAGAAGGGGCTGGGGACGAGTCTGTGTGGGGTTGGGGGAGTTTCTGGGGGCCTGGGACTATCTCTGTGGGACTGGGGTGGTCTCTGGGCAAGGAATGTGTTTTGGGGGAGCTGGGGGGGGGGGTTTCTCTGTGGGGTGGGGGGGGGTGAAAAGGGACCAAGGATATGTCTATGCAGGGCTAAGGGGTGTCTGTGTAGCATTGGGGTGAGAAGGGGTTTAGGGAGTGTCTCTGTGGGGCTGGAGGATGAGAAGGTGTTGAGGGTATGTCCTTGTGGGCTGGGGGTGAGAAAGGGGCTGGTTGTGAGTCTAGGGGTGGGGTCTTTAGGGCCAGGGGATGAGCCTTGCCCCCCATCCCCTGTGTCCTGTCCCCCTAGAATCCCATCAGCGTTCCCAGGGTCAGGGACAGCAACGGGAGGGAAGGAGGGCCGAGGGCGACCATCGCCCATCACCAAGATCTGGGGCAGCTGGCTGGCAGACTCTATCTAGCGCTTGGGGCTGGGGTGGAGCCGGGCCTGTGGAACCGGTCGCTCAGTCGTGGGGCTACCTGGAGCGTGGGAGCCGACCGGCTCCAGGCCCGAGCCCTGCCCTGACCTGCCTGGGGATCCCAGGGTGCGTCTATACCTGCCCCTCCCCACCCATCCCTGACCCCGTGGGGATTCCAGGGCTAGTCTCACCCAGCCCCTTCCCACCCAAGACTGATCCTCTGGAGATCCTGGGGTATGTCTAAACTTTCCCCTTCTCCCCAGGGGATCCCATCTACACCTACTCCCTGCCCAGCCAGCTCTGGCTCCTGGGGTGTGCCTACACCTGCCCCATCCCTGTTATCTCAGGGAGTATCTATACCTGTCCCCTCCCTCCCCAGCTACTAGCCTTGGGGAGTATCTACACCAGCCCTTCCCTCCTCATCCCTGACCCTGTCAGGCGTGTCTTCCCATCTGTCAATCATATTTCATTCATTCATTCAATCGTATTTATTGTGCGCTTACTGGGTGCAGAGCACTGTACTAAGCACTTGGGAAGTACAAGTCGGCAACATATAGAGATGGTCCCTACCAAACGGGCTCACAGTCTAGAAGGGGGGAGACAGACTGAGTGCTTACTGTGTGCAGAGTGCTATACTGAGCTCTTGGGAGAGGACATCAGAACAGTGCAACAGATGCATTCCACCTGTCTACACGTTTTGTTTTGTTGTCTGTCTCCCCCTTCTAGACTGTGAGCCCGTTGTTGGGTAGGGACCATCTCTATATGTTGCTGACTTGTACTTCCCAAGCGCTTAGTACAGTGCTCTGCACACAGTAAGCGCTCAATACGATTGAATGAATGAGTGAATGAATGCATTCCTTGCCCACAATGAGCTTACAGTCTAGAGAGGGAATCAGTCCTTATTTGAAATCAATGATAATAATTGTGGTATTTGTTAAGTGCTTACTATGTGCTGGGCACTGTACTAAACGCTGGGCTGGATACAAGAAAATCGGATTGGACACAGTCTCCGTCCCTCGTGGGGTTCACAGTCTTAATCCCAATTACAGATGAAGCAACTGAGGCCCAGAAAAGTGAAGTGACTTGCCCCGGTTCCCACACCAGACAAGTGGCAGAGCCGAAATTAGAACCCATGACCTTCTGATTCCCAGGCCCGTGCTCTATCCACGACGCCATGCTACCTCTAGAAATCAATAAATTACTGACCCAGCCAAGCTGGATACTGGGGAGTGGGGAGGGATGGGATGGGAGAGGGGCTGGGGTCCTGTGGGCCGGCGCCGACCCCCACCACGTCCTCCTGGCCGCAGGCAGAGAGGGCGGCGGCGATGGCGGAGGGCTACACGGAGTTGGAGAAGGCCATCGAGGTCCTGGTGCGGAATTTCTACAAGTACGTGTCCAAGCACAGCCTCATCCGCAACAAGATCAGCAAGAGTAGCTTCCGCAAGATGCTGCAGAAGGAACTGAACCACATGCTGACGGTGAGGAATCATCACCTGTCCATGGGACCCTCCACATCCCCCACCCTGCTGAACCAAACATCCCTTATCCCACACCTCAGGGGACCCCCTCCGATCCTCCACCCGGGACTCCCCTTCCGACCCCCATCAAACCATAAGTCCCATTGATTCATTCAACTGAATTTATTATTACTATTTTACTAATACTATAATAATAATAATTGTGGTATTGGTTAAGCAGTTACTATGTAACTGTACTAAGTACTGGGGTGGATACAAGCAAATCAAGTTGGACAGAGCCCCTGTCCCAGATGGGGCTCACAGTCATCATCCCCAATTTACAGATGAGGGAACTGAGGCACAGAGAAGTAAAGTGACTTGCCTGAGGCCACACAGCAGACAAGTGGCAGAGGTGGGATTAGAACTCATGACCTTCTTATTCCCAGGCCTTTGCTCTATCCACTACAACCATGCTGCTTCTCCAGGCTTACAGTCGGCAAAGCACAGAACTGTTTGGGAGAGGACAATAGAACAATAAACATATTCCCTGCCCACAACGAGCTTACAGTCTAGAGGGGGAGACAAACATTAATAGAAATAAAGAAATATGGACATGGGGACCCCTCTGATCCCCTAAATGGGACCTTCACCAGAGGGCCCCCATTTCCTGGGGGACTCCTTCCATCCACACAGTCACATGGGGTAATCTGTCCCAACCATCCATGGAACTCCTTGCTTGGAACCCTGCAGTCCCCCAAGACTTCTCTAAACCACATGCACCCTAGGACCTTTTCCAACCCTCCCAGGGGGACTCCCCTCACCCCACCAGACCACCGGATCCCCACCTCCACAGGGTACCCCCTTGACAGGACCCCTCCAACTCCCCAAATTGGCCCTCCCCTGACCCCATCAAACCCCTACCACGGGGACCCATTCAATCCTCTAAATGGGATCTCCCCAGTTGCCTCCAACTCCCCATGGTACTCCGCCCAACTTCACACTCACGGGACAACTCCCCCCCCCCCCATGTACTCCCCCCTTGAAACCTCACCCTCACATGATTCCCCCAAACCACATGCTCCCCACCCCACTGGGCAGCCCCCGAACACATTTTTTTTTTTAAAAGGTATTTCTTAAGTGTGCTCTATCCACTACAACCATGCTGCTTCTCCAGGCTTACAGTCTGCAAAGCACAGAACTAAGCGCTTGGGAGAGGACAATAGAACAATAAACAGACACATTCCCTGCCCACAACGAGCGTACAATCTAGAGGGGGAGACAAACATTAATAGAAATAAAAAAATATGGACATGGGGACCCCTCTGATCCTATGTGTCAAGCACTGCACTAAGCATTGGAATAGATACAAACTAATCAGGTCAATGTGAAGCTCGCAGTCTTAATCCCCATTTTACAGATGAGGTAACAGGCATAGAGAAGTGAAGTGACTTGCCCAAGGTCATGCTGCTTCCCAGGATACACCTCCACCCTCTGGGCACTTCAATCCCCCACGATGGAACCCCTTCTTCTTCTCCAGGACCTCCCCCCAATGCCTCCCCACCAGGGGCCCAGGCCATAGAGACCCTCTACCGGGACTATGTCCCCCCATCCCGACCTCCACAAGGCTCCCCTTTCTCTGACCCTGATCCCAGCCCCAGCAGTGACCCCCTCTCTGATTTGCCTTAGACTATGAGAGGGTTCTTGGGGGTATCCCTGACCTGTCCGTCGACCACCTATTAATGAATTAATTCATTCGTTTTTATCGTTTCCTGTGCGCAGAGTACTGTACTAAGCACTTGGAGGAGCACAGTACAACAGAAAACAGATTCCCTGCCCATTATGAGCTTAGAGTCTAGAAGGGGAGACAGACATTAATAGAAATAAACAAATTACAGATATAGACATAAGTGCTTTGGGGCTGCGAGGCAGGGGTGAATAAAGGGAGCAAGTCAGGGTGACGCAGGAGGGAGTGGGAGAAGAGGAAAGCGGGTTTTAGTCAGGGAAGGCCTCTTGGGGAGGTGGGCCTTCAATAAGACTTTGAAGCGAGGGAGAGTAATTGGGTGTTGGATCTGAGGAGGGAAGGCATTCCAGGCCAGAGGCAGGAAGGGGGGTGAGGGGTCGCCGGTGAGGTCGAAGAGGCTGAGGGACAATGAGAAGATTGGCATTAGAGGAGCGAAGTATGCGGGCTGGGTTGAGAAGGAGAGCAGCGAGGTGAGGTAGGAGGGGGAGAGGGGACTGAGTGATCCCCTCCCTCCCACCAGGACACAGGCAACCGAAAAGCTGCGGACAAGCTCATCCGGAACCTGGACGCCAATCACGATGGACGGATCAGCTTCGACGAGTACTGGACCTTAATCGGGGGCATCTCCAGCCCCATCGCCAACCTCATCCGCCAACAGGAACAACAGAGCAGCAGCTAAATTGACCCCTCCCCTCACCACCCCCGACCTCCCCTACCTCCAGCCCACCCACCTCCCTTTCCTTAGCCCAAATTCCATCCTTAATCCATTTACTTATTTGCTTAAATTCAGGCTGGGAGTTTAAACTCCCTGCGTCCTCTGGGTTAAGTAACTGGCCTTCATGAAGACTTTCAAGTGACTTTAACGTTACAGTCACTGGCCTTTTTGTGATTCTCAACCCTTGACTTGTCCTTGGAGAGTTTGAGCAGTTGTCAGTATGTTGGGAGTTCCCAGCTCAAAGGGCTCTCAGTTTACCCACATCCCGCTGACTTTATAGTTCTCCTTTACTTTCACTGCCCCCAGGGTCTGAGGAAACCATCCCCAAGTCCTAAGGCTTTGGACCCCCAGCTCTGAGTTTAAGCGGATGAATACTGAGTGGAATTGCTCAGTTTAAGGCTGATGGTTGGCCGGGGGAGGAAACAGGGAGATTCAGGTCAGGGGAGGTGCTGGGTGAAGGGCGTGGGGATGCGCTCCTGAGGTCTTTCCGTCCATGCCCCTGTACCCACACTCATCAGGCTATGTCCTTCTCCTGGTTTGGGAGCCAGTTTCAATAAAAAAAACCCCATCTGGGCTGATGTCATGGCCTCCTCAATATCTGCTTCTGTGTGGTTTGCTGAACCCAGGAGGGAGTGGAGGGGAGAGGAGTGGGGGCCTCCCACTCCAACTGCACCCCAGAGCCTGCTCTGGGTTTCCCCACCTTTCCCAGTCATCCAGGTTCACCATCCTCTGGTCTCCCTAGTTCCCCAATGTCTATCCCCAATCCCTCCATCCCTCCATATTCATTCATTCATTCATTCATTCATTCATTCATTCATTCATTCATTCAATCGTATTTATTGAGCACTTACTGTGTGCAGAGCACTGTACTAAGCGCTTGGGAAGTACAAGTTGGCAACATATAGAGACGGTCCCTACCCAACAGCAGGCTCGTAGTTTAGAAGGGGGAGACAGACAACAAAACAAAACATATTAACAAAATAAATAGAATAAATATGTACAATAAAATAAATAAATAAATAGAGTAATAAATATTTACAAACATATACACATATACAGGTGCTAAGGGGAGGGGAAGGAGGTAAGGTGGGGAGGATTAAGGCATCTCCATAATAACTGTGGTATTTGTTAAGCACTGTTCTAAGCACTGGGGTAGATACAAGGTCATCAGGTTGTCCCACATGGGACTCACACTCTTAATCCCCATTTTACAGATGAGGGAACTGAGGGCCAGAGAAGTGAAGTGACTCGCTCAAGGTCACACAGCAAACGCATGGCGGAGCCGGAATTAGAACCCCGGTCCTTTTGATTCCCAGACCCGTGCTTTAACCACTAGGCCATGCTGCTTCCCTACTTCCCTCCATCCACGCAGATGCCCCCTTCTCCATTCTGG
Organism: Tachyglossus aculeatus; assembly: GCF_015852505.1. Lineage (NCBI taxonomy): Eukaryota > Metazoa > Chordata > Mammalia > Monotremata > Tachyglossidae > Tachyglossus > Tachyglossus aculeatus. The sequence goes on along the minus strand of NC_052096.1, from coordinate 11,046,128 downwards.
TCAAAGACCCACCCCAAATTGCAGTGGGGGGAGGGGGGGCGGTTCTAGAAAGGTGAGGGAGAGATATTTGGGGTCACCAAGAGAGATCACCGTGGGGTTTGGGAATTGGGAGGGGGGGAGAAGGGGGGACCTTGGGGGTCAGTTCGTCCGTCCCCCAGCCTCTGCACACAAAAAAATCTCTAGTGGCTACCATTCAACCTACGAATCAGGCAGAAACCCCTCACCCTCTGCTTCAAGGCTGTCCATCATCTCGCCCCCTCCTACCTCACCTCCCTTCTCTCCTTCTCCAGCCCAGCCCGCACCCTCTGCTCCTTGGCCGCTTACCTCCTCACTGGGCCTCGTTCTCACCCGTCCCACCGTCGACCCCCGGCCCATGTCCTCCCCCTGGCCTGGAATGCCCTCCCTCCCAACATCCGCCAAGCTAGCTCTCTTCCTCCCTTCAAGGCCCTACTGAGAGCTCACCTCCTCCAGGAGGCCTTCCCAGACTGAGCCCCCTCCTTCCTCTCCCCCTCCTCCCCCTCTCCATCCCCCCGCCTTACCTCCTTCCCCTCCCCACAGCACCTGTATATATGTATGTATGTTTGTATGTATTTATTACTCTATTTTATTTGTACATATTTATTCTATTTATTTTATTTTGTTAATATGTTTTGTTTTGTTCTCTGTCTCCCCCTTCTAGACTGTGAGCCCACTGTTGGGTAGGGACCGTCTCTATCTGTTGCCAACTTGTACTTCCGAAGGGCTTTGTACAGTGCTCTGCACGCAGTAAGCTCTCAATAAATACGATTGATTGCTGGGTAGGGACTGTCTCTATATGTTGCCAACTTGTACTTCCCAAGCGCTTAGTAAAGTGCTCTGCACACAGTAAGCGCTCAATAAATACGGTTGATGATTCTATTTATTTTATTTTGTTAATATGTTTTGTTTTGTTCTCTGTCTCCCCCTTCTAGACTGTGAGCCCACTGTTGGGTAGGGACCGTCTCTATCTGTTGCCAACCTGTACTTCCCAAGTGCTTTGTACAGTGCTCTGCACACAGTAAGCGCTCAATAAATACGATTGGTTGATTGATTGATTGTTGGGTAGGGACTGTCTCTATATGTTGCCAACTGGTACTTCCCAAGCGCTTCGTACAGCGCTCTGCACACAGTAAGCGCTCAATAAATACGACTGAATGAATGAATAATGAAAAGCCATCCCTGCTCTTAGCTCCCAGGTGGGGAGAGAGGGAGGAGTCGAGGGAATTCTTGGTGGGAAAGGGAGGGAAAGGGAGGGAGGTGCTCCTTTCCAGGTTCTCCTTTAGCCGGGAGATGGCAGTGAGCAACCGGTGGAAGAAAGGAGGAAGAGGAAGGGGCTGGAGACCCCTCCCGGGAGGCGGGGAGGAGGAGGGAATTAGAAGGGCTAAAAGTGGCTATTTCGCCCAGCCCCCTACAGCCTCCTTTTCCCGCTTTTCTTTGTCTATTTCTCCCTTTCTGCCTCTCCCAGTTTCGTTCTGCCTCTCCTCCTCCTGCCCCCCGAGATTAGGGAAGGGGGTCTCTGCAGCCTAGGACTCCCTTGAAGGGAGGGGTCTCACAGACTGGGATCTTCTACAGCCTGGGACCCTCTGGGTGCCTGTGTCTGGGAGTTGTTTTTGCAGCCCGGGCCCCTCAGGGTGGGGTAGGGGGTCTCTGCAACCTGGATCCCTCTTGGAAGGAGGGGGTCTCACAGCCTGGGACCTTTGGGGTGGGTATTTGCAGACTGGGACCCTCTAGGTTGGGGAGGGTGGGTTGTCTCTGCAGGCTGGGACCCTCTGGGTGGAGTGGTGGGGGTCTCTGCAGGCTGGGTCACTCTGGGTGGGCTGGGGGGTCTCTACAGGCTGGGACCCTCTGGGTGGGTCTCTGTAGACTGGGACCCTCTGGGTGGAGTAAGGGGGGTCTTTGCTGGTTGGGACCCTCTGAGTAGGTAGGTACATCAATTGTATTTATTGAGCGCTTACTGTGTGCAGAGCACTGTACTAAGCGCCTGCACATCTGGTTAGGGGAAGCAACGTGGCTCAGTGGAAAGAGCCCGGGCTTTGGAGTCAATCAATCAAACAATCAATCGTATTTATTGAGCGCTTACTGTGTGCAGAGCACTGTACTAAGCACTTGGGAAGTACAAGTTGGCAACATATACAGACAGTCCCTACCCAACAGTGGGCTCACAGTCTAGAAGGGGGAGAGTCAGAGGTCATGGGTTCAAATCCCGGCTCCGCCACTTGTCATCTGTGTGACTTTGGGCAAGTCACTTCACTTCTCTGGGCCCCAGTTACCTCATCTGTAAAATGGGGTTTAAGACTGTGAGCCCCCCGTGGGACAACCTGATCACCTTGTAACCTCCCCAGCGCTTAGAACAGTGCTTTGCACATAGTAAGTGCTTAATAAATGCCATTATTATTATTATTATTATTATTATTCTCTGGGCCTCAGTTACCTCATCTGTAAAATGGGGATTAAGACTGTGAGCCCCACGTGGGACAACCTGATCGCCTTAGTATCCTCCCCAGTGCTTAGAACAGTGCTTTGCACATAGTAAGCGCTTAACAAATGCCATCATTATTATTATTATTACAGCTCTGCAGCCCAGGACCCTCTCGGTGGTCTGGGGGATCTCTGTAGGCCTGTACCTTCTTGGGGAGGGGGAGCGTCTCTGCAGTTAGGATCCTAGGGGTGACAGGGGGAAGTCTCTGCAGGCTGGGCTCCTCATTCATTCATTCAATCGTATTTATTGAGCGCTTACTGTGTGCAGAGCACTGGACTAAGCGCTGGGGAAGTACAAGTTGGCAACATATAGAGACGGTCCCTTCCCAACAACTCGGGGGGCCTCCTCTCTCCCTGGTCCTCCCTCATTCATTCATTCAATTGTATTTATTGAGCGCTCACTGTGTGCAGAGCACTGGACTAAGCGCTTGGGAAGTACAAGTTGGCAACATATAGAGACGGTCCCTACCCAACAACTCGGGGGGCCTCCTCTCTCCCTGGTCCTCCCTCATTCATTCATTCAATCTTATTTATTGAGTGCTTACTGTGTGCAGAGCACTGTACTAAGCACTTGGGAAGTACAAGTTGGCAACATATAGAGACGGTCCCTACCCAACAACTCGGGGGGCCTCCTCTCTCCCTGGTCCTTCCTCATTCATTCATTCAATTGCATTTATTGAGCGCTTACTGTGTGCAGAGCACTGTACTAAGCGCTTGGGAAGTACAAGTTGGCAACATATAGAGACGGTCCCTACGCAACAGCGGGCTCACAGCCTAGAAGGGGGAGACAGACAACAAAACAAAACATATTACAACAAAGCAAAACATATTCCCTCGACCCAACCAGCCGTGTTTTTCCGCTGCCCTCTCCCCTCCATGGATGGTGGGAGCTTGGCAGCCGAGCCGGGAGCACAGGGCGGTGCCCATGAGTCAGGGGCTAAGAAGGCAGGCGGGTAGGCGGGCAAGCAGGCCTTCCTGGCGCGGCCCAGGCCTGCTGTGAAGCTGAGGGTGGCTCAGGCCAGGAATTAGTCATGGGAAGGGAGGGGAGAGAGGGGGTGGGATCTGGGAACTAAGGGGAATCTGGATGCCCGGGATAATAATAATAATGTTGGTATTTGTTAAGCGCTTACTATGTGCTAAGCACTGTTCTAAGCGCTGGGGAGGCGACAAGGTGATCAGGTTGTCCCATGTGGGGCTCACAATCTTAATCCCCATTTTGCAGATGAGGCAACTGAGGCACAGAGAAGTGAAGTGACTTGCCCAAAGTCACACAGCTGACAGTTGGCGGAGCCGGGGTTTGAACCCATGACCTCTGACTCCAAAACCCGAGCTCTTTTCACCGAGCCAAGCTGATAGCGAGGGTAGCCACTGGCTGGCCAACCCACTTGCCAGTCTGGGGGAGTGGGGGGCGGAGATGAGGGAGGACTTTGGGGACAATGAGGGGGGACAGGGACTCCCCTGGGGGAGACCAAAGGCCACCCTAACCCCAGGGGAGAGTGATGATCCTTGGGTGTGGGTGCTGAGTGGATGCCTTTACAGGGGTTTGAGCGTGTGTAGGGGAGTGTGAGTGGGTGTTTTCACATGGGTTTGAGTGAGGAGGGGGCACAGGGACTTCTCAGGGGGGAGTGGTGATGTGTCTGTGTGTGTGTGGTCATATGGTTTTGAGTGAGAGTGTGTTTTTGTGTGTATATGTCTTTATATGGGTTTGAGAGAGAGCATGTGTGTTTGTGTGTGTGCGCATGCTCTGATATTTTTACATGGGTTGAAGTGAGGAGTGGGCACGGGGACTTCCCGGGGGAAAGTGGTGACCTGTTATGTATGTGCGTGTGTGTGTGTGTGTGTGTGTGTGTTTCATATGGGTTTGAGTGTGTGTATACGTCTTTATATGGGTTTGAGTGTGTGTGTGTGTGTGTGTATGTCTTCATACGGGTTTGAAAGGGTGTGTGTGTGTGTTTGCATGCACGCCCCTGAGGGAGACCGGTTTTCCCCTGGCTACCCCCGCCCCCAGACAGAGGAATCTGAGTGGTTTGCAGGAAAACTGAGAGTGACCCCTCCCTCCCCCACAAGCAAGGACACACACACACACACACACACACACACACACATACACTCTCTCTCTCTCTCTCTCTCTCTCTCTCTCTCTCTCTCTCTGTCTCTCTCTCTCTCTCTCTCTTTTTCTTTCTTTCCCTGACCTGGCCCCAACTCCTTCCAGCAGGCCAGCTTCCGGATCTCAGCCGGGCCCTGGCTCAGTTCAAGGCGGGCCCAGTTCTCTCCTCTGCCCCCAGGAACAATTCCTTTATCCTCTGTATCCTCCTCTTCATCCGTGATGTTTCTCGAGTGCTTACTGTACCCACAACACTCTACTAAGTGCTTATTACTATTATTATCAAATGTGATCGAGTCGTTTCCTATTCATAGCGACTCTACGGATATATTTTCTCCAGAAATAAGTGCTTGGGATGACGCAACAGGGTTGGCCGACACGTTTTCTGTCCGGAACAAAAGTCTAAGACAGTTCCTTGCCATGAGAGGTGGCGGGGGGGCTCAGAAATCTCCCCAACAGCCAGAGTCAGAGGGGGGACAACAAGTCCTGGTTTGAAAAAGCACCGACCAGGGGATTGGGGGATCTGGGTTGTAATCCTAGCTCCACCTATTGCCTGCTGTGTGACGTTAGGCAAGTTACTTAGCTTCTCTGTGCCTCAGTTTCCTCATCTGTAAAAGGGGCATTTAATACCCATTCTCCTTCCTGCTTAGATTGTGGAACACGTACTGTGTCAAACCTATCTTGTATGTGCCCCAGCACTTATTACAGTGTTGGACCCATAGTAGGGACACTTAACAGATGCCACAGTGATTATGAGTAACTGCCTTCCTTCAGGACAGGGCTGGGGCCTCTGGGCCTTTCTGCCTCTGGCTTTAATAATAATAATAATAATGGCATTTATCAAGCGCTTACTATGTGCAAAGCACTGTTCTAAACGCTGGGGAGGTTACAAGGTGATCAGGTTTTCCCAAGTGGGGCTCACAGTCTTAATCCACATTTTACAGATGAGGTAACTGAGGCACAGAGAAGTGACTCACCCAAAGTCACACAGCTGGCAATTGGCAGAGCCGGGATTCGAACCCACGATCTCTGACTCCAAAGCCCACTCTCTTTCCACTGAGCCACGCTGCTTCTCACAGCATGGCTCTGTGGAAAGTTCTTTCCTGACTAAACCCTCATTTCCTTTTCTACCACTCCCTTCTGCATCACCCTCATTTGCTCCCTTTATTCACACCCGCCTCACCTCTACAGCACTTTTGTACACATCTATTCATTTATCTTAATGCTTGTCCCCCCACCCCAGACTCTAAGCTCGATGTAGGCAGGGAATGTGTCTATTATACTGTGCTCTCCCAAGCACTTAGTAGAGTGCTCTACACACAGTAAGCTCTCAATAAATACGCCTCTCCACAGCACCTGTATATATGTTTGTATAGATTTATTACTCTATTTTACTTGCACATATTTACTATTCTATTTATTTTATTAACGATGTGTATATAGCTATAATTCTATTTATTCTGAGGGTATTGACACCTGTCTACTTGTTTTGTTTTGTTGTCTGTCTCCCCCTTCTAGACTGTGAGCCCGTTGTTGGGTACAAGTTGCCAACTTGTCCTTCCCAAGCGCTTAGTACAGTGCTCTGCACGCAGTAAGCGCTCAATACATTCCGAATCCACCACATGTCTGCTCTGTGACCTCGGGCAAGTCACTGAACTTCTCTGAGCCTCAGTTACCTCATCTGTAAAATGGGGATTAAGAATGTGAGCCTCACGTGGGACAATCTGATCACCTTGTACCCCCCCAGCACTTAGAACAGTGCTTTGCACATAGTAAGCGCTTAATAAATGCCATTATTATTATTATTATTATTATTATTAATAATAATAATAAATATGATTGAATGAATGAATGAATTCAGTCTGGGAGGGTAGTTGTCAGGGGTGTGTGTGTGTGTGTGTGTGTGTATTTGTGTGTGTGTGTTTGTGTGTGAGCAGCATGGTGTAGTGATTAGAGCATGGGCTTGGGAGTTAGCAGGTCATGGGTTCTACTGCCGGCACCACCACTTGTCTGTTGTATATATGTATATATGTTTGTACATATTTATTACTCTATTTATTTATTTATTTTATTTGTACATATTTATTCTTTTTATTTTATTTTGTTAATATGTTTTGTTTTGTTGTCTGTCTCCCCCTTCTAGACTGTGAGCCCACTGTTGGGTAGGGACCGGCTCTATATGTTGCCAACTTGGACTTCCCAAGCGCTTAATACAGTGCTCTGCACACAGTAAGCGCTCAATAAATACGATTGAATGAATGAATGAATGAATGAATGAATGAATGAATGCTGTGTGACCTTTGGTATGTCCCTTCATTTCTCTGTGCCTTAGTTCCCTCATCTGTAAAACGGGGATTGAGACTGTGAGCCCCACATGGGACAGGGACAGGGATTGTGTCCAACCCAATTTGCCTGGCACCCTATTCCTATTCCCATTCAACCGTATTTATCGAGCGCTTACTGTGTGCAGAGCACTGTACTAAGCGCTTGGGAAGTACAAGTCGGCAACATATAGAGACGGTCCCTACCCAACAGCGGGCTCACAGTCTAGAAGGGGGAGACAGACAACAAAACAAAACATGTAGACGGGTGTCAAAATCGTCAGAATAAATAGAATTATAGCTATATGCACATCATTAACAAAATGAATAGAATAGTAAATAAGTACAAGTAAAATAGAGTAATAAATCTGTACAAATATATACAAGTGCTGTGGGGAGGGGAAGGAGGTAGGGCGGGGGGGTGATGGGGAGGAGGGGAGGAGGACTCACCCTGGCACCCACCCTGGCACTCACCCTGGCACCAGTGCCTGGCACCTACTACAAATACCACAATTATTGTTATTATTCTCAGTGCTCAATTACCTTGTCTGTAAAATGGGGACTGAGACTGTGAGCCCCACATGGGACGGGGACTCGATTTGGTTGTATCCACCCCCAGCGTTTAGCACAGTGCCTGGCACATGGTAAGCCCTTAACAAATACTCATTCATTCATTCGTATTTATTGAGTTCTCACTGTATGCAGAAAATCGTACTAAGCACTTGGCCGAGTACAATACAACAATTCACAGACACAGTCCCTGCCCACGACGAAACTTAATAGTCCAGAGGTGGGGAAACTTGCAGTGTAGAGGAGGGGAGCTATTTTGATTATTATCGTATTGCGGGGAGGTTGGGGATGGGGATTGCAATACAATAAATACCATTGAATGAATGAAGTCCCGGCTCCGCCACTTGTCAGCTGGGTGACTTTGGGCAAGTCACCTCTCTGGGCCTCAGTTCCCTTGTCTGTAAAATGGGGGTGAAGACTGTGAGCCCCACATGGGACAACCTGATCACCTTGTAGTAATGTTGGTATTTGTTAAACGCTTACTATGTGCCAAGCACTGTTCCAAGTGCTAGGGTAGAGACAGGGTAATCAGTTTGTCCCACGTGGATCTCACGGTCTTCATCCCATTTTACAGATGATGCCTTCCCAGACTGAGCCCCCTCCTTCCTCTCCCCCTCCTCCCCCTCTCCATCCCCCCCTCCTTCCCTTCCCCACAACACCTGTATATATGTATATATGTTTGTATGTATGTATTACTCTATTTATTTTACTTGTACATATTTATTCTTATTTTATTTTATTAATATGTTTTGTTTTGTTCTGTCTCCCCCTTCTAGACTCTGAGCCCACTGTTGGGCAGGGACCGTCTCTACATGTTGCCAACTTGTACTTCCCAAGCGCTCAGTACAGTGCTCTGCACACAGTAAGCGCTCAATAAATACGATTGAATGAATGAATGAATGAATACAGTGCAGTAGAGTGCTCTGCACACAGTAGGCGCTTAATAAATACGATTAAATGAATGAATGATTGAGGTGATTAGGGATTGCTGCAGGGAGGCGTGGAGGGGGAGAAGCAGAGCTGAACTGGGGCACTGGGGAGCCTGGGGCCATGAAACTGATAGGAGTCAGTAGCTGGGAGAGTCCCGGGGAGAGAAGGAGTGCCTTGGCTCTATGCTCCACTTTCAGGAGGTTTGTAGTTCACCCTGTGTGGTTCCCACAGGCCCCATCACTTCCCCACTTCTCCCTTCTCCCCATCACTCCAACCACCCTGACCTTCCTTCTGCCTCAATCAATCAATCAATCAATCAATCAATCGTATTTATTGAGCGCTTACTATGTGCAGAGCACTGTACTAAGCGCTTGGGAAGTACAAATTGGCATCACATAGAGACAGTCCCTGCCCAACAGTGGGCTCACAGTCTAAAAGGGGGAGACAGAGAACAGAACCAAACATACCAACAAAATAAAATAAGTAGGCTAGAAATGTACAAGTAAAATAAATAAATAAATAAATAAATAGAGTAATAAATATGTACAACCATATATACATATATACAGGTGCTGTGGGGAAGGGAAGGAGGTAAGATGGGGGGATGGAGAGGGGGACGAGGGGGACAGGAAAGAAGGGGCTCAGTCTGGGAAGGCCTCAATTTCAGGGGTCATCTGGTCCAACCCCCCAATCAATCAAGCAATCAATCAATCAATCAATCGTATTTATTGAGCGCTTACTATGTGCAGAGCACTGTACTAAGCGCTTGGGAAGTACAAATTGGCAACACATAGAGACAGTCCCTACCCAACAGTGGGCTCACAGTCTAAAAGGGGGAGACAGAGAACAGAACCAAACATACCAACAAAATAAAATAAAATAAATAGGATAGAAAAGTACAAGTAAAATAAATAAATAAATAAATAAATAGAGGAAGAAATATGTACAACCATATATACATATATACAGGTGCTGTGGGGAAGGGAAGGAGGTAAGATGGGGGGATGGAGAGGGGGGCGGGGGGGAGAGGAAGGAGGGGCTCAGCCCCTCAGGAAGGGGCTGAGCAGAGGCTGGGGGAGGAAGAGAAGAGCTTCTCCTGCCCTGGGGACTCACCGCACCCTACCCCTTCTGCTTTCCCTTCAGCCTAACCTAAATCCCTCTAGCTGCAGAACCCAGGATTATGATCTCCCCTCTTCATTAAAGACCCCACCGCAAGTCCAGCTCTCCCTCCTCCCTTTCCCCCCCACTCTCAGGCTCCTTCCCCATTTCCCAGCACCCTCCACCCCAATTCTTTCATTCAATCGGATTTATTGAGCGCTTACTGTGTGCTGAGCACTGTACTAAGCGCTTGGAAAGTACAATTAGGTAACAGAGACAATCCCTACCCAACAACGGGCTCACAGTCTAGAAGGGGGAGACAGACAACAAAACAAAACAGGGAGACAGGCATCAATAGCATCAAAATAAATAGAATTAAACTATATCATCATCATCATCATCAATCGTATTTATTGAGCGCTTACTATGTGCAGAGCACTGTACTAAGCGCTTGGGAAGTACAAATTGGCAACATATAGAGACAGTCCCTACCCAACAGTGGGCTCACAGTCTAAAAGGGGGAGACAGAGAACAAAACACTAACAAAATAAAATAAACATATATATATGTACTATATACACATCATGAATAAAATAAATAGAATAATTAATATGTACAAATATACAAAAGTGCCATGAGGCTTGTATGTATTGGATGCCTACTGTGTGCACAACAATGCTTTTAGATGCTTGGGAGAAATAGTCTGATTCCCTGCCTTCAAGAACCTTACAATCTGGTGGGCAAAATCTAGTGAATAGAACAGAACAGAACAGAACAGGAGTTGAATAGATTATAAAATACATTATGGATGAGAGGGTGATGAAAATTAAGTAATAGGGCATATCAAGCGCTTAGTACAGTGCTCTGCACACAGTAAGCGCTCAATAAATATGACTGATGATGATCAGATCTGAGTGTTCCACAAGGTTGTGACAAATCTCAATATGTGGTTGAATTTTGGCTGAAAAAGAATTACAATTTAAAACGATTAACTGGAGTGGCGGAGATGTTAAGGTTTCGTGTGCATGACCTAATGGCGATTTTCGAAGACATCACCAATAGACTGCACATTAAGGTCTGCCAGACAAATAGCATCCTTTTATTCATTTATGATAATAAAATGCTTTTGTATGCCATTCACAGCAGTAATGGAAATTAACTCCATGAAATAATTATGGTAATGTGAAGTCACCCTCCCCAAAGGTGACTGAAGATTCATGACCCTACTCAAGTTGGGGGGCTCCAGTGAGCCCCAATTTCCTCCAAAGACTCCCCCTGCCCCAGTGACCCCTATCCCCTGACTGTCCCCGGGTCTGGGGGCCCAACCCCAGCCTTCTTGAGCTGCCTCCAGTTGGCCGTCATTCCGTGCCTCTGTGATGTTTCCCGCAGTGCGTGGGATGCGGATTAGACTGAGCTGTAGAAAAGGTGGCAGGGGGCCAGGGTCCCAGTCCAGAGGAACAGGGAGGAGGTGGCTGAAGGAGCTGTGTCAGGTCCCTACAAGTTTGGGTTTATCTGGAAAACAAGGCCCTTCTGGGATATAAATACAGGGCCCCACTCCCTGATACTCTGAATTCTGCTTCTTTCTCCTCCTCTTCTGCCTTCTGCTGCTGTATTGGGTAAGATTTGGAGAAGGGAATCTAAGTTGGGAAGGATCTGGGATAGGGGATGGAGACCCTAGGGGAGTGGGAAGGGAAGTAGTGGAGGAGGAGGATTATGGGGAGGAGGGAGGATGTTGAAGAAATAAAGCCCCTCCACCCCCAGGGACAATCACTCTTTGTCTCCTGAGTTGAGGGAAATGGTGGGAGAGGGGGATGGGGGGCAATGAGAGATGGAGGGGGAACACCAGCAAAGCTTCGGGATTCTGAGGGGCCAACTAAAAAAAAAAAAAATAATGATGGTATTTGTTAAGCCCTTACTATGTGCCAAGCACTGTTCTAAGCGCTGGGGTAGATACAAGGTCATCAGGTTGCCCCACGTGGGGCTCACAGTCTTAATCCCCATTTTACAGATGAGGTAACTGAGGCACAGAGAAGTTAAATGGCTTGTCCAAGGTCACACAACGGACAAGTGGTGGAGCCAAGATTAGAACCCACATCCTCTGACTCTCAAGCCCATGTTCTTCCCCCCGTCTTACCTCCTTCCCTTCCCCACAGCACCTGTATATATGTATATATGGTTGTACATATTTATTACTCTATTTATTTATTTATTTATTTATTTATTTTACTTGTACATTTCTATCCTACTTATTTTATTTTGTTGGTATGTTTGGTTCTGTTCTCTGTCTCCCCCTTTTAGACTGTGAGCCCACTGTTGGGTAGGGACTGTCTCTATGTGATGCCAATTTGTACTTCCCAAGCGCTTAGTACAGTGCTCTGCACATAGTAAGCGCTCAATAAATACGATTGATTGATTGATTGATTGATTGATTGATTTCCATTAAGCCAGGTTGCTTCTCAGGATAGTCAGGAGGGGGAGAGGAAGAGCCCCACCGCACCGAAAGACCCCCTCAATCAGAGGGACTGGAGGCCAAGAGTGCCCCAGTCCACAAGGGAAGCAGTGTGGGTTTAGTGGAAAGAGCAAGGGCTTGGGAGTCAGAGGTCATGGGTTCTAATCCGGGCTCCCCCACATGTCTGCTGTGTGACCTTGGGCAAGTCACTTAACTTCTCTGAGCCTCCGTTATCTCATCTGTAAAACGGGGATTAAGACTGTGAGCCCCGCGTGGGACAACGTGATCACCTTGTACCCCCCCCAGCACTTAGAACAGTGCTTTGCACATAGTAAGTGTTTAACAAATGCCATTAATATTATTATCATTTTTGTTATTATCCACAGAGACCCCACCCAAAGGGGTTCAGGGCTCAGGGACACCCCTTATCCCAGCCTCCAAGGAAGTGAGTCATAGAGGATCTTGGCAGGAAGGAGACGAAGCTGGGCGATACAGGAGGGCTTCCTGGAGGAGGTGGGCCCAAACAGAGGGAAAGGGGGTTCAGGTCTCAGGGTCTTCAGACTTTCCTCACCCACCAGGCCTGGCTCACATGGTCCCTCACTCTCCTTGCCAGATAGGCCCACTGTTGGGTAGGGACCGTCTCTACATGTTGCCAATTTGTACTTCCCAAGCGCTTAGTACAGTGCTCTGCACACAGTAAGCGCTCAATAAATACGATTGAATGAATGAATAGGAGAGGGGTCTCCAAAAAGGCACTTGCATAGCAATTTACATCTCATTAACCTGTCTTTCACCATTATCCCATTTTCTCCGCAGCAGCTCAGAGGAGGGTTATTTTTTTGTGGGGGAAGTGACTCCCCACCCCCCAGCGGAGAAGGGGAATTGGGGGTTGGATTCACCAGGAAGTGGCTCCCAACCCCTCCAACGGAGAAGGGGAATTGGGGAGTTGGATTCACCTTTCCTGGAGGCAGGGGGATGGAAGTAGTGACCTCTCCTTTCCCTCCCCACCCTTTTTGGCAGTCGAAAAAGCACGGGTTTGGGAATCAGAGGTCATGGGTTCTAATCCCAGCTCCGCCACTTATCGGCTGCGTGACTTTGGGCAAGTGACTTAACTTCTCTGTGCCTCTGTTACGTCATCTGTAAAATGGGGATTAAGACTGTGAGACCCACGTGGGACAACCTGATCACTTTGTATCCTCCCAGCACTTAGAACAGTGCTTTGCACATAGTAAGTGCTTAATAAATACCGTCATTATTATTATTATCTGGGGAGGTGGGGAGGAGGGTGCTGAGGGGAGGGATCAGAAGCAGGGGGCTGCCTGAGATGCCCTCTCCCAGATCCACCTCCTCTGTGCGGAGGGAAGAGATGTCGGCTGACTCTCTTATGCACACGTGCCTGCACGTGCGTGAGCACACACACACACAAACTCGGTCACGCATGCCCACCACCATATTCAGACTTGCAGCCACGTATGCACACACAGAGTCACCCATGTGCACACACAACTGCATGTAGACCTGCATCCGGGCATGCACACGCACCTGCGCACAAACACATACAAAGTCATGCTTGCACATACGCACAGTCCCACATGCAGAGTTGAGGCCACTCATAGACATCTACCCCAGCGCTTAGTACAGTGCCTGGCTCAATGTAAGCACTGAACAAATATCAAGCAGCATGGCATTTATTACTCTATTTATTTATTTATTTATTTATTTTACTTGTACATTTCTATCCTATTTATTTTATTTTGTTGGTATGTTTGTTTGGTTCTGTTCTCTGTCTCCCCCTTTTAAACTGTGAGCCCACTGTTGGGTAGGGACTGTCTCTATGTGTTGCCAATTTGTACTTTCCAAGCGCTTAATACAGTGCTCTGCACATAGTAAGCGCTCAATAAATACAATTGATTGATTGATTGATTGATTGATTGATAGTGGCTGGAGCCCAGGCCTGGGAATCAGAAGGTCGTGAGTTCTAATCCCGGCTCCGCCACTTGTCTGCTGCGTGACCTTGGACAAGTCGCTTCACTTCCTTCGTCTGTAAAATGGGGATTGAGACTGTGAGCCCCACGTGGAACAGGGACTGTGTCCAACTGGATTGGCTTGTATCCACCCCAGAGTTTAGTACAGTGCCTGGCACGTAGTAAGTGCTAAACAAATACCATTATTATTATTATTATTATTACACACACACCCAATCTCTCTCCCTGACCTCAGTTTAGGATGACCACCCCACTCGAGAAGGCCTTGGACGTCGTGTTGTCCACTATGACAAGTACTCAGGCCAGGACGGAGACCCACATGTGATCAGCAAGGGGAACCTGAAGAAGCTGATCAAAGAGGAAATGCCCAGCTTTATTGGGGTGAGTGGGGTCAGGGGCGGGGGCGTGCGGGGCTGTGGGTGACGGGCTGGAGGCTGGAAGCCGAGGATGGGAAGCATGACCAAATGGATAGAGACAAGACCTAGAAGGACCTGGGTTCAAATCCCAGCTCTGCCACTTCTCTGCTGTGTGACCTTGGGAAAGTCACTTCACTTCTCTGGGCCTCAGTACTCTCATCTGTAAAATGGGGATAAAGGCTGTGAGCACTATGTGAGACAGGGACTGTGCTAACCTGATTAGTTTGTATCTATCCCAGCGCTTAGAACAGTGCCTGGCACATAGTAGAACTTAACGAATACCATCATCATCATTATTATTAGGTGGGAGATGAAGGGCTTTCTGCATTAAGATCTTCCTTGCTCCACACATTCCCCTCACCGCACATATATCAGTTAGTTGATTGTAGTTATTGTGCGCTTACTGGGTGCACATGTCTATTCTATTTATTTTATTTTGTTAGTATGTTTGGTTTTGTTCTCTGTCTCCCCCTTTTAGACTGTGAGCCCACTGTTGGGTAGGGACTGTCTCTATATGTTGCCAACTTGTACTTCCCAAGCGCTTAGTACAGTGCTCTGCACACAGTAAGCACTCAAATAACAATAGACACATTTCCTGCCCACAACAAGCTTACAGCCTAGATTCTAGAGTCTAATGATATTTGTTTTTTTATGATTTTTTAAAGTGCTTACTATGTGCCAGGCACTGTTCTAAGTGCTGGGGTAGACATAAATGGTATTTACTGAGCCCTTACTATGTGCAGATCACTGTGAGCCCACTGTTGGGTAGGGACTGTCTCTATATGTTGCCAACTTGTACTTCCCAAGCGCTTAGTACAGTGCTCTGCACACAGTAAGTGCTCAATAAATATGATTGATTGATTGATTGATTGATTGATTGATTGTACTAAGCGTTTAGGAGAGCACAGGATACACTATACTGTATGTGGGTAGGGAATATGTCTGTTTTATTGGTATTCCAAGTGCTTAGTACAGGGCTCTGCACACAGTAAGAGCTCAATAAATATGGTTGACTGACAATACAACAGAGTTAGCAGACACGTTCCCTGCTCACAGTGAGCTTTCAGCCTACCGTCTAGAGACGAGGTAATCGGATTGGACGCAATCCCTGTCCCACGTGCTTCAACCCCATTTTACAGATGAGGGAACTGAGGCCCAGAGAGGCTCCACCACTCCTCCCACCTCTCCTCCCCCCTAGGCCCCTCTTGACAGCCCCCTCCCCAGCCACCCCTTCGACTTGCCTCTGCCCTTGGGGGACTCCTACCACCCCCTTTCCCATCCACCTCTCCCACCTCCCCTCCCCTCCGGGACCCTCCCACCTACCCCCTCCCCATCCCCAAGTTCCTTCCCCATGTGCACCCCCAACCTGCACCCCCAATCCCATCCCTGGAGTGGAGCAAACACCATCCAGTCAGAGGAGGTGAATTTGGACACCCCCCCCCTCCCCTGGAGTGGGCAGAGCAGTGGGCCTGGGACTGACCACCCTCATCCAGGCCCAGATGGACCAACCGGACGTGAAGAAGATGATGAAGAACTTGGATGACGACAGTAGCATACTCGTTCATCTTGATAAATTTATCGAGCTCATCTCCGAGGTCCTCACCATCCGCTACCGGATCACCCAAGGGATCTCTGCTCGGCCTTGAACGCCGACCCCCACCTTGGGTCTGCATTTCATGTATTTGTCAGAGAAACAAGCGCCTTGGTTATAGAGAGGGTCTCCCAGAGCTTTGGGCTGGGTTGCGGGGGCTGGGGAGGGGAGCAAGGTCCGGGGTGGGGGGAGGGAGACACAGTCCCTGCCCTGGTGGTATAATTGTGACTGTGGTACTGTGATTTGTACTTTCCAAGCAGTTAGTACAGTGCTCTGTACACAGTAAGCGCTCAATAAATACGATTGAATGAATGAATGAATGAATGGTATTTGTCGAGCGCTTACTATGTGCCAGGCACTGTACTAAGTGCTGGGGTGGATACAAGTGAATTGGGTTGGACAGTCTTAACCCCCATTTTGTAGATGAGGGAACTGAGGGACAGCAAAGTGACTCTCCCAAGGTCTCCCAGCAGACAAGCGGCAGAGCCGGGATTAGAACCCATGACCTTCCAACTCCCAAGCCCCGGGCTGTGGCCACTACATCCCGTTGCTCGTTGCAGTTTGGTGTGGTGGGGAAGACAGGATGACAAGAAAAGACACACACATGCACAAACATCACATACGCGCTCACGTGCGTGCACACACACACACACACAGACACACACACACACACACACACACACACACACACACCCTTTATTGGGGGCTGAGAGAGGGACAGAGTGAGGTGGAGACAAGGTCTCTGCCCTTTTTTTTGATGGCACTTATTAAGCACTTACTATGTGCAAAGCACTGTTCTAACTGCCAGTCTGATGGGGAGACAGGACACACTCACTCATTTATTCATTCAATCATATTTATTGAGTGCTTACTGTGTGCAGAGCATTATACTAAGTGCTTGGTAAAATACAATATAACAATAAACAGTGACATTCCCTGCCCACATCCACATCCTAGCCCTGGGGTGACCCCCATACTCTTTCTCCCATTTTGCTCACATCCCCTCCTAATCATTCAATCTCTCATTCAATCGTATTTATTGAGCACTTACTATGTTTAGAGCACTGTACTAGGTGCTTGGGAGAGGACAATACAACAATATTTGTTTGTTCTGACGACTTGACACCTGTCCACATGTTTTGTTTTGTTGCCCGTCTCCCCTTTGTAGACTGTGAGCTCGTTGTTGGGTAGGGACCATCTCTATATGTTGCCAACTTGCACTTCCCAAGCGCTTAGTACAGTGCTCTGCACACAGTAAGCTCAATAAATACGATTGAATGAATGAATGAACGGACACATTCCCTGCCCACAACGAGCTTACAGTCTCTCTAGAGCTCCTCCTCCAGGAGGCTGTCCTGGATTGAGTCCCAGCCTCCCTAGTGGATAGAGCCCAAGCCTGGGAGTCAGAAGGACTTGGGTTCTAATCCCGGCTCCGCCGCTTGTCAGCTGTGTGACCTCGGGCAAGTCGCTTCACTTCTCTGGGCCTCAGTTCCCTCATCTGTAAAATGGGGATGAAAACTGTGAGCCCTATGTGGGGCATGGACTTTGTCCAACCCAATTAGCTTGAATCCACCCCAGTGCTTAGAACAGTGCTCGGCACATAGTAAGCGCTTACAAATACCACAGTTCTTCTTCTTCTTCTTATTAGATGCCCTTTCCCCATCCCTAAAAACCTCACTCCGTCTTTGTCACTCTCCTCCCCCTCTGCCCAAGATGATGGGACCGGTCCCTGAATTTGTCTCCCCCCCGACCCCCACCCCCAAATCTTCCCTCCCCAAACCTCCTCCACCCCCAGCTCCCAGACTAAAGCTCTGCTCTTCTGCCCGCATTCCACTGGAGGCCTGGAGGGAAAGATCCCTTGCTGTGTGACATACCCTCTCTGTGCCCGCTTCCTCCGCTCCTCACCACCGCCTCCACTCTCCCAAACGGACGGGCCCTGTGGAGGGAAGGGGTGTGGGACTCCGTCCCAGAGAAAGCCCCTGGGGTTCCCCATCTGGAGTGATTCCTGCCGGAGCTCCAGAGATCATTAAGCCAGTCACCCCAGCGGGCTGTCGCTGCGTTAATAACGGGGGGCGTGGAGGCCGTGGCGGGTTCCCTCTTCCCCGCCGGGCCGGTCACCCGAGCTTCTTCCGTGCCTCGGTTTACCCATCTGCACAATGGGGGTGGGGAATCTTTGATCTGCGCCCAACCTGGTTATTAAACCTTTGGCCCCTGAGTTCCTTATGATCAGATCAGGCCCTCAAAGCCTGAAGGGAATCGGGGTTGGGGGGAGGTGGGAGAAGCTGGGCAGGTAGCAACAGGCTGCTGCAGTGAGGTGAACCACGGGGCACTGAAGAAAGGAGGCCCTCGGTTCAACTTAAGGTGGTGGCAGGGAGTCAGGGCAGCCGGGGTTAGGGTTTTGAGGGGGTGGGTAGTCCCCAAGAAATCTGAGGCTGAGCAAGGAGTGTGGGGTGGGGATATTTCAGAGAGAGAAAGAGGCCAGAAAGGGTGAGGATGGAAAGTCACCCAGCAAAGACACCTCTCTTCCACTGCCCTCGACCTGAGAGATTCGGAGCTGAGCGAGGAGGGTTTGGAGGGGGGATATTTCAGAGAGAGAAAGAGGCCAGAAAGGGTGAGGATGGAAAGTCATCCAGCAAAGACACCTCTCTTCCACTGCCCTCGACCTGAGAGATTCGGAGCTGAGCGAGGAGGGTTTGGAGGGGGGATATTTCAGAGAGAGAAAGAGGCCAGAAAGGGTGTGGATGGAAAGTCACCCAGCAAAGACACCTCTCTTCCACTGCCCTCGACCTGAGAGATTCGGAGCTGAGCGAGGAGGGTTTGGAGGGGGAATATTTATTTATTTTACTTGTACCTATCTATTCTATTTATTTTATTTTGTTAGTATGTTTGGTTTTGTTCTCTGTCTCCCCCTTTTAGACTGTGAGCCCACTGGTGGGTAGGGACTGTCTCTATATGTTGCCAATTTGTACTTCCCAAGCGCTTAGTACAGTGCTCTGCACATAGTAAGCGCTCAATAAATACGATTGATGATGATGATGATGATATTTCAGAGGCAGGAAGGGAACAGAGTGGGCGAGGTGCCTCTGGAAAGTCACACATCAAAGGTCTCCCTCCCATTGCCCTTCAGAAGGAGAGAGTTGGGGCTGAGTGAGGGGAACTTAGAGATATTCCCGAGAAGGTTTCATTCAATCATTCAATTGTATTTATGGAGCTCTTACTGTGTGCAGAGCACCGTACTAACCACTTGGGAGAGTACACTATACCAACAAACAGACACCTTCCCTGCCCACAATGAGCTCACAGTCTAGAGGGGGAGACAGACATGAATAGAAATAAATAAGCACTTGGAGTGGGAACAGAGAGGGTGAGACACCTTTGAAAAGTCACACAGGAAAGTCTGGTCCTGGAATGCCCTCCCTCTGCCCATCCGCCAAGCTAGCTCTCTTCCTCCCTTCAAGGCCCTGCTGAGAGCTCACCTCCTCCAGGAGGCCTTCCCAGACTGAGCCCCTTCCTTCCTCTCCCTCTCGTCCCCCTCTCCATCCCCTCATCTTACCTCCTTCCCTTCCCCACAGCACCTGCATATATGTATATATGTTTGTACATATTTTTTTTACTCTATTTATTTATTTATTTTATTTGTAAATATCTATTCTATTTATTTTATTTTGTTAGTATGTTTGGTTTTGTTCTCTGTCTCCCCCTTTTAGACTGTGAGCCCACTGTTGGGTAGGGACTGTCTCTATATGTTGCCAATTCGTACTTCCCAAGCGCTTAGTACAGTGCTCTGCACATAGTAAGTGCTCAATAAATACGATTGATGATGATGATGATGATGATGGTCCCAATTCGCTTTTAGTACAGTGGTCTGCACACAGTAAACGCTCAACAAAATGCTCTTCTAGACTGTGAGCCTGTTGTTGGGTAGGGACCGTCTCTATATGTCTCCGATTTGTACTCCCAGTGCTCTGAACACAGTAAGCACTCAATAAATACGATTGAATGAATGAATGAACAGATATGACTGAATGAATGAATCCAGGGGAGGGGAAGGGGCCAGAGGCAAAGCAGGACCCCTCACCCCAACCTGGGAGATTTGGAACTGAGAGACAAAGAGGCTGTTGGGAACCGAGTGGGTCAGACACCTCCAGAAGGTCACACAGCACACAGTCTGCTTCAGAATCGGGTGAAGAGTGGGAGATGAAGTGGAGGATATTCGGGGCGGGGAAGCCTCTTTCTGTCCCCCCTCCATCCCTTCTCCTGAGGGATTTGAGGGTTGAGTGGGCTGCAAATGGGGACCTCCCCACCAAACCCAGCTCTCACCGTGTTCCCCCAACCCTCTCAGCGGAGTGGGCTGCCAGGGGGTCGGTGTTGGGAGATGGGCCCCGTAGGATGGGTAGAAGCAGCGTGGCTCAGTGGAAAGATACCGGGCTTGGGAGTCAGAGGTCATGGGTTCAAATCCCGCTCCTCCACTTGTCAGCTGTGTGACCTTGGGCAAGCCACTTAACTTCTCTGTGCCTCAGCTACCTCATCTGTAAAATGGGGATTAAAACTGTGAGCGCCACATGGGACAATTTCATCACCTTGTATCCCCCAGTGCTTAGAACAGTGCTTTGCACATAGTAAGTGCTTAACAAATACCATTATTATTATTATTATTATTCTCCGGTCCTCAGTTCCCTCATCTGTCAAATGGGGATGGAGACTGTGAGCCCCCATGGGGGCCAGGGACTCTGCCCGACCTGATGAGCTTATTTCCACCCCCCAGTACAGTGCCTGGCACATAGTAAGCGCTAAACACAAATGCCTTCATCATCATTATTACCATCTTGGCTAAGACATCTGAAGCGTCTGCAGATCGGCGGAGTGGGTGTGGGAAGGTGGGCGAGGAGGGAGGAGGGGGCTGAGGTTTGCACAAATTTTCCCGATCATAAAACCGCCCCGTGTCCGGCTCCGGCCTTGAACCCTTTGATGCCACCATTAGCGTAAGTACAGACCCGGCGCCCGGCCTTGGTGGCGTCTTCGATCTAGATGGGGTCACCGAGGACTATAATAATGGGAGCACCCGGGGCGGGTGGAGGAGGGTAGAGGAGCAACCCCAACACCCCTCTCCCCTCTTCACCCCCCCTCGAGGAGGAGAACGACTATAAAAGTGGAGGTTCCGGACTCTTTGCTCCCCACATCTCACTGGACACCCTCTGGTAAGTTTCTTGGGCTTCAGCAGGGGTGGGAAGGGGTCCCCCTCTCCTTACTCCCCCAATTCTTCCCCCTGGGCTGAGTCAGGGAGAAGGGGGCTTCCCCTCTACTCCCCCAATTCCGCCTCCCGGGGCTGAGTCGGATAGATTGGGGTTGGAAGGGAAGGAACAGAGAGGGCGAGATGACTCCACAAAGTCACACAGCAAAGGCGGGGTGGGACGGGGGTGGGAGTCGATGGGAAAGCTGGTATGGGAGGCGGGGATCCCCTCAGGGTCTCCCTCTCCCAAGTTTGCTGCTGGACACCAAGTCTTTTCAAAGAGGGGGCTGGGATTGGAACAGAGAGGGTGAGACAGGCATGTAAAGTCATACAGCAAAGGCAGGCCAAGATTTCTGGAGGAAAGGGAAAGCGCGGTGGCAGGGAACAGGTAGAGAAGGGCCCACCCTTTCCTCATTCCAGGTCTGGGAGATTGGGGACTGAGGAAGGAGGCATGGAGATATTTCAGTGGCAACAATGGGACTGGAACAGAGATGGTGAGATGGTCACGCAGTGAAAGTCAGCCAAGATTCTGGGAGAAGGAGCCGTAGCATGAGTTGAACAGGGAATTCTTAACTCCCACTGTTTTTCTCTCTGAGAGATCTGGGGCTGAGTGAGGGGGCGTGAAGGTTTTTTTCAGAGGAGGTGCCGTGACTAGAACAGAGAGAGCGAGACAACTCCAGAAAGTCACACAGCTAAGACAGAACAAGATTCTAAGAGGCAGGGGTTGAGAGCTGTAACTGGAAGGATTCCCTCTCTCCTTTAACTCAAACCCTGAGCCTGATCAAAGGGAAAGCACAGGGTTCCGAAAGTTCTCCTCTGCAAGTCTGCCCCTGGCCTGCTGTGTGGCCTTAGGCAAGTCACTTGATCTCTCTGTGCCTCAGTTTCACCCCTATAAAATGGGTATAATGAGACCTGCCTCCCCTCGCCTCCTGAAGCTGGTTATTTGTGGTTAACAGGAGATCATTAATGAGAAAGTATGTTGGGATGATAAAAGCCCTGTTTGGCTTCATTAGCATTATTGGAACAGAGAGGGTGTGACACCTTCAGAAAGTCACACAACAAAGGCCAATTGGAGTTTGGCAGGGAGGAGCTGAAGCAGCATGGCTTAGTGGATAGAGCACAGGTCTGGGAGCCAGAAGGACCTGGGTTCTAATCCGTGCTCCGCCACTTGTCTGGTGGATGACCTTGGACAAGTCACTTCACTTCTCTGTGCCTCCTCTGTGAAAAGGGGATTAAAACTGTAAACTCCATGTGGGACAGAGACTGTGTCCAAACTGATTACTTTGTATCTACCCCAGCGCTTAGAACATAGTAAGCACTTGAGCCGATTGTTGGGTAGGGATTGTCTCTGTTGCCGAATTGTACTTTCCAAGCACTTAGTACAGCGCTGTGCACACACTAAGCGCTCAATGAATCATCATCATCATCATGGCATTTATTAAGCGCTTACTATGTGCAAAGCACTGTTCTAAGCGCTGGGGAGGTTACAAGGTGATAGGTTGTCCCACAGGGGGCTCACAGTCTTAATCCCCATTTTACAGATGAGGTAACTGAAGCACAGAGAAGTGAAGCAACTTGCCCAAAGTCA
Organism: Tachyglossus aculeatus; assembly: GCF_015852505.1. NCBI lineage: Eukaryota > Metazoa > Chordata > Mammalia > Monotremata > Tachyglossidae > Tachyglossus > Tachyglossus aculeatus. Next base: position 11,023,350 of record NC_052096.1, on the reverse strand, counting down.
CACGGCTGACAATCGGCGGAGCCGGGATTTGAACCCATGACCTCTGACTCCAAAGTCCGTACTCTTTTCCACTGAGCCACGCTGCTTCTGAAATACCATAGGGGAAAAAAAAAGCAGAAGTCAGAACAAGGGACCCCGTCTCTCCCTTCTCTCCCTCGTCCTGAGAGATTTGGGGCTGAGTTGAAGATTCTTCAGGGGGGAGGTGTGGGGATTGGAGCAGAGAGGGTGAGATGCCTCTGGAAAGTCACACAGCAGAGGGAAAGGGAATCCATCTGGGAAAAGGAGCAAGGGCAGGGGGTGAAGTGGGAAGATATGGAGGGGCAGGCCGCCCAACCTTCTGGCAAAATCCGCCTCCCTCCTACTGCCCACCAATGCCCACAGAAGGCATCCTGAGAATCCCTCCTCCCTTCCCCGATAGTCCCCCTCTCCCCTCCCTCCTACTGCTGGCAAGGAACAGAGGGTGAGTCATGGAAGAACCCAGGCTCCCCTCCACCCGCCTCCCTCTGTGGGTTCTGCCTTCCGGGGCTTCACAGTGCGGGCAGAGGGGCGGTGGCAGTGGAGTCAGGGGGACCAAGTAATCGGGACAACCTGGAGGAGGAGGCAGGCAGCACCTGCAGCAGGAAGGATTGAGGTTAGATGGGAGAAAGGATTTCACTCCTGAATTCCGCACAAGCTCTCTTACAGCGTGTGCCCGGCATTCAAGAACTCCCAGGGCACACTCCTGGGTTCCTGAACGTGAGAGTGCTCGGGAGCACTGCTTGAGTGGGAGAACTTTCATGGTCTCACTCATTCATTTAATCATATTTACTGAGCGCTTACTGTGTGCAGAGCACTGTACTAGGCGCCTGGGAAGTACAAGTCGGCAACATATAGAGACGGTCCCTACCCAACAACGGGCTCACAGTCTAGAAGGGGGAGACAGACAACAAAACAAAACATGTAGACGGCTGTCAAAATCGTCAGAAAAAGTAGAATTAAAGCCATATGCACATCATTAACAAAATAAGTAGAATTGTAAATATGTACAAGTAAAATAAATACAGTAATAAATCTGTACAAATATATATATACAAGTGCTGTGGGGAGGGGAAGGAGGTAGGGCGGGGGGTGGGGGGAGGAGGAGAGGAAAAAGGGGGCTCAGTCTGGGAAGGCCTCTTGGAGGCGGTGAGGTCTCAGTAGTAGAGTGCTCAGCACACTGCATAATCAAGGACACTTTCCTAGGTTCCTGAATTCTTCTAAAGCATGGCCCAAGAGCACTTTCTTGAGCTTTCTGAGCACAAGACCACTGTACAATCGAGAGTACTCTCTGGGTTTCCTGAACACTAGAATGATCAGGAGCAATGCCTGAGTGGGTGGGTGGAGGAGGGTCAAGGAACCTCTCTTCCCCCCCTCCCCGGGGATGAGAGTGGAAGCACTTTCTTGGGTTCTGCAAGCACCATAGTGCTCCCTCCTCACACCCCCTCCTTCATCCCTCCCAGCATCTGACCCCCGACCATGTCGAGACCCCTGGAAGAAGCCATGGTGGCAATCATCTGCACCTTCAGGGAGTATGCTGCAAGATGCGGGGACCCCTATAAACTCAACAAGGGGGAACTCAAGGAACTCCTGCTCAAGGAGTTGCCCAGCTTCATGCCGGTGAGTGCCCAGCACGAGGCAGGGGGATGGACCAGATGACTCTGACCCCTTATCCTCCACCGCCGCCCAAGTAGAAAAGATTCCTGGACCTCTATCCGGGAGGCAGGGGGTTGGACAAGATGACTCTGACCCTTTATCCTCTACCCCCCAACCCCTGCTTGAGTAGAATTGATTTCTGGACCTTTGGCCTGGAGGTGGGGGGGATGGACCAGCTGACTTTGACCCCTTATTCATTCATTCAATTGTATTTATTGAGCCCTTACTGTGTGCAGAGCACTGTACTGAACACTTATCTCCCACTTGCCCCTGCCTGAGCAGAATTCCGGCTCTGCCACATGTCTGCTGGGTGAATTTGGGCAAGTCACTTCACTTCTCTGGGCCTCAGTGACCTCATCTGTAAAATGGGAATAAGAGTGTGAGCCCCATGTGGGACAGGGACTGCGTCCAACCTGATTAACTTGTAACTACTCCAGTGCTTAGAACAGTGCTTGGCACATCATAAGCATTTAATAAGTATGATCATTATTATTACTATTATTAACTAGTTCCTGGACTCAAGGCCCGGAGGCAGGGAAATGGACAAGTTGACCTTTCTGCTGCTTCCCCTTAACTATTCCCCATGCCCCTGTGGAGTTGACTCTGTAGATCCTGGCCTAGAGGCAGGGGGATGGCCTGGTTGCCTCTTCAATCAATCCATCAACCAATAGTATTTAATAATAATAATAATTATGATACTCATTAAGCATTTACTATGTACCAGGCACTGTACTAAATGCTGGAGTAGATACAAGCAAATCAGGTTGGACCGAGTCCCAATCCCATGTTGGGCTCTCAATCTTCCCCTCCACTTTACAGATGAGGTAACTGAGGCCCAGAGAAGCAAAGTGACTTGTCCAAGGTCACACAGCAGACAAGTGGTAGAGCTGGGATTAGAATCCACGACCTTCTGACTCTCAGGCCTGAGCTCTATTCACTATGCCACGCTCCTGTATTTATTGAGCGCTTATGGTGTGCAGATCACCGTCCTAAATCAATCAATCGTATTTATTGAGCGCTTACTGTGTGCAGAGCACTGTACTAAGCGCTTGGGAAGTACAAGTTGGCAACATATAGAGACGGTGTCTACCCAACAGTGGGCTCACAGTCTAGAATAACTCGGTGCCAACAGCACCTGGCTAGCGCCCCCGTTTTCAACGGTCCTGATGCAGGGGGATGTCTGAGTTGACCTCTCTCCTCTCAGAGCCAGCTGAGCGAGTGCGACTACAACCAGCTGTTCTGCGCGCTGGACGCGGACAAGGACTGCGAGGTGAACTTCCAGGAGTATGTGGCGGCCATGTCCTCCCTCTCTGTCCTCTGCAATGAGTTCTTCCGCGACTGCCCTCGCGACTGCCCCGCCGAGCCCACCTGCCCCAAATAAAGCCACGCGCATGCCCCCCCACCGTCCCGCCCCCTCCCCGCCCCACCCCACCATGGGGAAGGGCAGAGGGAGAGCCGGCAGCCGGGGAGAACGGGCCCAAAAAACCACCCTCTGTCTGGTCCGGCGTCAGTTCCTTCGAGGTTCGAGGCTACCGCTGGGAGTTGCCCCAGTGGGAGGGGGTTGCTGCAGCAGGAGGGGTCCCTGCAGTGGGAGGGATGGAGGTCAGACCGTCTCCTGCTTCTCTTAGGCGGCCCCCACCCGAGAGCAGCTGGGGACAGAGATGGGGCTTGGGTCAATCAATCAATCAATCGTATTAATTGAGCGCTTACTGTGTGCAGAGCACTGTACTAAGCGCTTGGGAAGTACAAGCTGGCAACACATAGAGACAGTCATCATCATCAACATCAATCGTATTTATTGAGCGCTTACTGTGTGCAGAGCACTGTACTAAGCGCTTGGGAAGTACAAGCTGGCAACACATAGAGACAGTCCCTACCCAACAGCGGGCTCACAGTCTAAAAGGGGGGAGACAGACAACAAAATCAATCAATCGTATTTATTGAGCGCTCACTGTGTGCAGAGCACTGTGCAAAACCAAACATACTAACACGATTACTACTAACAAACATACTAACATACTAACAAAATAAAATGAATAGAATAGCTATGTACAAGTAAAATAGAGTAATAAATATGTACAAACATATATGCATATATACAGGTGCTGTGGGGAAGGGAAGGAGGTAAGATGGGGGGGATGGGGAGGGGGACGAGGGGGAGAGGAAGGAAGGGGCTCAGTCTGGGAAGGCCTCCTGGAGGAGGTGAGCTCTCAGTAGGGAGGAAGAGAGCTAGCTTGGCGGAGTCTTGGAGTCTTGGAGTCTGGAAGGGGGCCGGCTATGGGGTGTGGGAGGCCTGCGTGGAGGAGGGGAAGTCCTGGAGGGGGGGCTTCAGATGGGAGGGCGATGGACCCCCCTCCCCACCCGATGTGCCCCACCCTATATCCCTGAATTCCCGCCCTCCTCCATTCCAGCAGGATGACACTTGGGCCTGGCTGGACAGGATGTGTCTCACCATTGGTTCCCGTTAATTTGGCATCCGGGAGGGGGTGGCCCTCCCCACTTCCTGCCCCCCTTCACCAGCCTTTCCCCCGCCCCCCTTCCCTCCACCGACTATAAAAATCTCCGTGGACTTCATCCCCACACCCCGCCCCAATCCAACCTCTTTCTACTATCCTTCCTTCTGCTTGGTCTTGGTGAGTTCCTTCGCTTGGTTATGTGTGTAGTTGTGTGGGCGTGCATGCACACGTGTGTAGGTGCGAGCATGGGTGCGGGGGTCACTTTGGGACATCGAGGTTGGTGTTCAAGAGTGGGGAGGGGGCCCCTCATCCAGGTGTAAGCGTGTACACGACAATGGATGCATGTCGTGTGGTGTGTGTCTGGGCTGTGGATGCACTCCTGTGTGTTGTGCATACGGGGGAGGCCTGGTGGGCCTGTCTGGAAGTGTAGGTGTGAACGTGGGTGGGCGCCTGTAGGTCTGAGTTGTGTGTGTGTGTGTCCATATGTGTTGTGTGTATTGAGTGTTGTGTCGGGGTGTGTGTGTCTGGGTGGGCTTGGTGGAGGATAGGTGTGTTCCTGGGTTCTATATGTACTCTGAATCATTTCAGAGGTGCATTGTGTGTTGTGTGTTTGTATGTGCATAAACAGCAGGCATTGTGTGTTGTGTGTTTGTATGTGCATAAACTGCGTGCATTGTGTGTTGTGTGTTTGTATGCGCATAAACTGCCCCGGGGATAGGGTTTGTCACAAGTTGTCTTCATTCAGTCCTATTTATTGAGCGCTTACTGTGTGCGGCATTATGTGGGGAGTGTGACTGCCCCTGGGGTAGGGTTTGGCACAAGTTGTCTTCATTCAATCCTATTTATTGAGCGCTTACTGTGTGCGGCATTAAGTGGGGAGTGTGTGTGTGTTGTGCGGATTGGATGTGCTGGCGGGGGTCGGTGTGTGTGTCCGTGTTTTGCGGGCATGTTTGTGATGGGGGTGCGTCTCTGGGGGTCTCACATGTGCCCCTCCCCATCCCCCCAGCCTTACCTCCTTCCCCTCCCCACAGCACCTGTATATATGTATATATGTTTGTACATATTTATTACTCTATTTATTTTACTTGTACATATCTATTCTATTTATTTTATTTTGTTAATATGTGTTGTTTTGTTCTCTGTCTCCCCCTTCTAGACTTATGACTCTATTTATTTATTTTACTTGTACATATCTATTCTATTTATTTTATTTTGTTAATATGTGTTGTTTTGTTCTCTGTCTCCCCCTTCTAGACTGTGAGCCCACTGTTGGGTAGGGACCGTCTCTAGATGTTGCCAACTTGGACTTCCCAAGCGCTTAGTCCAGTGCTCTGCACACAGTAAGCGCTCAATAAATACGAGGGAATGCATGAATGAATGAATTTGCGAGGGTTATGGGGCGATCTGGTGTGCGTATTGCCTGTTTACGTGTGTGTGTGTAGGGACTGTCTCTATATGTTGCCAATTTGTACTTCCCAAGCGCTTAGTATGGTGCTCTGCACATAGTAAGCGCTCAATAAATACGATTGATGATGATGATGATGATGATGGTGTGTTGCATGCCAGGGTATGCCCTTGGGTGTGTGGGCGCTGCCCAGGGAGACGGCACAATTACAGCACAAACTTTGTGGCTGCGGGTTGTGGCGTTACCCCTGACGTCACCCCTCGGGGTGGGGGGGATTTGGGAGAGGTGGGGATGATGATTATGGTGTTCGTTAATCAATCAATCAATCAATCGTATTTATTGAGCGCTTACTGTGTGCAGAGCACTGTACTAAGCGCTTGGGAAGTACAAGTTGGCAACATATAGAGACAGTCCTTACCCAACAGTGGGCTCACAGTCTAGAAGGGGGAGACAGACAACAAAACAAAACATATTAACAAAATAAAATAAATAGAATAGATATGTACAAGTAAAATAAATAGAGTAATAAATATGTACAAACATATATACAGTGCTTGTTAAGCGCTTACTATGTGCAAAGTACTTTTCTAAGCGCTGGGTGGGGGGGATACAAGGTGATCAGGTTGTCCCACGGGGGGCTCACAGTCTTAATCCCATTTTACAGATGAGGGAACTGAGGCACAGAGAAGTTAAGTGGCGGAGCGGGATTCGAACCCATGACTTCTGGCTCCAAAGCCCGGGCTCTTTCCACTGAGCCACGCTGGAGGGGGTGTGGGGGAGGGGGCAGCTTTTGGACCCCCTGCTGACCCCCCCACCCGAGGGTCGGTCCGGTCCCGGGGGGGCCCCGGCCTCCTCCCAGGCATGTCCGTGGAGCGGATGAGTCAGGGAGAAATGGGTTTTTTCCACCCATCGGACTCTGGTTGGGGGGAGAGGGGGTGGGCCGGGGGCGGGGATGGAAGAAAAACAGAAAAACTTGTTTGTTGTGGAAAAATCCTGCCCCCCACCCCGGGAAGAGGAGGGAAGAAGGGGCTGGGGGAGATGGACAAGGGGTCCCTGCTCTCAGGGGGCTGCAGTCTGGTGGGGGCTGGGAGGGGGTGACAGGACTCACACACTGTGCTGGGAAATCAATCAATCAATCAATCAATCGTATTTATTGAGCGCTTACTGTGTGGAGAGCACTGGACTAAGCGCTTGGGAAGTACAAGCTGGCAACATATAGAGACGGTCCCTACCCAACAGTGGGCTCACAGTCTTTGTCTCCCCCTTTTAGACTGTGAGCCCACTGTTGGGTAGGGACTGTCTCTATGTGTTGCCAATTTGTACTTCCCAAGCGCTTAGTACAGTGCTCTGCACATAGTAAGCGCTCAATAAATACGATTGATGATGATGAAGGGGGAGACAGAGAACAAAACCAAACAAACAAAATAAAATAGAATAGATAGGTACAAGTAAAATAAATAAATAAATAGAGTAATAAATATATACAAACATATATACATATATAAAGGTGCTGTGGGGAAGGGAAGGAGGTAAGATGGGGGGGATGGAGGGGGGACGAGGGGGAGAGGAAGGAAGGGGCTCAGTCGGGGAAGGCCTCCTGGAGGAGGTGAGCTCTCAGTAGGGCCTTGAAAGAGGGAAAGAGGGAGGGGACAAGGTCCCTGTCCATGGTTGGGGGGTGGGGGGGCTTTCAGTCCCGAGAGTCAGTCAGTCTAAAGGGGGAGAGTAGCAAAGTAAGGTAATCCGCCAGTCAATTGTATTTATTGAGCACTTACGGTGTGCAGAGCACTGTACTAAGCGCTTGGGAGAGTACAAGAGAAGCAGCGTGGCTTAGTGGAAAGAGCCCGGGCTTGGGAGTCAGAGGATGGGGGTTCTAATGCCGGCTCCGCCACTCATCAGCTGTGTGACCCTGGGCAAGCCGCTTAACTTCTCTGTGCCTCGGTTACCTCATCCGTAAAATGGGGATTGCGAACCCCACGTGGTACAACCTACCTTGTATCTACTCCAGAGCTTAGAAATGTGCTTGGCACATAGAAAGCGCTTCACAAATACCATTATTATTATTATTATTTCTATTACAATATAATAATAAACAGACATATTAGAGAGGAAGAGAGGACACACACATACACACACACACACACACACTCTGAGCTGGGTGTCAGACCCTCCACCTCATCCCCATGGCCAAGTGTCAATCTTATATTAATGATAATGATGGTGTTTGTTAAGCACTTCCTATGTGTCAAGCACTGTTCTAAACACTGGGGAAGGCAGAAACTAATCAGGTTGGACTCACTCCCTATTCCTCGTAGGGCTCACAGTCTTAATCCCCATTTTACAGATGAGGGAACTGAGGCACAGGGAAGTGAAGTGACTTGCAAAGGTCACACAGCAGATAAGTGGAGGAGTCAGGATTAGAACCCCAGACCTTCTGACTCACAGGCCTAGGCTGTAGTCACCAGCCCATGCTGCTTCTTAGGGATCCCTCCAGTGGCTAGAATAATGATAATAATAATAATAATAATAATAGCATTTATTAAGCACTTACTATTTGCAAAGCAATGTTCTAAGCACTGGGGAAGGTTACAAGGTGATCAGGTTGTCCCACAGGGGGCTCACAGTCTTCATCCCCATTTTACAAATGAGGTAACTGAGGCTCAGAGAAGTTAAGTGACTTTCCCAAGGTCACACAGTAGACATGTGGTGGAGCCGGAATTTGAACCCATGACCTCTGGCTCCAAAGCCCGTGCTCTTTCCACTGAGCCATGCTGCTTCAGAGCAACTCCTCAATTCATTCATTCATTTCATACATTCAGTCATATTTATTGAGCACTTACTGTGTGCAGAGCCCACAGTACTAAGCGCTTGGGAAGTACAGGTTGGCAACATATAGAGACGGTCCCTACCCAACAAATGTGTTCTGACTCCGCTTTGTGACCCTAAGAGAGCTTCTTACCCTCTCTGGGCCTCCTTCATGGACTCCCTCACCCCCAAACACCCATCAGAAGGGAACTTGAGTTGAGTTTGCTCTCCCAGGGCAAGGAGGGAGGAAGTGGGGGGTGGATGCAGCTCCCGACCCCGCTCCCCGCCCCAGCCCCCTGCTCCCCAATAATCCCAGTGATGATGTCTCTGCCCTCCTCCGACCCTTGCCTAGGCCATGGCTTATCCCCTGGAGCAAGCCCTGGAGGTGTTGGTTTCCACGTTCCACAAGTACTCCGGGAAGGATGGAGACAAATTCAAACTGAATAAAACTGAGCTGAAGGACCTTCTCACCAAGGAGCTGCCCTCCTTTATCGGGGTACGGCCGGTGAGAGGGTGAGGGGCCTGAGGGGCAGGGGCTGAGCACGGTGGGGCTTGGGCTTGGGTCCGAGGGCCGGTGGTCAGCGGGGCGGGGGCTGGGGTATATGTGGGGGTGTCTTTCGGCCCCCCCGGCTGACCGGGACGCCCCTTTGGAGCAGAAACAGGCGGACGAAGCGAGCCTGCAGAAGCTGATGAGCACGCTGGACAACAACCAGGACAACCAGGTGGACTTCCAGGAGTATGCCTGCTTCCTGGCCTGCGTGGCCATGATATGCAACACCTTCTTCCACGGGTGCCCTGACAAGATGCCACACAGGAAGTGAATTTGCCCCCTCCCCCCGGGGGGAGGGGATTCCCTGCACTGCCCCAAATGGGGGTCATCCACACACCTCCCTCCCCTCCGCGGCCTCTTAATAAAATACATTTCAATCTCCTTTTTATCCAGTTTTGACTCGAGCATATTTGTTGAGTGCTTATTGTGTGCAAAAACATGGTAATAACAATAATAATAATTATGGTATTTATTAAGCGTTCACTATGCGTCAGGCACTGTACTAAGTGCTGGGGTGGATACTAGCAAATCGGGATGGAAACAGTCCCTGTCCCACGTGAGATGCACTGTCTCGATCCCCATTTTTTAAATGCGGTAACTGAGGCACAGAGAAGTGAAGTGACTTGCCCAAGGTTGCACAGCAGACAAGTGGTGGAGCCGGGATTAGAACCCATGACCTTCTGACTCCCAGGCTTGGAAAGCTCCTCTGACCCCTCACCAGGAATGCCCTCCCCTTTGCTTCTCCGTCCTTCCCATGTGGGGGTGGCAGACTGACTCCCTTTTTCCAGAATCCCCCACATCGATGAACCCCATCTACTGCAGGATCCTGCCACTCCCCCAGGCTGGCTCAACCCCCTCCCCATTTTGGAAACGCTGGGGGGGCACTTTAGTTGAGGCAGGGGGCTGGACAAGATGACCTCAGAGACACTGGGGGTGCAGGGACAGGCAGAGCACGGGCCCTAGAGTCAGACGGCCATGGGTTCTAATCCCAGCTCTGCCACATGTCTGCCGTGTGTCACCGGGCACAGCAGCGTGGCTCAGTGGAAAGAGCCCAGGCTTTGGAGTCAGAGGTCATGCGTTCAAATCCCGGCTCCAGCACTTGTCAGCTGTGTGACTTTGGGCGAGTCACTTAACTTCTTTGTGCCTCAGTTCCCTTGTCTGTAAAACGGGGATTAAGACTGTGAGCCCCCCCTTGGGACAACCTGATCACCTTGTAACCTTCCCAGCGCTTAGAACAGTGCTTTGCGCATAGTAATCACTTAATAAATGCAATTATTATTATTATTGGGCAGTCGCTTTACTTCTCTGGGGCTCAGTTCCCTATCTATATAAGGGGGATTGAGACTGTGAGCCCCATGTGGGACAGAGACTGAGTCCAACCCGATTTGCTTGTATCCACCCCAGCACTTAGTGCAGTGCTTGGCATATAGTAAGCACTTAACACTTCGTGTTTGTTTCAGAAACTTTCCCTACTACTTCTTGCAGCTAAGCAACAAATGATCCCCTCCCCACCCCTCTTCTCCCCTGGATGTGGCGGGGTGGTGGTGGCACAGGGTTGCCAGGGTGATGGTATCACCATCTTCCCCTGCCAGCCCTTGGGAGGCGGGAGGAAGTGGATACATCCGGAGGCAGGCTGTGGCGGGTAATCTGTCTCGCTATCTCTGCTTCTGCTGAGTCTGCTTGGGGAAGACCCATTCGTCCACTTAATCATATTTATTGAGCTCTTACTGTGTGCAGAGCACTGTACTAAGTGCTTGGGAGAGCCCAGTATAACAACAGACAGACACATTCCCTGCCCACAATGAGCTGACAGTCTAGACCAGGGCAGGAAGGGTTGGAGGGGCAGGAGGAAGACTCCATTTGGCTGGGCAGGGTGCTGGGGAGAGATTCTCTATCCAAAAGAAGAAGTGTCTAGATTCCTGTGGGCGGTGGTAAATGGGAGTAGAAGAAAGGAGTGCATTTTGTCTCATTGAGCCCACTCCACTGGGCAGTCAGTCAGTCAGTCAGTCAGTCAGTCAATCATATTTATTAAACACTTACTACATGCAGAGTATTTTACTAAGTGCTTGGGAGAGTCCAATAGGACAATAAGCAGACACATTCCCTGCCCACAATGAGCTTACAGTCTAGAGGAGTCTCCATGCTTGTCAAGTCCATCCACCTCCAGCCATTTCCTCGTCCTCTACCTCCCCCTCTAGCTCTCTTCTACCACTGGGTTCGTCGCCTACCTCCATCTCCCTAACCTGTGACAGAGCAGTGTAACCCCCGATCCCTCTCGCTGCATCACCTCTGGTTCTTGTTCTTGCTGGGCCAGGGAAGGGGTGGGAGTGGGGCGGGGGAGCGTGGTGGGGAGGGAGGGTGTCCTCCCCTCCCTGGAGCTCTGTAGACAGGAGTAGACGCAGGGGACTGACTGATGGAGACGCCATTGGAGGAAGTCCTGGGCAGCATGATGGCCCTCTTTCCACAGGCATTTGGGCTGGGAGGGCAGCAGGCCAACTTTGAGCCCCTGGGAGATGAAGGAAATTATATACCAATAATAATAATAATAACAGTGATGATATTTGAGGCATTTTTAAGCACTTGCTATGTTCCAGGCACTGTGCTAAGCGCTGGGGTGAATACAAGCAAATCGGGTTGGACACAGTCCATGTCCCACGTAGGACTCACAGTTTCAATCCACATTTTACAGATGAGGTAACTGAGGCACAAAGAAGAGAAGTGACTTGCCCAAGGTCACACGGCAGACATGTGGGAGAGGGATTAGAACCCAGGTCCATCTGACTCCCAGGCTCAAGTTTGATTCATGAGCTGGGGGAACTTGTTCTGGGGGAGGTGAGGTGGGGGCGATGGGAGGCGGGGATGGGGATGGGAGAGGGGGAGTGGTGGGGGGGAAGGGGAGTTCCAGGTAAGAAGCCAGAAATAGAGACAGAGACAGAGATGAAGAAGGGGGAGGTACAAAGAAGAGAGACAGTGACACACTGAAAGATGGAGATGGTGAGAGACAGACACAGAAAGACAGAGACTGAGAGACGGGGAGACAGAGAAAGGGATATAAAGAAAAACAGAGACAGAGAAAGGTGGAAACATAATAATGGCATTTATTAAGCGCTTACTAAGTGCAAAGCACTGTTCTAAGCGCTGGGGAGGTTACAAGGTGATCAGGCTGTCCCACGGGGGGCTCACGGTCTTAATTCCCATTTTACAGATGAGATAACAGAGGCACAGAGAAGTGAAGTGACTTGCCCAAAGTCACACAGCTGACAATTGGTGGAGCCGGAACTTGAACCCATGACCTCTGACTCCAAAGCCCGTGCTCTTTCCACTGAGCCACGCTGCTTCTCTTAAGAGACAAAGAGAGTCAGAGAGAGATGGCTCAGAGAGACTAGGACAGGCACAGAGAAGAAGGGGGGGACTCAGAGATACTGACACAAAGAGACACTGGGAGACAGGGAGAAAGAGATAGACTCAGAGATTCAGGACAGATTTAGAGAGTCAAAAGGAGGCAGAGGCTTCAGTGAGACTCGGAGAGAGATTGAGAAGCAGCGTGGCTCAGTGGAAAGAGCCTGGGCTTTGGAGTCAGAGGTCATGAGTTCAAATCCCAGCTCCACCACTTGTCTGCTGTGTGACGTTAGGCAAGTCACTTGACTTCTCTGTGCCTCAGTTCCCTCATCTGTAAAATGGGGATGAAGACTGTAAGCCCCCCGTGGGACAACCTGATCACCTTGTAACCTCCCCAGCACTTAGAACAGTGCTTTGCACATAGTAAGCGCTTAATAAATGCCATCATCATCATCATCATCATGGATTCAGAAAGGCAGAGATGAAGAGAGATGCCCCTCTTACCCCCAAATCCCTGTTTGACAGGGGATGGAACAGACAGACTCAATTCTGCAAAGAGATGGACAGGCGGGTGCCAATACAGCGGGGAAAGTGGGGATGGGGAGAGTGTGGGAATGATGCTGAGCTGGCTGTCTGGCCCCCACTGCTCCACAGAAAGTGAAAAAGAAAGGCATCAAAAAGTTGATGAGTTTTTTATTTATATTGGTGCTTATTTCCCGTTCTAGACTGTGAATTCATCAAAGGAAGGGCATGAACCTGCTGATTCTGTTGATTTGTACTCTCCCAAGTGCTTAGTACAGTACTTTTCACATACTTACTGGGGTGGTGAGGGGGGGATGTTTGCGGATTGGTGTAATTTAGGCGCCCGAGGTGGGGGGCTGGGGCTGGGGCCGTCCCCCTTCTCTATAAAAGAAACTGGCCTGGTCCAGTGCCCTCCAACCTACCAGCCCCATCCAGCCTTTTCTGCCGCTGAGGTGAGTTGGGGGGACTGGGTAAGGGGGCGTTCAGTCTCCAAGGGTGTAAGGTGGGGTGGGTCTGCAGTCTTTGGAAGCCTTCTCTTTCTCCCCATCCTGCTTCCCCATCTACCTGCTGCATCGATGGGGGACAGAAAGAAGGGGTTCAAAGAGAAGGTGGGGAGAGTCAGGGGGTATTGGGATTGGGGGATAGAAGGAGTATGGGAAGGGGGATAGACAGGGGGGTTTGGAGGTCGGGGAAGGGGAGAGTCAGAGGAGAAATGGAGTGGGGAGCGGTGGAGATGATGTAGCAATATAGCCTGTTGAGGTAGTGGGGTAAATTAGTGCGTATATGTGTGAGAGACAGACAGAAACATTCATTCATTCATTCAATCAATCGTATTTATTGAGCGCTTACTGTGTGCAGAGCACCGTACTAAACGCTTGGGAAGTACAACTTTGCAACATATAGAGACGGTCCCTACCCAGCAGCGGGCTCACAGTCTAGAAGAGACGCCGAGGCAGAGATGACTGATGCAGCTAAGAGTGGGACCCTCAGTATGGGTGAAAATAAGGGGTGATGGGGGTATGTTCCTGTGTGTGATCTGATTTGGGTGTGCCACATTCATGTGTGCTCCCGAGTTGTGAGTTGTGTGTTGCAGGCGGGGATGCATTCGCCCCATGTCACAGATCTGAGTGTTGCTGGTCTGCACGGGTGTTGTGTGCTGTGGGTCACTGAGTGTGCCTTGCGTGGTATGTGTGTGGTTGTGTGCTCCATAGTTGTGCATGTGTATGTGTGTGTGTGCACTGTGACTGGCTCAGGCAGGGACTCGGACAGGGTGGGTGGGGATGGATGGCTCCAGGACTGGCCAGAGGAAATTGAGGATGGAAAGGGGGGCGTCCTAATTCACTCCGTCACCCCCTCCCCGCCTTACCCAGACCCCCAGGTCCCTTGTAGACAACGCCATGCCCAGCACCCTGGAAGAAGCTCTTGAGAGTCTGGTTGTCATCTTCCACAAATACTCGGGCAAAGAGGGCAACAAGAGTACCCTCAGCAAGAGGGAGTTCAAAAACCTGATGCAGAACGAATTCACCAGCGAGCAGGTAAACCCCTGACCACCCAACGAACGTCAGTTTTCCTCCTTCCCACCCACCACCCCCGGCCAACCTCCTTCCATTATTCCATTAATAATTGTGGCATTTGTTAAGCACTTAATATGTGCCAGGTACTGTACTAAGCACTGGGGGGAATGGGATGGACACGGTCCCTGTCCCACGTGGGGCTCCAACCTCCTTCCATTATTCCATTAATAATTGTGGCATTTGTTAAGCCCTTAATATGTGCCAGGCACTGTACTAAGCCCTGGGGTGAATACGAGCAAATCGGGATGGACACGTGGGGCTCCAGTCTTCATCCACATTTTGCAGATGAGGGAACTGAGTCTCAGAGAAGGAAAGTGAATTGCCCAAGGCCACACAGCAGATGAGTAATGGAGCCCAAATTAGAACCCGTGACCTTCTGACAATCATAATAGTTATTTTGGTATTTGTTAAGTGCTTATTATGTGCCAAGCACTGTACTAAACGCGGGGGTGGATAGAAGCAAATCAGTGACTCCCAGGCTCATTATGCCACACTGCTTCTTTCTCCCCCCTGAACCCCAACTCTTTGGGATTTACTTATTTTTAATGATATTTGTTACGTGTTTACTCTGTGCCAGGCACTGTACTAAGCGCTGGGGTAGATGCAAGCTAATCAAATGGGACACAGTCCCTGTCCCACATGGGGGCTCATGGTCTCAGCCCCCATTTTACAGAGGAGGGAACTGAGGTACAGAGAAGCAAAGTGACTTGCCCAAGGTCATACAGCTGACAGGCGGCGGAGCAGGAATTAGAACCCAGGTCCAGCGTGGCTTTGGAGTCAGAGGTCATGGGTTCAAATCGCAGCTCCACCACTTGTCAGCTGTGTGACTTTGGGCAAGTCACTTCACTTCTCTGTGCCTCAGTTACCTCATCTGTAAAATGGGGATTAAGACTGTGAGCCCCCCGTGGGACATCCTGATCACCTTGTAACCTCCCCAGCGCTTAGAACAGTGCTTTGCACATAGTAAGCACTTAATAAATACCATTATTATTATTATTGTTATTATTATTATTCTGATTCCTAGATCTGAGCTCTATCCACAAGGCCGTGAAGCTCCTTCACCAGAAAACGTTGCCGGGAAATAGCTTCCCGTTATCCAGAAAACTGGATAATCCAAAACCCCAATATGTTTCTGAAAGCCTCTTTTCCCCTCATTTGTTTATTCATTCGATCATGTTTATTGAGCACTTACCGTGTGCAGAGCACTGTGCTAAGTGCTTGGGAGAGTAAAAAAAAAAAAAATAAACAGACGCATTCCCTGTCCACAAGGAGCTAACCCTGGGGGGGTCCCTGGGAGGGCCGGGATTAAGGGGAGGGCTGGGGAAGTCTGAATCCATTTCTTCTCTCCCTGCAGAAGCTCAGTAGCAAGGATATCAGGAAGCTGATGGATGAACTGGACGTCGACCAGGACCAGGAATTGAACTTCCAGGAGTACATCACATTTCTGGGTCAAGTGGCCATTTTTTGTAATGACTCCCTGCAAGCTTTCCTGTGAGGCTGTTGAAGAGAGATAGGCAGGTGTAGGGAGGTTGATCTCCCCTCCACCTTCAACCACCGAAGTGTGTGTGTGTATGTGCAGAAATGCCGACATTAAAAATTTTTTTTAAAGGTTGACCCTGCTTTATGTGTCTCCGTTTTTTCCCCCTGACCACAGGGAGGTGGGAGAAGAAGAAGAATTATATTTAAGTTCTATAAATTTAAATATAAGCTTAGCAAGGGGGAGTTTAAGGAACTCTGGCTCAAGAAGCCGCCCAGCTTCACCCTGGTGAGTGCCTGGGATGAGGCAGGGGGATGGACCAGATGACCCTAACCCCTTATTCTCCACCGCCCCGCAGCCCGTGTAGATTGTATCCTGAACCCAAGGCCTGGAGGCTGGGGGATGGACAAGATGACCCGGATCCCTTATCCTCCACGTCCCCCACTGCCCTAGTAGAATTGATTTCTTCAGGACCTTCAGCCTGGAGGCAGGGGGAAGGATCAGCTGACTCTGACCCCTTATGATAATGATGATAATTGGCATTTGTTAAGCGCTTACTTTTTACATGCATTTGCAAAGCACTGTTCTAAGCGCTGGGGAGGATACAGGCTGATCAAGTTGTCCCACGTGGGGCTCACAGTCTTAATCTCCATTTTACAGATGAGGTAACTGAGGCCCAGAGAAGTTAAGTGACTTGCCCAAGATCACACAGCAGACACGTGGCGAACCCCTGACCTCTGACTCCAAAGCCCATGCTCTTTCCACTGAGCCACGCTGCTTCTCTATTTATTGAGTGCTTACTGTGTGCAGAGCACTGTACTAAGCACTTGGGAAGTACAAGTCGGCAACATATAGAGACGGTCCCTACCCAACAGTGGGCTCACAGTCTAGAAGGGGGAGACAGAGAACAAAACAAAACATGTGGACAGGTGTCAAGTTATCCTTCACCTCCCCCTGCCCGCAGAACTCCTGCTCCACCACGTGTCCACTGTGTGACCTTGGGCAAGTCACTTCACTCTTCTGGGCCTTAGTGACCTCATCTGTAAACTGGGGATAAGAGTGTGAGCCCCATGTGGGACAGGGAGTGTGTCCAACCTGATTAATTTGTATCTACCCTAGTGCTTAAAACAGTGCTCGGCACATAATAAGCACTTAGTAAGTATGATCATTATTATTAACTGGTTCCTAGACCCAAGGCCCAGAGGCAGGGAAATGGATGAGAGTTGACCTTTCTTCTGTTTCCCCTTAACTACTCCCAACCCCGCTGGGGAGTTGCCTCTGTGGCTCCTGGCCTAGAAGCAGGGGAATGGCTCCATTGCCTCTTCAATCAATCCATCAACCTATGGTATTTATGAATATAAATATATCAATCAATCCATCAACCTATGGTATCTATGAATATAAATATACCAATCAATCCATCAACCTATGGTATTTATGAATATAAATATATCCCGGCTCGGCCAATTGCCAGCTGTGTGACTTTGGGCAAGTCACTTAACTTCTCTGGTCCTCAGTTACCTCATCTGTAAAATGGGGATGAAGACTGTGAGCCCCACATGGGACAATCTGATCACTTAGTATCCTCCCCAGTGCTTAGAACCGTGCTTTGCACGTAGTAAACGCTTAACAAATGCCGTTATTATTATTATTGTGAATAGTAATAATAATAATATTAATAATTGTACTTGTTAAGCATTTACTGTGTTCCAGGCACTGTACTAAGCACTGGGGTGGATGCAAGCAAATCGGGTTGGACACAGTCCCAGTCCCAAGTAGGCTTCATGGTCTTCATCCCCACTTTACAGATGAGGTAACTGAGGCCCAGAGAAGCAAAATGACTTGCCCAAGGTCACACAGCAGACAAGTGGTGGGGCCGAAATTAGAAATCATGACCTTCTGACTCCCAGTCCCGGGATCTGTCCAAGATGCCACCTGCTGTATTTATTGAGCGCTTATTGTGCAAGGAGCATTGTCCTTAACAGCCCTGTGCTAAGAGCTCCTGGCCAGTGCCCCCCTTTTCAGTGGTCCTGATGTAGGGGGATGTCTGAGTTGACATCTCTCCACTCAGAGTTAGCTGAGCGAGTGTGACTACAACTAGTTTTTCAGCGCGCTGGACGCGGACAAGGACTGTGAGGTGAACTTCCAGGAGTACATCGTGGCCATGCCCTCCCTTACTGTCCTCGGCAACGAGTTTTTCCGCGATTACCCTGCTGAGCCCACCTGCCCCAAATAAAGCCACCTGCATGGCCCCCCGTCCCACCCCTTCCCCATCCAAAGAGAGTCAGAGAGAGACGGCTCAGAGAGACTCAGGATAGGCACAGAGAAAGAGACGTGACCCACAGAGGCAAAGGGAGCAGGAAGAGAGATAGACTCAGAGTCTCAGGACAGATTTAGAGAGACAAAAGGAGGAAGAAGCTTCAGTGAAATTCGGAGAGAGATGGACTCAGAGAGGCAGAGATGAAGAGAGACGCCCCTCTCCCACAAAATTCCTGTCTGACAGGGGATGGAACAGTCCTGCAAAGAGGTGGATAGGAGGGTGCCAATCCAGTGGGGGAAGGGGAGACGGGGGAAGTGTGGGAATGATGCTGAGCTGGCTGTCTGCATCCCACTGCCCCACAGAAAGTGAAAAAGAAAGGCATCAAAAAGTTGATGAGTTATTTATATTGTTGCTTATTTCCCCTCTAGACTGTAAATTTTGGGCTAGGCACAAATCTGCTGATGCTGTTGTACTCTCCCAAGCACTGAGTACTGTGCTCTTCACATAATAAGCGCTCAATAAATAATAATAATAATAATAATAGTAGTATTTGTTAAGCACTTAACTATGTGCCAAACACTGTTCTAAGCGCTGGGGTTGATACAAGGTGATTGGGTTGTCCCATGTGGGGCTCACAGCCTTAATCCCCATTTTACAGATGAGGCAACTGAGGCCCAGAGAAGTTAAGCTGACAGGTGGTGGAACCAGGATTTGAACCCACGACCTCTGACTCCCATGCCCGTGCTCTTTCCACTAAGCCACACTGCTTCTCGATGCCACTGATTGACAGATGAGAAGCCTGGCCCAAAAATGTGACCAGTACTACTACTAATACTAAAGGGGAAGCAGTGTGGCTAAGTGGAAAGAGCAGGGGCATGGGAGTCAGAGGTCATGGGTTCAAATCCTGGTTCCACCACTTGTCAGCTGTGTGACTTTGGGCAAGTCACTTCACTTCTCTGAGCCTCAGTTCCCTCACCTGTAAAATGGGAATTAAGACTGTGAGCCCCAAGTGGGACAACCCGATCACCTTGTATCCCCCCCAGAGCTTAGAACAGTGCTTTGCACATAGTAAGCGCTTAACAAATGCCATTATTATTATTATTATTTAGGGTTGAATATCACTCCCCCCTAACCCATCCTCCAGGCAAGTCAATCAATCAATCAATTGTATTTATTGAGTGCTTACTGTGTGCAGAGCACTGTACTAAGCGCTTGGGAAGTACAAGTCGGCAACACTTAGAGACAGCCCTCCCTTAGGTCTCACCACCCGTACTCTAGCTGCAGCTAAGGACTTCCCCCTTGTCCCCCTAATAATAATAATAACGGCGGTATTTTTCAAGCACTTACTGTGTTCCAGGCACTGTACTTAAGCACGTAGTACAGTACTCTCTGCACACAGAAAGCGCTCAATAAATACGATTGAATGAATGAATGAATAAATGCTGGGCGAGGTAGGGGGACACAAGCAAATCGGGTTGGACACAGTCCCTGTCCCCCTTGGGGCTCACATCTCAATCCTCATTTTACAGTTGAGGCCCAGGGGAGGGAAGTGACTTGCCTAAGGTCACCCAGCAGACAAGTGGCAGATACGGGGCACACGACTTTCTGACACCCGGGCCCGGGTTCCAACCGCTACGCGGTGCCGCTTGGCGGCTGAAGGGAAAGTCCTGATTCAGTCTGCCCACACTCCCTCCCGCTGCAGCGCTAAACGCCGTTCCCCGAGGCGGCTACCCCTCCCTCCCGGAGTTCCAGGCGGCCTGGGCGGAGGAGGAGCTGGGAGGGGCTGGGGTGTGGAGGGGGACTGTTTGCGGAGTTGTGTAATTGTGGTGCTGGGGGCAGGGCCCGGGCTCTGCCTCTCCCCATCCCCCCAATCTCTAAAAAAATAAACGGACTGCGCCAGTGCCCCCATCCTACCAGCCCCATCCAGCCTTTCTTTTTTTTTTTTTGGATGGCATTTCTTAAGCGCTTACTATGTGCAAAGCACTTTTCTAAGCTCTGGGGAGGTTACAAGGTGATCAGGTTGTCCCACGTGGGGCTCACAGTCCTAACCCCCATTTTACAGATGAGGTAACTGAGGCACAGAGAAGTTAAGCGACTTGCCCAAAGTCCCACAGCGGACATTTGGTGGAGCTGGGATTTGAACCCATGGCCTCTGACTCCAAAGCCCGTGCTCTTTCCACTGAGCCACACTGCTTCTGCTTCACGCTGCTTCCCTTGCAGTCCATGCCGTGTCCTCGGGCTCCTGGTTTGCATCTTCCACAAATACTCGGGCAAAGAGGGTGACAAGGATTCCCTCAGCAAGAAGGAGCTCACCATCAGGCCTGTAAGCGCCCGATAACCCAGACCGCCCACGGGATGTCAATTTGTCTACTTCCTCCTTCCCTCCACAACCCGCAACCAACCTCCTTCCATTATTCCATTAATAACTGTGGTATTTGCTAAGCGCTTACTATGTGCTGGAGTGCTTTTAGACTGTGAGCCCACTGTTGGGTAGGGACTGTCTCTATATGTTGCCAACTTGTACTTCCCAAGCGCTTAGTACAGTGCTCTGCACACAGTAAGCGCTCAATAAGTACGATTGATGATGATGATGATGAGTGGACACAAGCAAATAGGGATGGACACAGTCCTTGTCCCGTGTGGGGCTCCCAGTCTTCACCCCTATTTTACAGATGAGGGAACTGAGTCTCAGAGAAGGGAAGTGTGTTCCCAAGGCCACGCAGCAGATGAGTGATGGAGGCAGGATTAGAACCCGTGATTTTCTGACAATCATAATAATCACTTTGGTATAATAATAATAATAATAATATTAATAATAATAATGGCATTTATTGAGCGCTTACTATGTGCAAAGCACTGTTCTAAGTGCTGAATATTGGTATACAAATATTGGTATTTGTTAAGCACTTAGTTAAGCACACTATAACAATAAACAGACACATTCTCTCTGCACACAGTGGATTTACAGTCTGGGGGGAAACATAATAATAATAATAATAATAATAATAATGGTATTTGCTAAGCACTTACTATGTGCCAGGCACTATTCTAAGTGCTCAGGTAAATACAAGGTAATCAGGTTGTCCCACGTGGGGGTCACACTCTTAATCCCCATTTTACAAATGAGGTAACTGAGGCAAGGAGAAGTTAAGTGACTTGCCCAAGGTCACACTGCAAACAAGTGGCAGAGCAGGGAGAAGCAGTGTGGCTTAGTGGAAAGAGCCCGGGCTTGGGAGTCAGAGGTCATGGGTTCTAGTCCCAGCTCCGGCATTTGTCAGCTGTGTGACTTTGGGCAAGTCACTTCACTTATCTCATCTGTAAAATGGAGAAGAAGTTTGCTATCCCCATGTGGGACAACCTGATTACCTTGTATCTACCACAGCTCTTAGAACAGTGTTTGGCACATAGTAAGCGCTTAACAAATACCATCATCATCATTAGAGCCCAGGTCCTTCTGAATCCTAAGCCCTTGCTATATATACTACCCCACTTTTTTTTTTACTTTTGATATTTGTTAAGTACCGTTCTGTTAGGGGTATATATTAATTAATCAAGCCAGATACCATCCCTGTTCCACATGGGTCTCACAATCAAAATAGAACCCCTATTTTGCAGGTGAGGAAACTGAGGCACAGAGAAGTGAAGTGACTTGCCCAAGGTCGCACAGCAGACAAATGGCAGAGCCAGGATTAGAATAACAATAATAATAATGATGGTATTTATAATGATAATAATAACAATAATAATGATTATGGTATTTGTTAAGCACTTACTATGTGCCAAGCACTGTTCTAAGCACCGGGGTAGATACAAGGTAATGAGGTTGTCCCACGTGGGGCTCGCAGTCAATCCCCATTTTACAGATGAGGTCACTGAGGCACATAAAAGTTAGGTGGCTTGCCCAAAGTCACACAGCAGACAAGCGGCAGAGTCGGGATTAAAACCCGCGACCTCTGATTCTCAAGCCCTTTTCATTCATTCATTCAATCGTATTTATTGAGCGCTTACTGTATGCAGAGCACTGTACTAAGCGCTTGGGAAGTACAAGTCACCAACATATAGAGACGGTCCCTACCCGACAACGGGCTCACAGTCTAGAAGGGGGAGACAGACAACAAAACAAAACATATTAACAAAATAAAATAAATAGAATGGTTCACTAAGCCACGCCAGGTCCTCCGGCTCCCAGGCCCAAGCTTTATCCACTAGGCCACAGTTAGCTTCTCTGTGCCTCAATTACTTCATCAGCAAATGGGGATTAAGACTTTGAGCCCTTTGTAGGACTTGATCTGTGTCCAACATGATTATCTTGTATCCACCCTGGCACTCAGTATGGTGGCTGGCACATAGTAAAAGCATTTAACAAATACCATTAAAGAATTAGTCATTCTTTCACTCATTAGTGTAGATGCAGAACCACCTCCGTCTGTCTACACCCTCCCTGGTGTCAGGAGAGGGTAAACCATGGGGGTCTCGGGCTTGGTTGCGGGGAGGGGAGGGGTTCAGAACCACTTGGATGGTTTCCCACGGAGGAGTCACGGTCTGTGCTGCAGATGTGGCCTAGTGGCTAGAGCCCAGGCCTGGGAGTCAGCAGGATCTGGATTCTAATCCTGCCTCTGCTACTTGTCTGCTGGGTGACCTTGGGCAAGTCCCTTCCCTTCTCTGGGCCTCAGTTCCCTCATCTGTAAAATGGGGATGAAGACTGTGAGCCCTCTGTGGGACAGGGACTGTGTCCAACCTGATGACGTTGCCATCTACCCCAGCGTTTAGTACAGTGCCCGGCATATAGCAAACGCTTCACAAAAACCTCAATTAAAGCCTTCCCTCCCCGGTCCCCACTTTTCTCCAGGAGAATCAGGCTGCTGAGCCCCTTCTCCCTTCTCCCCTTCCTTTGACCCTGCCCTCCACCCCGTCCCCCCTCTCTCCCTTCTCCGTGAGCTCACCAGGCTTCCCAGCTGCCATGGGCTGCCCCAGGTGGGCAGGGCAGGGCGGGGGCCCGGGCACACAAAACACACAAAGGCCTTTATTGTTCCTGTTCCTGTTGTCACTCAAGGGGAGAGGTGGCTTTGGGTGAGGGAGCATGGGTGCGTCCCGAGGTAGGGCTCGGTTTGCAGTGAGAGGGTGCCAAGGATGACCCTTGGGATAGGCTTCCTTATGAGGGGCCAGAAGCCTAAAGGTGGGGGACTGGACAGATTGATCTTGCCCCCCTCCTAGGACACTTAGCCATTCAATCGTATTTACTGAGCCCTTACTGTGTGCAGAGCACTGTACTAAGCGCCTGGGAGAATCCAATGCAACACTAAACAGGCACATTCCCTGTCCACAACGAGCTGACAGTCTAGAGGGGGAGACAGACCGTTAACAGAAATAAACACATGAGGGGTATTCATTCATTCATTCAATCGTATTTCTTGAGCGCTTACTGTGTGCAGAGCACTGTACTAAGCGCTTGGGAAGTACAAGTTGGCAACATATAGAGACGGTCCCTACCCAACAGTGGGCTCACAGTCTAGAAGACATGGACTTGTACGGTTGCAATGAGGGTTTCCCTCCTCTAGTCCCTTCAATTCAGCAGAGAAAGGAAAGGATTGATGTTTCTGGGATTTGATTGCCAATCTTGGGAAGGTGTTGTTTCTTATCTTTTTTTTATATTATGTCATTTCAAAGCAATATAAGTCTTTGATTGAAAAAAAATCAATTCCAGTGCCCAAGTCCATTTGTGGGTGTCAATTCTAGACTTTGAGCCTGTTGTTGGGTAGGGACCGTCTCTATATGTTGTCGATTTGTACTTCCCAAGCGCTTAGTACAGTGCTCTGCACATAGTAAGAACTCAATAAATGCGATTGAATGAATGAATGAGTGCTGTGGGGCTGGGAGGGGGGTCATGAATGAAGGGAGCAGGTCAGGGCAACGCAGAAGGGAGAGGGAGAAGAGGAAAGGAGGATTTAGTCAAGGAAGGCTCCCTGGAGGAGATAAGGCTTTGAAGAGGGGAGAGAGTCATCACCTCTTCCCAGTTTTGATTTCAAGAGTCGTTTTGTGTTACTGGACTAACGTCCTCACAAGTTAATTTGCTCTCTTTATTCCCCCCTCCCTCTACCCCACAGTACTAATGTCCATATCCCAGACTGTGCCCCTTCCTTCCTCTCCCCCTCGTCCCTCTCTCCATCCCCCCATCTTACCTCATTCCCTTCCCCACAGCACCTGTATATATGTATATATGTTTGTACATATTTATTACTCTATTTATTTATTTATTTTATTTGTACATATCTATTCTATTTATTTTATTTTGTTAGTATGTTTGGTTTGTTCTCTGTCTCCCCCTTTTAGACTGTGAGCCCACTGTTGGGTAGGGACTGTCTCTATATGTTGCCAATTTGTACTTCCCAAGCGCTTAGTACAGTGCTCTGCACATAGTAAGCGCTCAATAAATACGATTGATGATGATGATGATATCCGTAATGTTTTTATTTCTATTCAAGTTTGTCTCCCCTTCTAGACTGTGGGCAGGGACCGACTCTGCTATATTGTTCTCTCCTAAGAGTTTCATACAGTGGTCTGCATACAATAAGCGCTCAAAAAATACGATGGACTGCTTGATTGACTGATGGGAGGGTTGTTAAAGATTTTCTCTCTTTGTCTCTGTCTCTCAGAACCCCCTCCTCCCCTCTCCCTAACAACAGGGAAAGGCCCTCCGGCCTCCAAGTTCCAACTGGGTCAGCCCTCTGTTCCCGGGTCCGCAACCCTTCCCCGGAAGGTGAAAACAGGCTCCTCCGGGGGTCCCTGTCTCAGGTAGAACCAGCCCTCCTTCCTCCCCGCCCTAAACCAGCTTGGGAAGCTGTTTCTCGGTCTAACCACGTTCCCTCTTGCTGCAGTTTCAACCTCTGGTCACGAGGGGATAGGGCATGGCAGGAGGGAGGGGGAGAAGGAAGGAATGAAAAACGGGAAGCTCCGGTGGGAGGTGGAATGCCAGGCTGGCTCAGTGAGGACCTCTGGTGCTTGAGATGGGCCTACTGGTGGGAAAGGAGGAAGCATTAGGATAATAATAATAATAATAATAATAATAATAATAATAATAATAATAATAATAACAACAATAACAGCATTTGTTAAGCGCTTACTATGTACAAAGCACTGCTCTAAGCGCTGAGGAGGTTACAAGGTGATTAGGTTGTTCCACGTGGGGCTCACAGTCTTAATCTCTATTTTACAGATGAGGTAACTGAGGCACAGAGAAGTGAAGTGACTTACCCACAGTCACACAGCTGACAAGTGGCAGAGCCGGGATTTGAACCCATGACCTCTGACTCCAAAGCCCGGGATCTTTCCACTGAGCCATGCTATTACTATGAATAATAATAAGGGAGAGAGTGAATTCATTCATTATTCATAATAATAATAATAATAATAACAATAATAATAATAATAAGCTCGTTGTGGGAAGGGAATGGCCATTCATTCATCCAATCATATTTATTGAGCACTTACTGTGTGCAAAGAACTGTGAGCCCATGTGTGACAAGGACTGTGTTCAACCCGATTTGACTGGATCCACCCCAGTGCTTAGTTCAGGGCCCGGCACACTTTAAGTGCTTAACAAATGCCACAGTTAATATTATTATTATTACAATATAATAACAGACACATTCCCTGCCCACAATGAGCTCATGTGCCTGTTCATTGTTGTATTGTACTCACCCAAGCACTTAGTACAGTGCTCTGTACACAGTAAGCGCTTAATAAAGATGATGGAATGAATGCATGAATTAATAATATTTGGGGAATTTAATAATAATACTAATGATGGCATTTGTTAAGCGCTTACTATGTGTGAAGCACTGTTCTAAGTGCTGGGGGGCGGGGATAAAGGTGATCAGGTTTTCCCATGTGGGGCTCACAATCTTAATCCCCATTTTACAGATGAGGGAACCGAAGCTCAGAGAAGTTAAGTGACTTGTCCAAAGTCACACAGTTGACAAGTGGAGGAGGCGGGATTAGAACCCGTGACCTCCCAAGCCCGGGCTCTTTCCACTGGGCCACGCTGCTTCTCTGCATTTGTTAAGCGCTTACTATGTGCCAGGCACTGTATTAAGCACTGGGGTGAATACAAGCCAATCGGGTTGGATGCAGTGCCTGTCCTGCATGGGGTTCACAGTCTTAATTCCCATTTTACAGATGAGGGAACTGAGGCTTTGAGAAGTGAAGCGACTTGCCCAAGGCCACACAATAGACAAGTGGTAGAGCTGGGACTAGAACCCAAGTCCTTTTGACTCCCAGTCCCAGGCCCTAACCACTAAGCTATTATTATTATTATTATATATTATTATTATATATAATGAAAATATTTATTAAGCACTCACTATGGGTCAGGTACTGTACTAAGGGCTGAGGTAGATTCAAGATAATCAGGTCCCACATGGGACTCGCAGTCTAAGTAGGAGAGAAAACAGGTATTGAATCCCCATTTTGCAGATGAGGGAACTGAGGCATAGAGAAGTGAAGTGACTTTCCCGAGGTCACACAGCAAACACATGGCATAGCCAGGATAAGGACCCAGGTCCTCTGATTCCCACACCTGGGCTCTTTCCACTATATCACGCTGCTTCCCTGAACAAAGAACAAAGCTTTGCTCTTTTTGGGGGGTTGAATTATCCGTATAATTTGCTAGCAAAGTTCAGCGCCCTCCACCCCGACCCCCTTCCTCACAACTGAACAACCATTCAGAAACACACAGTTCGTGGAGACTGACAAACATCATACACACACAAATTGACACACTCATAGACACCAACAACCAGGTTCATGCTCAAATGTAGAGTTAGAGACACAAAAGCACACACCCTGGTATGTACAAAGAAGCCCACACATAAATACACAGTTGCACAGAGTTAGACATAGTCACAGACAAGAACAACACACTGGCTCACATAAATATACACACAAAAACCCTACATACATTGACACTAAGTTCCATGAGGGTGGGGATTGGTAACCCACCTAAAATCACATCTCCTCCAAGAGGCCTTCCCTAAGCCCTCATTTAATAAAATAATAATAATAATAATTGTGATATTTGTTAAGTGCTTACTGTATGCCAGGCACTGTACTAAGCGCTGGGGTGCATGCAAGCTAATCAGGTTGGACACAGTCCCTCCTATCCCACGTGGGGCTCCATTCCCATTTTACATATGAGGTAACTGAGGCACAGAGAAGAGAAGTAACTTACCCAAGGTCATTTGCTCTGTCCTCTGCTTCGCCTTTGCACTTGGCTGGGTATCCCCTAAGCACTCTAGACTGCAAGCTTGCTGTGGACAGGGAATGTGTCTGTTAGATTGTTATATTGTACTTTTCCAAGTGCTCAGTACAGTGTTCTGCACACAGTAAGGTCTCAATAAATACGATCGACTGACTTGCTATTCACCCCATCCCTAGCCCCACAGCATTTTGTACAAAACCTTACATTGGGCCATTTCCCCCATCTGAAATTTATCTTATTGTCTGTCTCCCGCTCTAGGCTGTGAGCTCCTTGTGAGGAAGATCATGTCTACCAGTGCTTAGAGCAGTGCTTCAATCAATCAATCAATCAATCGTATTTATTGAGCGCTTACTATGTGCAGAGCACTGTACTAAGCGCTTGGGAAGTACAAATTGGCATCACATAGAGACAGTCCCTACCCAACAGTGGGCTCACAGTCTAAAAGGGGGAGACAGAGAACAGAACCAAACATACCAACAAAATAAAATAAGTAGGATAGAAATGTACAAGTAAAATAAATAAATAAATAGATAAATAGAGTAATAAATATGTACAACCATATATACATATATACAGGTGCTGTGGGGAAGGGAAGGAGGTAAGACGGGGGGATGGAGAGGGGGACGAGGGGGAGAGGAAAGAAGGGGCTCAGTCTGGGAAGGCCTCCTGGAGGAGGTGAGCTCTCAGCAGGGCCTTGAAGGGAGGAAGAGAGCTAGCTTGGCGGATTGGCAGAGGGAGGGCATTCCAGGCCCGGGGGATGACGTGGGCCGGGGGTCGATGGCGGGACAGGCGAGAGCGAGGTACAGTGAGGAGATTAGTGGTGGAGGAGCGGAGGGTGCGGGCTGGGCAGTAGAAGGAGAGAAGGGAGGTGAGGTAGGAGGGGGCGAGGTGATGGAGAGCCTTGAAGCCCAGGGTGAGGAGTTTCTGCTTGATGCGCAGATTGATCGGTAGCCATTGGAGGTTTTTGAGGAGGGGAGTAATATGTCCAGAGCGTTTCTGGACAAAGATAATCCGGGCAGCAGCATGAAGTATGGATTGAAGTGGAGAGAGACACGAGGATGGGAGATCAGAGAGAAGGCTAGTGCAGTAGTCCAGACGGGATAGGATGAGAGCTTGAATTAGCAGGGTAGCGGTTTGGATGGAGAGGAAAGGGCGGATCTTGGCAATGTTGCGGAGCTGAGACCGGCAGGTTTTGGTGACGGCTTGGATGTGAGGGGTGAATGAGAGAGCGGAGTCGAGGATGACACCAAGGTTGCGGGCTTGTGAGACGGGAAGGATGGTAGTGCCGTCAACAGAGATGGGAAAGTCAGGGAGAGGACAAGGTTTGGGAGGGAAGACAAGGAGCTCAGTCTTCGACATGTTGAGCTTTAGGTGGCGGGCGGACATCCAGATGGAGATGTCCTGAAGGCAGGAGGAGATGCGAGCCTGGAGGGAGGGGGAGAGAGCAGGGGCAGAGATGTAGATCTGGGTGTCATCAGCGTAGAGATGATAGTTGAAGCCGTGGGAGCGAATGAGGTCACCAAGGGAGTGAGTGTATATTGAGAACAGAAGGGGACCAAGCACTGAACCTTGGGGAACCCCCACAGTAAGAGGATGGGAGGGGGAGGAGGAGCCTGCAAAAGAGACTGAGAAGGAACGACCGGAGAGATAAGAGGAGAACCAGGAGAGGACGGAGTCTGTGAAGCCAAGGTCAGATAACGTGTTGAGGAGAAGGGGGTGGTCCACAGTGTCAAAGGCAGCTGAGAGGTCGAGGAGGATTAGGACAGAGTATGAGCCGTTGGATTTGGCAAGCAGGAGGTCATTGGTGACCTTTGAGAGCGCAGTTTCCGTGGAATGAAGGGGACGGAAGCCAGACTGGAGGGGGTCGAGGAGAGAGTTGTTGTTGAGGAATTCTAGGCAGCGCGTGTAGACAACTCGTTCAAGGAGTTTGGAAAGGAATGGTAGGAGGGATATGGGACGATAACTAGAAGGTGAGGTGGGGTCAAGAGAGGGTTTTTTTAGGATGGGAGAGACATGGGCATGTTTGAAGGCAGAGGGGAAGGAACCAGTGGAGAGTGAGCGGTTGAAGATGGAAGTTAAGGAGGGGAGAAGGGATGGAGCGAGAGATTTCATAAGATGAGAGGGAATGGGGTCAGAAGCACAGGTGGCCGGAGTAGCACTTGAGAGGAGGGAGGAGAGTTCCTCTGAGGATACCGCTGGGAAGGATGGGAGAGTAGCAGAGAGTGTTGAGAGCCGGGGGGGATGGAGAAAGTGGGGAAGAGACTTTGGGGAGGTCGGACCTGATGGATTTAATTTTGTTAATGAAGTAGGAGGCCAGATCGTTGGGGGTGAGGGAAGGAGGAGGGGGAGGAACCGGGGGCCTGAGAAGGGAGTTGAATGTACGGAAGAGCTGGCGGGGGTGATGGGCATGGGTGTCAATAAGGGAGGAGAAATAGTTTTGTCTGGCAGAAGAGAGGGCTGAGTTAAGGCAGGAAAGGATAAACTTGAAGTGAACGAGGTTGGCATGGTGTTTAGACTTTCGCCAGCAGCGTTCAGCAGCTCGAGCATAAGAGCGAAGGAGGCGGACAGTGGCAGTGATCCAGGGCTGTGGGTTAGTGGTGCGAGAGCGGCGAAGGGAAAGGGGAGCGAGCGAGTCTAGCTGAGTAGAAAGGGTAGAGTTGAGAGCAGTAATCTGATCTGCTTCGCATAAGAAACACTCAACAAATATCCTAATTAATTATTTGCCAACTCTTTTGTATTACACTTTCTCAAGTACTTAGTACAGTGCTCTGCTCACTGTAAGGGCTCGATAAATACCATTGTTTCATTGACACATAGACACACAAAGACCTAAGAACACACCAATAGGTGTAACCACACATATCCTCACACTTGTAGACAGACACAAACACAAACGGATGCACACACAAACACACAAATACCCTTAGACACATCCACCTACAGGTGCATATACTGACAGACAATTCATTCATTCATTCATTGTCGTATTGAGCGCTTACTGTGCACAGAGCACTGTGCTAAGCATTTGGGAAGTACAATTTAGCAACAGAGACAATCCCTGCCCACAACTGGCTTACAGTCTAGAAGAGGTAAGACAGACATCAAAACAAGTAAGCAGGCATCAGTAGCATCATTATAAATAAATAGAATTATAGATATATACATATCATTAATAAAAATAAATATAATTATAATTAGAAATATGTACATATATACTTAAGTGCTGTGGGCGGGAGGATAGAGCAAAGAGAATGGGTTGGGGCAATGGGGAGAGGAAGGGGAGCAGAGGAAAAGGGGGGCTTAGTCTGCGAAGGTCTCCTGGAGGAGGTGAGAAAATATTAGCTAATATATAATAAAATATATAAATAATATATTTATACTATATAAATATTATAATAATAATATAATATAATAAAATATAATATTTATATTATTAGCTACCAATACATTAGGGAAAATATACACTGAAACATATCCAGGCATACAAACACATTCATAGACACACATCCATTAGTGGCATTTATTGAGCACTTATTGTGAGCAGAGCACTGTATTAAGTGCTTGGGAGAGGACAGTGCAGCAGATACCCAACAGAGTCCAATAGATACCCACACTGATAATGTTTCTGTACTTCTGTATGTATCTGCCTGTGTCTAATATACTGACAACTGCACACACCCTTTGTTACAAACACATACACAATCTAAACACTTATGAGAAGCAACGTGGCTCAGTGGAAAGAGCGCGGGCTTTGGAGTCAGAGGTCATGGGTTCAAATCCCGGCTCCACCAATTGTCAGTTGTGTGACTTTGGGCAAGTCACTTCACTTCTCTGGGCCTCAGTTCCCTCATCTGCAAAATGGGGATTAAGACTGTGAGCCCCCCGTGGGACAACCGGATCACTTTGGAACCTCCCCAGCGCTTAGAACAGTGCTTTGCACATAGTAAGCGCTTAATAAATGCCATCAGTATTATTTTTATTATTGTAGATCATCTTGGGAGCAATACCATATCAAGCCACTAGAAGTCTCCCTAGCAGCAGCCAACGACCTCTTGCCTTTAAGTAATAATAATAATAATAATAATAATAATAATAATAATAATAATGATAATGATGGTACTTGTTAAGTGCTTACTATGTGCCAAGTACTGTTCTAAGCGCTGGGCAGATACAAGGTAATCCGGTTGGACACAGTCCCCATCCCGCACAGAGCTCACACTCTTAATCCCCATTTTACAGATGAGGTAACTGAAGCCCAGAAAAGTGAAGTGACTCCCCAAGGTCACCCAGCAGACATGTGGCGGAGTCGGGATTAGAACCCAGGACCTTCTGACTTCTAGGCCCGTGTTCTAACTACTAAGCCACGCTGCTTCTCACCTGTGTTTCTACATGGTGCTTTTGCTACCAAAACGCCTTTCGTTATTTAGTTACGGCCCGTGCTGTATCTACTACGCCATGCTTCTTCAAGTACAGACACACAGGGACACACATACTCACATTCGGATCTTAATAAATCAATTAGTGGTATTTATTGTTCTCTGTCTCCCCCTTTTAGACTGTGAGCCCACTGTTGGGTAGGGACTGCCTCCATATGTTGCCAACGTGTACTTCCCAAATGCTTAGTACAGTGCTCTGTACACAGTAAGCGCTCAATAAATACGATTGATTGATTAATTGATTGATTATTGGGCACTTACTATGTACCGAGCAACTGTACTTCGAGATTGGAAGAGTACAACAGAGTTAGCAGACATATTCCCTGCCCACAATGAGTTTACAATCTAGAGAAGGGGAATATAAACCCAGCGATAACCAACAGGTCCACAGATACACACATACCACACACGCAAGCGCTTAGTACAGTGCTCTGCACACAGTAAGCGCTCAATAAATACGATTGAATAAACAACACAGATTCAGTCTATTACTCTATTTATTTATTTATTTATTTTACTTGTACATATCTATTCTATTTATTTTATTTTGTTAGTATGTTTGGTTTTGTCTCCCCCTTTTAGACTGTGAGCCCACTGTTGGGTAGGGACTGTCTCTTTATGTTGCCAATTTGTACTTCCCAAGCTCTTAGTACAGTGCTCTGCACACAGTAAGCGCTCAATAAATACGATTGATGATGATGATGATTCAGTCATACGCAATCCTTGGGGAGCGTTTCCAGCGGCTGCCACCAGGGGTCTCCCCACTCCTAGTCAATCAATGAATCAGTGGTATTTATTGAGCGCTTACTATGAGCAGAGCACTGTACTAAGCTCTTGGGAGAGTACAGTTCAGCGGAATTAGCCAACACGTTCCCTTCCATAACGAATTTACAGTCTAGAGAGGGAGACAGACAGTAATGTGTGATGCTAACCTTCTCACTGTACCTCCATCTCGTCTACCTCACTGCCCACCTCCTGCCCACATCTTACCTCTGGCCTGGAAGGAACCCCATCCTCATATCAGATGGATAATTGTTCCCACCCACTTCAAAATGTTATTATTTATATTAATGTCTGCCTCCCCCTCTAGACTGTGAGCTCGTTGTGGGCAGGAATGTGTCTGTTATGTTGTACTCTCCCAAATAATAATCATAATAATGATAATGATGGCATTTATTGAAACAGCGTGGCTCAGTAGAAAGAGTACAGGCTTGGGAGTCAGAGGTCATGGGTTCGAATCCAGGCTCTGCCAGCTGTCAACTGTGTGACCTTGGGCAAGCCACTTAACTTCTCTGGGCCTCAGTTACCTCATCTGTAAAATGGGGATTAAGACTGTAAGCCCCATGTGGGACAACCTGATCACCTTGTATCCCCCCAGCGCTTAGAACAGTGCTTTGCACATAGTAAGAGTTTAACAAATATCATTATTATTATTATTTATTTAGCACTTACTATGTGCAAAGCACTGTTCCAAGTGCCGCGGAGGTTACAAGGTGATCAGATTGTCCCAAGGTGGGCTCACAGTCTTCATCCCCATATTACAGGTGAGGTAACTGAGGCACAGAGAAGTTAAGTGACTTGCCTAAAGGCACACAGCTGACAATTGGCGGAGCCAGGATTTGAAACCATGACCTCTGACTCCAAAGCCCATGCTTTTTCCACTGAGCCACGCTGTTCCCAAATGCTTAATACAGTGCTTTACACACAGTAAGCACTCAGTGAATACAATTAAATGAATGAAAAAGTAATTAAGAATCTATAATTGAAAGATATATACGTAAGTACTGTGGGGTTGGGGGTAAGGTGAATATCAAATGTCCAAAAGTCACAGATCCAAGCCTAAGAAACCCAAAGGCTTTTGACAGGGCATTTATTCTAATCCCCTCCTGCCAGAAAACCCTGAACTTGCATTCATTCATTCTTTCAATCGCATTTATTGAGCGTTTACTGTATGCAATGCACCGTACTAAGCCCCCTCTCCCCACCCCACAGCACTTAGGCATGTATGTATTTATCTATAATTCTATTTATTTACACTGATGCCTGTTTACTTGTTTTGATGTCTGTCTCTCCCCGCCGCCTCCCAGACTGTAATCCCATTGTGGGCAGGGATTGTCTCTCTTTATTGCTGTATTGTATTTTCTAAGCGCTTGGTACAGTGCTCAATAAATATGATTGAATGAATGAACAAACTTATTACTTGGAAGAGTACAATATAACAACAAACAGACACATTCCCTGCCCACATCGAGCTTACCATCTTCAATCTGAACTTGAAAATATAATAATGATAATTGTGGTATTGGTTAAGTGCTTCATGTTCATTCATTCCATGTATTTATTGAGCACTTACTGCGTGCCGAGCACTGTATTAAGCACTTGGAAACTACAATTCAGCAATTAAGAGAGACAATCCCTGCCCACACAGGACTTACAGTCTAGAAGGGGGAAGACAGACATAAAACAAGTAAACAGGCATCAATATAAATAAATAAAATTATAGATACATACACATCAAAGCAAGTACACAGGCATCAATATAAATAAATAGAATTATACATATATACATAAATGCATAAGTGTTAGGTGGTAAGGAGAGGGGGGAGACAAAGGGAATGAGTTTAGGTGATTCGGATGGGAGGGGGAGCTGAGGGAAAGGGGGGCTTAGTCTGGGAAGGCCTCTTGGAGGAGGTGAGCTTTCAGTAGGGCTTTGAAGGGGGGAAAGAGTGATCTTTTGGCATTGTTCTGAGCACTGGGGTAGATACAAGATAATCGGGTTGGACACCATCCCTGTCCCACGTGGGGCTCACAGTCTTAATACCCATTTTACAGATGAGGCAACTGAGATACAGAGAAATTAAGAGACTTGCCTGAGATCACACTGAAGACAAGTGGCAGATCTGGGATTAGAAACCAGGTGCCCTGAGGCCCAGTAATAATGATGATGGCATTTGTTAAGCACTTACTAAGTCCCAGGCACTGTACTAAGCACTGAGGTGGATATAAGCCAACTGGGCTGGACACAGTCCCTGTCCCACTTAGGGCTCACAGTCTCAAACCCCCTTTTACAGATGAGGTAACTGAGGCACAGATAAGTGAAGTGACTTGCCCAAATTCACAAAGCAGAGAAGTGGCAATACTGGGACTAGAACCCATGACCTTCTAACTACCAGACCTGAACTCTATCCAGTATGCTATGCTGCTTCTGTCCTTCGCTCTTTCCATTTGGCTACATTGCTTGAATTTCAAGCGCTTAGTACAGTGCTCTGAAAGAGCTTAGTAAATACAACTGAATGAATTTTAGGCTGTGCTTCCTATCTAGGACTCTAACAGTGGTAGACACAGCTCCGAAGTCTTCAGGAGGACAGGGGTTGGTGATAGAAACTATGTGAGAGTGTGTGTGTGTGTGTGTGTGTGTGTGTGTGTGTGTGTCTGTGTGCGTGCGAGTGTGTGTGTGTGTGTGTGTGTGTGTGTCCATCCCTCTACGTGTGGTAAGAGCAGAGTAGTAGAGAAGAAGCGTGGCTCAGTGGAAAGAGCACAGGCTTGAGAGTCAGAGGTCATGGGTTTGAATCCAGATTCCACCACTTTTTTTTTTAATGGCATTTATTAAGCACTTATTATGAGCAAAGCACTGCTCTAAGCACTGGGGAAGTTACAATGTGATCGGGTTGTCCCACGGGGGGGCTCACAGTCTCCATCCCCATTTTACAGATGAGGTAACTGAGGCACAGAGAAGTTAAGTGACTTGCCCAAAGTCACACAGCTGACAATTGGCAGAGTCGGGATTTGAACCCATGACCTCTGACTCCAAAACCCGTGCTCTTTCCACTGAGCCATGCTGCTTCTCTAAAGCAATGTTACTTATTTAAATTACACTAATACGATGAATTATAGTAGTGCTTTTATAAGGAACCTGAATCTCTTTTTATAACTTGATGGGGAGCCTGCCCCTGCCGAAGTAGCCTGACCACTTGTCAGCTGTGTGACCTTGGGCAAGCCACTTAGCTTCTCTGGGCCTCAGTTACCCCATCTATAAAATGGGGATTAAGACTGTGAGCCCCATGTGGGACAACCTGATCACCTTGTATTCCCCCCCAGCGCTTAGAACAGTGCTTTGCACATAGTAAGTGCTTAATAAATACCATTATTATTATTATTATTACTGGACAGAGCATGGGCCTGGAAGTCAGAAGGACCTGGGTTCTAAACCTGGCTCCTCCACTTCATCATCGTCATCATCAATCGTATTTATTGAGAGCTTACTGTGTGCAGGGCACTGTACTAAGCGCTTGGGAAGTACAAGTTGGCAACATCTAGAGACAGTCCCTACCCAACAGTGGGCTCACAGTCTAAAAGGGGGAGACAGAGAACAAAACCAAGCAAACTAACAAAATAAAATAAATAGAATATTTACACACTTGTCTGCTGTGTGACCTTAGGCAAGTCACTTCACTTCTCTGGGCCTCAGTTACCTCATCTGTAAAATGGGGGCTGAGACTGTGAGCCCTATGTGGGACAGGGACCGATTTGCTTATATCCACCCCAGCGCTTAGTCCAGTGCCTAGCACATAGTAAGCGCTTAACAAATACCCTAATTATTATAATAATTATTATTTAAGTGAATCCTGGCTGGGGGGGGGGGGGAGGGAGGGGAGTGGGGAGGTGAGGCGCCTTGAACCCCCACTTGAAATGACCGCTGGGACCCTGATTCTTCTGACTCTGGAGACCCCAAAGCCATTTATTTCTTAATTCCCAGTTAGCTGTCGAAGGGAAAGTGTGAACGAGGCCAGATGAATTTCATTCATTCATTCAATCGTATTTATTGAGCGCTTACTGTGTGCGGAGCACTGTACTAAGCGCTTGGGAAGTACAAGTTGGCAACATATAGAGACGGTCCTTACTCAACAATGGGTTCACAGTCTAGAATTAGTTTGAAGGAGCGAGTTGATTTAACGTGGCCGAGAGGATTGCTGAGTCTGTTTGTTTGGGAAGAGCGAACTGTCAATCAAAGGGAACCCAAGCCACCCTCACCCCCAAAATGCCCTCCCTGCCCAAACCGCACCCCTCCTCCTTCCACACTCTCCCCCGCCCGGCGCCGCCTCCTCCCGGGCGCCCTCCGAGGTTCAGCCCGGCTCCCAGCGGAGGTTGGTCGGGCCGGTCGGCGACTGACTGTCGAGGGGAGACAGAACTCATTCATTCAATCGTATTTATTGAGTGCTTACTGTGTGCAGAGCACTGGACTAAGCGCTTGGGAAGTCCAAGTTGGCAACATACAGAGACGGTCCCTACCCAACAGCAGGCTCACAGTCTAGAAGAAGAAGACAGTCTAGAGAAGCAGCGTGGCTCAGTGGAAAGAGCCCGGGCTTTGGAGTGAGAGGTCATGGGTTCAAATCCAGGCTCCACCACTCGTCAGCTGTGTGACTTTGGGCAAGTCACTTAACTTCTCTGGGCCTCAGTTACCTCATCTGTAAAATGGGGATTAAGACTGTGAGCCCCACATGGGGCAACCTGATCACCTTGTAAATTCCCCGGCGCTTAGAACAGTGCTCTGCTCGTAGTAAGCACTTAATAAATGCCATTATTATTATTATTATTTATTTAGAAGGGGGAGACAGACAAAAAAACAAAACATATTAACAAAATAAAATAAATAGAATAAATATGTACAAGTAAAATAAGTGGAGTAGTGAATGTGTACAAACATATATACATCTCGGGGTGCGGGTGGGTCCCCCACAGGGGTTCGACACCCAGGCTCGTTGGAGAGTCACTTTTGGAGGACTTTTGGAGACTTTTGGGGAGGGGAGAAGAGGAGGAGCCCCTAGGGGCCGTCCTGATCTTGGGGGCCAGAGAGGGGGCAGGGAGGGAAGAAGGGCCCCTGAGCTTTGCCTGGGGGTTTGGAGTGGTCTGGATGGGGGGCTGGAATGTCTGGGGAGAGGGAGAAGCTCATAATAATAATAATAATAATGGCTTTTGTTAAGGGCTTACTATGTGCAAAGCACTATTCTCAGCACTGGAGAGGATACTAAGCGATGAGATTGTCCCATGGCGGGCTCATAGTCTTCATCCCCATTTTACAGATGAGGTAACTGAGGCACAGAGAAGTTAAGTGACTTGCCCAAAGTCACACAGCTGACAACTGGCGGAGTTTGGATTTGAACCCATGACCTCTGGCTCCCAAGCCCGTGCTCTTTCCATTGAGCCACGCTACTTCTCTCCATCTGGGGACAGTCAGAAGTGGGGGTTCGGAAAGGTGGCGCCCAGCACCCATTCTGGGAGGGGTCGAGAGCGGGGGAACTGGGGAGGGGGTTGCCTGGGCTGGGGGCTTGGGGAGGACTGGCCTTACCTCCTTCCCCGCCCCACGGCACCTGTATATATGTTTGTACATATTTATTACTCTATTTACTTTACTTGTACATATTTACTGTTCTATTTGTTTTATTTTGGTAATATGTTTTGTTTTGTTGTCTGTCTCCCCCTTCTAGACTGTGAGCCCGCTGTTGGGGAGGGGCCGTCTCTATATGTTGCCAACTTGTACTTCCCAAGCGCTTAGTACAGTGCCCAGCACACAGTAAGCACTCAATAAATACGATTGAATGAATGAATGACTGGGTAGGGGGCTGGCACTTAGGGGCAGCGGGATCCCGGGAAGAGAGGGTGTCATGCACCCCTTCTGGGGAGTTGGAAATGTCTGGATAAGGCAGGCTGGGGCACCTCAGAATCCCATTTTGGGGGGGTGGAGGGGCGGGATCTGGGAACTGGAGGGAAGGAGGAGTCCTACACCCAGTCTGGGGGCTTGGAGAGGTCTGGGAGGGGGCCTGGAGCTCGGGGCAGGGGATTTCCCGCTGGTTGTTTTGACAGCTCCCTGGGGCTGAATGTAAAAATATTCCAGTTCATTCACGAATATTTGCATATGTGCAACTTTAACTTGGGCGAGTCAGCCCTCCTCCACTGGGGTAGGGCGGGCACGGCTGAGCCCAGGCCCAGGCAGGCTCTGTACATGAGTGTGTTTGTGTGTGTGTGTGTGTTTGTGTGTGTGTGTGTGTGTGTGTGTGTGTGTGTGTGTGAGAGAGAGAGAGAGAGAGAGAGAGAGAGAGAGGTTCCTCCCTCCTCCGGGTCCTCCCTCGAAGAGCAGAGGACTCCGGGGTCCCAGGTGGACGAGAGAGTGAGGTGCCTGGCCCACTCAGGACTTCAATAATTGTGGTATTTGTTAAGCACTCACTATGTGCCAGGCACTGTACTAAACGCTGGGGTGGATGCAAGCAAATAGGGTTGGACACAGTCCCTGTCCCACGTGGGGCTCACAATCTCAATCCCCATTTTACAGATGAGCTAACTGAGGCACAGAGAATAATAATGATAATAATAACAATAGGATTTCCTAAGCACTTACTATGTGCCAAGCACTGTACTAAGCCCTGGGTTGGATAGAAACAAATTGGATTGGACACAGTCCCTGTCGCACATGGGGCTCACAATCTCAATCCCTATTTTTCTAATCCCGACTCTGCCCTTGTCTGCTGTGTGACTTTGGGCAAATCCCTTCATTTCTCTGGGCCTCAGTAACCTCATCTGTAAAAGGACGATTGGGATTGTGAGCCCCATGTGTGACAGGGATTGTGTCCAACTCAGTTTGCTTGTATCCAACCCAGCCCTTAGCACAGTGCCTGGAACTTAATAAGCACTTAACAGATACCATTATTATTATTATTATTATTATTATTTTACAGATGAGGTAATTGAGGCCCAGAGAAGTGAAGTGACTTGCCCAAGGTCTCCCAGCAGACAAATTGAGAAGCAGTGCGGCTCAGTGGAAAGAGCACAGACTTGGGAGCCAGAGGTTATGGGTTCTAATCTTGGCTCCGCCACTTATCTGCTGTGTGTCTTTGGGCAAATCACTTAACTTCTCTGTGCCTCAGTTACCTCATCTCTAAAATGGGGATTAAGACTGTGAGCCCTGCATGGGACAACCTAATCACTTTGTATCCTCCCCAGCACTTAGAACAGTGCTAGGCATGTAGTAAGCACTTAACAAATACCATTATTATTCTTAGTCTCTGTGCTTGTTACCTCATCTGTAAAATGGGGATTGAGGCTGTGAGCCCCATGTGGGACAGGAACTGTGTCCAAACCGATTAGTTTCTATCTTCCCCAGTGCTTGACACATAGTAAGCACTTAACAGATATAGTCATTACTAAGGAACTTAACTTCTCTGGGCCTTAGTTTTCTTACTTGTAAACTGGGGATTCATTATCCATTCTCCCTCCTATTTAGAGTGTGAGCCCCGTGCAGGGACTGTGTCCGACTTGATTACCTTGAGCTATCTATTTCTATGTTTGGTACATAGTAAGCGCTTAACAAATTCTGCCAAAATTATCATTATTAGTCTCCTTGTCTAGTATGCCCTTTCAAAGCGTGTGAGAAGTAGGGTAGCCTAGTGGATAGACCGCGGGCCTGGAAGTCAGGAGGACCCAGGTTCTAATCCAAGTTCTGCCACTTGTCTGCTATGTGATCTTGGGCGAGTCATTTCACTTCTCTGGGCCTCAGTTACCTCATCTATAAAATGGGGCTTAAAACTGAGCCCCCTGTGGGACAGGGACTGTGTCCAACCTGATTAACTTACTTCCTTCTTACCCCGGATCTTAGTATAGCACCTGACACACAGTAAGCACCTAACAAATGCCATTAAAAAAATGCTGCTGACTGTCTCATTTTTATATCTCTCCATCAACTGCTTGCTCAGCTTTCTCCTGCCAGGAATTCTCTCCCACTTTACATCCGGCAGCAGACTACTGCTTCTCCATCTTCAAAGTCCTTCTGAAAGCTCCTGTTCTTCAGGAAAACTTCCTTGTTAACCTCTCAATTCCCCACCCACTTCACCTATTTCTCCCACTTCCGTGTCGCCCAAATAGTGACATATTCATGACCCGGAATAACACTTAGATACACTTCTTCTCAATCCCTATTGCTTAAGTACTAACTCACCTACGAATCTTCTTTCCTTCTTCTTGACTGTAAATAGTTTTACTCTCTGTCTCCCCTGCAAGAATGTGAGCTCCAGGCTCTTTGAGAGAAGGAGTCATGTTGTGAATGTATCTGCTTATTGTTGTATTGTACTCTCCAAAGCACTTAGTACAGTGCTCTGCACATAGTAAGCGATTGATAAATACTATTGAATGAATGAATGAATAATTGTGATATTTATTAAGTGCTTACTCTGTGCCAGGAGCTATTTTAAGTGCCAGGGTGGATACAAGTTATTCAGGTTGAACACAATCCCTGTACCGAATTGGGCTCATAGTCTTAATCCCCGTTTTCTACAGATGAGGGAACTGAGGCACAGGAAAGTGAAGTCACTGGCCCAAGGTCACAGAGCAGACAGGATCAGAACCCAGGTCCTACTAACTCTCAGGCCTGTGCTCTATCCACTAATAATAATAATAATAATGATAATTGTATTTGTTATGTGCCAGGCAACGTACCAAGCGCTGGGATGGATACGAGCAAATCGGGTTGGACATAGTCTTTGTCCCACTTGGGGCTCACAGTCTCAATCCCCATTTTACAGAAGAGGTAAATGAGGCTCAGAGAAGTGAAACGACTTGCCCAAGGTTGCACAGCAGACAAGTGGCAGAGCTGGGATTAGAACCTATGACCTTCTGACTCCCACGACTGTGCTCTATCCATTATGCCATGCTGCTTCTACTGAGAGGTCTGGCTGTTGGGCCCTCTGCTTCTGTCTCCTGTCTTTTCAGTAAGTCCTATTTATTGAGCAATTTCTGCGTGCACTGTACTAAGCGCTTGGGAGAGTACAGTAGACTAATAGACACATTCCCTGCCCATAGTGAGCTTGCAGTCTAGAGGGGAGGACAGACATTAAAGTTTCAGCAGGGGAGTGCTACCTTCTCTCTTCAGTACCCCCAGTGGAAGGCCAGGCCTGCCATGCTTGCCCTCCTCACAAGTTGGCTCCAGGGGGTGACCCCAGACTGGGAAACCTTGGCTCTTTGGTGCTGTGTGACCCAGGGTTGGTGGCCTGACATCTCTGGTCCTCGGTTTCTCCTCCATTGGCCCATCTGTGGTGGAAGGCTCCCAAAGTGGAACATGTGGCAGGAGGAGAGGATTTATTTGCTCCAGGCAGGGTTGGGAGGGAGGGGTCTGAGACATTAGGGTTGCATGGGGCGGGGGTCACCGGAGAAGCATTCTCACTCTTTTCCTGGACTGAAGGGGGTGCAGACAAGCACGTGGTATTTAATAAGCACATGCTATATGCAGAGCACTGTGGTGGAGTCGATCCCACTCTTTAGAGAGACCGAGACAGAGTCACAGAGACAGAGAAAGACAGAAACAGAGTGACAGAGAGATAGTAGTAATGGCATTTAAGAGCTTCCTGTGCGCAGAGTGTCCTGTCCCTGGAGTGATAGCGGTAAGCATAGAGATTGAGGCAGAGAGATGGAGAAACAGAAAGAACCAGAGAAGAGACAGAGACACTTTTATCATCATCATCATCATCTTCATCATCATCATCATCAAGATTGTGAGTCTCATGTGGGACAGGGACTGTGTCCAACCCAATTTGCTTGTATTCACCCCAGTGATTAGAACAGTGCCTGGCACATAGTAAGCACTTAACAAATACCACAATTATTATTATTATCATTACCACCATCATTTAGTATAGAGAGGGGATCTGAGGATCCCATTCTTCCAAGCTGCAGAGAAATTGTGGGTGCAAGAAAATGCACTCAAAGTCCTTCGCTGACAGCAATGCACAAACACACTCACAAACTCGGAAACCTCTACCCACTCTATTTTAGCTTTGTTTTGTTA
The DNA here is from genome assembly GCF_015852505.1 of Tachyglossus aculeatus. NCBI lineage: Eukaryota > Metazoa > Chordata > Mammalia > Monotremata > Tachyglossidae > Tachyglossus > Tachyglossus aculeatus. Next base: position 10,980,774 of record NC_052096.1, on the reverse strand, counting down.
TTTTTTTTAATGGTTTTATCTGTTTGGATTTTCTTAATGGTTATTTTGAGCACTTACTCTGTGCCAGGCACGTACTAAGCGCTGGAGTAGATACAAGTTAATTAGGTTGGACACAGTTCATGTCCCACGTGGGGCTCACAGTCTTAATCCTCATTTTACAGATGATGTAACCAAGGCTCAGAGAAGTTAAGTGACTTGCCCAAGATCATGCAAAGTAGCTGGGATTAAAACCCTGGTCCTTTAACTCCCACACAGGCTCTTTCTACTAAGCCTCTCTGCTTCTCAATTTGTGTGTGTGTGTGTGTGTGTGTGTGTGTGTGTGTGTTTATGACTTTAATTTGTACATCTATGTCTTTGTGTTGTCTTAGTATTTTGTTCCATCACTCTATATGTGTCTGTTCCAGGATCCTCCCCTTGTTTATGCTCTTAGATTGTGTAACCCTCTAAAAGACAGGGAGTGTATCTAATTCTTACCTGGGCATTCTTTCCCAACGCTTATTAATAATAATAATAATAACAATAATAATTATGGTAAGCACTTAAAACAGTGCTTCGCACATAGTAAGTGCTTAACAAATGCCATCATCATCATCATCACTGTTCTGAGCACTCGGGTAGATACAAGGTAATCAGGTTGTCCCACGTGGGGCTCACAGTCTTAATCTCCATTTTACAGATGAGGTAACTCACAGAGAAGTGAAGTGAACTGCCCAAAGTCGCACAGCTGACAAGTGGTGGAGCTGGGATTAGAACCCACAACCTCTGACTCCCAAACCCGTGTTCTATCCACTAAGATACATGACTTCTTAATCCCCATTTTCCAGATGAGGGAACTGAGGCACAGAGAAGGGAACTGATTTGCCCAAGGCCGCACAGTAGGCAAGTGGCAGAGGCAGGATTAGAACCCAGGTCCTTCGGACTTCCAGGACTGGACTCTATCCACTAGGCCATGCTGCTTCCCACTAAAGTGCTAGAGAGATGGGGCTGGCGGGAAGCAAAGTGGCCTAGTGGAAAGAGCACAGAACTGGGAATCGGGAGACTTGGGTTCTAGCCCTGGCTCTGCCCTAGCTAGCTGAGTGGCCTTGGGCAAATTGTTTAACTTCTCTGGGCCTCAAGTTCCTCACATTCTACACAGGGGAGAGAAATACCTGCCTCTTCTGCCTCAGAGAGATGTTGTGAGGATGGAATGAGATGGCTGATGGGAAAGCACTTTAAAAGCATAAAAATCACTTTGGGAAAAAGGAGGGCGTGCTGTAGGGAGAGATCACCCGAAGCAAGACTCATGTTCCCTGCTCTCGAGGAGTTTCCAGTGGGATGGACTACAGTGGATAGAGCACGAGCCTGGGAATCAGAAGGTCGTGGGTTCTAATCCTGTCTTCTCCACTTGCCTGCTGTGTGACCTTGGGCAAGCCACTCCAATTCTCTGTGCTTCAGTTACATCCTCTGTAAAATGGGGATTGAGACTGGGAGCCCCATGTGGGACAGGGACGGGATCCAACCTGATTGGGATTAGAACTCATGACTTTCTGACTCCCAGGCTCTATCTACTTCACCACGCTGACTCTACCCTTGGGGAGCTGCCAATCTGGTGGGAAGCCAGTCCACCGGTGAGGCACCGCCTTGGCATCATGGCCCGGTGTCGGGGAGTTCTTCCTGGCTGCATTTCTTCCCACCCTTACCAGGAACACGATACTCACTGGGAGTTCCCCTCGCTGCCATGCTAGTAGCCGTCCAGGGCTGGGGGAGAGGGCTTCCAGGGTGGAGGGGTCTGTGTCAGAGGTGTAGTGGTGAAATGGGGGTGTGGGTGGCACCCCTGGTCATGACCGCTTAGCTTTTTCCTGCTCCGGGAACTGGACCGACCTGATTTTTCTTGTGGCTGGGAAGCCGGGCCCAGAGCCCCAGTTCCTAGCAGTCTCACCCTGCTCCTGCCCTCAATAATAAAATAATAATAATGTTAATGGTATTCGTTAAGCGCTTACTATGTGCCAAGCACGGTCCGAAACACTGGGGTAGATCAGGTGATCAGGTTATCCCAAGTGGGGCTCGCAGTCTTAATCCCCATTTTACAGATGAAGTAACTGAAACACAGAGAAGTTATGCTTTGCACATAGTAAGCGCTTAACAAATACCATCATCATTATTATTATTATTGTTATTAAATGACTTGCCCAAGGTCACAGAGCAGTCAAGTGGCTGAGCCGGGATTAGAATCCACATCTTCTGACTCCCAAGCCTGTGCTCTTGCCACTAACTGTGGTATTGGTTAAGCGCTTACTATGTGCCAGGCACTGTACTAAGCGCTGGGGTGGATACAAGCAAATCGGGTTGGACACAGTCCCTGTCCCACGAGGGGCTCACAGTCTCAAACCCCATTTTACAGATGAGGAAACTGAGGCCCAGAGAAGCGAAGTGACTTGCCCAAGGTCACACATCCCAGTCAGCCCGCCCCCTCCTCCCCATCAATTCTCTTGGTCTGCCCTCCCTCTATCCTCACCAGCCAGACTTACCCCCTCCAACCCCAAAATCATTAACCAAGTCTGACTCCCCCATCAACCCTCCCCCTTTAGATTACAAGCTTTCTTGCCGGCAGGAACCGTGCCTCCCGACTCTGTTGTACTCTCCCAAGCGTTCAGTACAGTGCTGATACACAGTAAGTGTGCACTCCCTTCCAAGTCTCCCTGACTTGCTCCCTTTTTTCATCCCCCTCCCAGCCTCATAGCACGTATACTCATTCATTCATTCGTATTTATTAAGTGCTTACTGTGTGCAGAGCACTGTACTAAACGCTTGACAAAGTACAATACAGCAATAAAGAGTGACAATCCCTGCGCACAGCGAGTTAACAGACATCAACACACGTGGGACTCACAGTCTTAATCCCCATTTTACAGATGAGGTAACTGAGGCACAGAGAAGTGAAGTGACTTGCCCAAAGTCACACAGCCATATCTATGTATCCCACCTGGCAAAAGTCACCTTGTGCTAACACTACAGATGTTGATAGTTGTTGATGTCTGTGCTAAATAGGCCTGTCCTGCTGTTGGATAGGGACTGTCTCTATATGTTGCCGATTTGTACTTCCCAAGTGCTTAGTACAGTGCTCTGCACACAGTAAGCACTCAATAAATACAATTGATTGATTGATTGATTGATCAATACAAATAAAGAGACGTCAATATTAATAAATAAAATTACAGATACATACATAAGTACTGTGGGGTAGGGGGACGGGGGAAGCGCATGTCTGTCTTGTATTTATTCCTGTTTATGTCTGCCTCCCCCTCTACACTGTAAGCTCATTATGGGCAGGGAATGTGACTTTAGGAAAGAAGCAGCATGGTTTAGTGGCAAGAATACGGGCTTGGGAGACAGAGGCTGTGGGTTCCAATCCCGACTCTGCCACTTGTCAGCTCTGTGACTTTGGGCAAGTCACATATTCTCTGTGCCTCAGTTACCTCGGCTTCAAGGCCCCCCATCACCTCACCCTCTCCTACCTCACCTCCCTTCTTTCCATCTACAGCCCAGCCCGCACCCTCCGCTCCTCTGCCACTAACCTCCTCACTGGGCTTCGTTCTTGCCTATCCTGCCATCCACCCCCGGACCACGTCTCCCCCTGGCCTGGAATGCCCTCCCTCCGCACATCCGCCAAACCAGCTCCCTTCCTCCCTTCAAAGCCCTACTGAGAGCTCACTTCCTCCAGGAGGCCTTCCCAGACTGAGCCCCCTCCTTCCTCTCCCCCTCCCCATCCCCCCCACCCTACCTCCTTCCCCTCCCCACAGCACCTGTGTATATATGTTTGTACAGATTTATTACTCTATTTTACTTGTACATATTTACTATTCTATTTATTTTGTTAATATGTTTTGTTTTGTTGTCTGTCTCCCCCTTCTAGACTGTGAGCCCGCTGTTGGGTAGGGACCATCTCTATATGTTGCCAACTTGTACTTCCCAAGAGCTTAGTATAGTGCTCTGCACACAGTAAGTGCTCAATAAATACGATTGCCCTGCCTCTGCCCATCCGCCAAGCTAGCTCTCTTCCTCCCTTCAAGGCCCTACTGAGAGCTCACCTCCTCCAGGAGGCCTTCCCAGACTGAGCCCATTCCTTCCTCTCTCCCTCATCCCCATCTCCATCCCCCCCATCTTACCTCCTTCCCTTCCCCACAGCACCTGTATATATGTATATAGGTTTGTACATATTACTCTATTTATTTATTTATTTATTTTACTTGTACATATCTATTCTATTTATTTTATTTTGTTAGTATGTTTGGTTTTGTTCTCTGTCTCCCCCTTTTAGACTGTGAGCCCACTGTTGGGTAGGGACTGTTTCTATATGTTGCCAATTTGTACTTCCCAAGCACTTAGTACAGTGCTCTGCACATAGTAAGCACTCAATAAATACGATTGATGATGATTGATGATGGATGTAAAATGGGGATTAAGACTGTGGGCCCCACGTGGGATAACCTGATTACCATGTATCTACCCCAGCTCTTGAACAGTACTTCAATCAATCAATCAATCAATCGTATTTATTGAGTGCTTACTGGGTGCAGAGCACTGTACTAAGCACTTGGGAAGTACAAGTTGGCAACATATAGAGACGGCTCACAGTCTAGAAGGGGGAGACAGAGAACAAAACCAAACATATTAACAAAATAAAATAGAATAGATATGTACAAGTAAGTTAAATAAATAGAGTAATAAATATGTACAAACATAAATACATATATACAGGTGCTGTGGGGAAAGGGAAGGAGGTAAGGCAGGAGGCGATGGAGAGGGGGACGAGGGGGAGAGGAAGGAGGGGACTCAGTCTGGGAAGGCTCCCTACTTGGCAGATAGTAAGGGCTTAACAAAAACCATTATTATAATCATTGTTGTTGTTGTTGTAGTGCACTGTCTCAAGCACTTAGTAACTTCCCTGGCGCTTAGAACAGTGCTTGGCACATAGTAAGTGCTTAATAAATGCCACTATTATTATTATTACAGAGCTCCCCACATGGTAAGAGCTCAATAAATATGATCGAATGAAGTGTTCAATACATGCAGTCGATGACTGACTCATCCATCAAATCCATCCCAGCCAGGCCAACCCCTCTCCCTTCCTCTTGGGTTGCCCCTTCCCAGGATCTCCCCCCACCCCCAATCCCATTCCCCAAGCTGCTGGCTGGCATCACATGAATGTAATAAATATCAGCCACTGACAAATCCATGCCTCCTTCCCCTCTAGGGGCCTGTCACCTCGGGTGTGGTTGAGTCCCGCTGGATTTCCGTGAAGGGAGGGGCAGGAAAGCTGGATACAGGGGAGGGGGGACAGGCAGGGAAGTGCCAAGGAGATCTGTGGATCAAGACCTTTGACCTGACCCTTCCCTCTGCCCTCCTAGGACTTCTGGGGGGAAGGTGGGGGGCACGACTCTCATGCCAGATTCTCATTCATTGAGCAGCACGGCATAGTGGATAGAGGACAGGCTTGGGAGTCAGAAGGTCATGGGTTCTAATCCCGACTCTGCCACTTGTCTGCTGTGTGGCCTTGGGCAAGTCACTTCACTTCTCTGGGCCTCAGTTACCTCATCTGTAAAAGGGGGATGAAGGCTGTGAGCTTTATGTGGGACAGGGACTGTGTCCAACTTGGTATAGTGCTCAATAAATTCGATTGGCTGAATGAATGAATGCTTATAGCCACCCCAGCGCTTAGTGCAGTGCCTGGAACACAGTAAGAGCTTGACAAATACCATAATAACAATTATTATTATTCAGTAAATGAATAAATAAATACAATCAATTGAATTCATTCAGTTCATTGATTGACATTTATTGAGCACTTACTGTGTGTGGAGTACTGTACTAAATCAATCGTTTTTATTGCGTGCTTACTGTGTGCAGAGCACTGTAGTAAGCGCTTGGGAGAGTACAATAGAACAATAAACAGACACATTCCCTGCCCACAATGAGTTTACAGTCTAGAGGGGAAGAGAGACATTAATAAAAATAAAATAAATGACAGATATGGACATGATTACAGATATGGTGTCCAGAAGACTAGGAGTGAAGAAGAAAGAGAGGAAAAGGCAGATGGGAGAGGGGGAGATGAGGAGAGACGGATGGATCCTTCCTATGACTCTGATTACCACTGAGGGGTTAGATTTTACGAATCCAGGCCCAGGCTCTCTGCTTCTGGGCAGGGGTCGAGATGGGGAGGGCTCCCCCACAAAGCAGAACAGCTCTGGAAAGAGCACGGGACTGGGAGTTTGAGGTAGTGGGTTCGAATTCTGGCTCCACCACTCATCAGTTGAGTGACTTTGGGCAAGTCACCTAACTTCTCTGTGCCTCAGTTACTTCATAATAATAATAATGATGGCATTTATTAAGCGCTTACTATGTGCAAAGTACTGTTCTAAGCGCTGGGGAGGTTACAAGGTGATCAAGTTGTCCCACAGGGGGCTCAGAGTCTTAATCCCCGTTTTACAGATGGGGTAACTGAGGCCCAGAGAGGTTAAGTGACTTGCCCAAAGTCACACAGCTGACAGCTGGTGGAGCCGGGATTTGAACCCATGATCTCTGACTCCTTCCACTGAGCCAGGCTGCTTCTCATGAATCCCAGGGACTTGGGGGACCCCTCCTGGAAGCCAACACATCCATCCCCCTGGCTGAGCTGTCCGAGGACAGATCAGAGGTTTCTTGGGACAGGACCCCTCTCTTCCCTCAATTCCTCGGTTATCCTCCTCTCTCTCTATCCCAAGTCAGACAGGCTGAAAAGTCTAACCACACTCCCTCCTGCTGCAAAAGGTCGAACCAAGAGAGGAGGGGCGGGGACCGTTTGGAAATGGGAGGAGAGGAGTTGTGTGTGTTGGGGGGGAGTCGACGGAGTAATGAGGGAGGGTCTGCCTGTACCCCGTCAGACACCCCCTCCCCCAATATCCTGGACGACGAGACCGAGAGATCTCGAGTTGCATAAACTCAAGCGAAGTCTCCTTTGGCTGGGGCGTGGCGGGCGGATCCCTCTCTCCGGGAGACTATAAAATTGCCCGGTGGCGGCCAATCCTCACCAACCCGTAACCGATCCTGACAAACTCCGACCGCTCTCCACCTCCACTCACAGGTACGGCCACGGCGCGGGATCCCTGCCCGCCCTTGGGGGGAGATGGGCATGAGGGCCTAAGCGCTTAGTACAGTGCTCTGCACACAGTAAGCGCTCAATAAATACGATTGAATGAATGAATGAGGGGTGGGGGAGGAGGGGGGTGTTTGCCCCCACGGTTTGACTTTGGGCAAGTCTCTTCACTTCTCTGGACCCCAGTGATCTCACCTGTAAAATGGGGAGGAAGACTGTGAGCCCCAAGTGGGACAATCTGATGACCTTGTATCTCCCCCAGGGCTTAGAACAGTGCTTGGCACATAGTAAGCGCTTAACAAATACTCTCAGTATTACCCGGTTTGGCAGCGATGCCAGCTGTGGAGGGTGGGGGGCGAGGAGGGGCGATTCCCCCACTCCTTCTTCCCCCCCTATTTTTTTGTTGTTTTTCATTTGTTTGACCCCGAATTCGCCCCCCACCTCCCGACCCTCCGCCAAGACCTAGAGGGGAGCAGGAAAGATCCTCAAATCCGCTTCTCCAACCTGGGGGATCGACTCCCTTCCCTCCTCCCACGCCTCTTTGTCTCTTTGTCTCTCCTTGTCTCTGTGTTTCTCCTCCTCACTCCGTCTCCCGTCTCTCTTCTGGCTTTAGTTTCTGCAGAAATGTCGGCCTCCAGAGTCAGCCAGGTAAAGACCCCCACCGAGAAGGCCATGTTCGACATTATCGACGTCTTTCACAAATTCTCCGAAAGAGGCGGCTACGAAGATGGGCTGGAAAAGAAGGAATTCGAAGATATGATCCATCAGGAAGCCCCACACTTCTACGAGAAAGTGGTGAGTCGTGGACGAGGGAGGAGGTTGGGGGAAGGGATGGGGAGATGGGGAGAGGATACCCGAGAGGACGAAAGTGGGGGATCTGGGTCGTGGGGAGGGGGCACTCCTCCAGTGCGCAGCTGAGGCACAGAGAGGTTCAGTCGCTGGCCCGAGGACTCACAGCAGACGAGGGGAAGGGCGGGAAAGCAGCAAGCGCTCAATAAATACGATTGATTGAGTGAATGAATGAGAACCTTTGCTCCCGGATTAATTATCTGTATTCCTCCATCCCTCTCCTCCTCAGGTCGGAAAAGATGAGATCCTTTGCTCCCGGATTAAATTTTCTGTATTCCTTCGCCCCCTCCCCCTTAGGTTGGGAAAACTGAGAGTCTTGGCTCCCGGATTGATTCTCTGTATTCCTCCATCCCTCTCTCCCTCAGGTCAAGACCCACGAAAATCTGGAGAAAATCTACAAGAAAGCCAACGTGGACGGGAACAAATGGTTGTGTTTTAAAGAGGTCGTTATGGTGCTGAGCAGCATCGCCAACGATTCCCATAACAGATCCCACCAGGAAGAAAATCCCTGCGAGGGTTCGAACCCAACTCAAGGCCGCCCGGGTCAGGCCCCTTCCCAAGGCCATGACCACGGTCACGAGGGCCACGGCCACGGCCACAGCCACCGCCACTGAGTGCGGTCGTCGGCAAGGGGAGGGGGAGGGACGAGTCCAGCGTGATCCCCCCCACCCCCGACACCCCCCACCTCCCCTCCAGCCAACCCTGAATGGAAAAGGCGAAAATCCGGAGGCGAAATCCTTCCTGCCTCTGTGATAGACGCCGCTAATAAACGTTCGTTGCTTTCACGCTGATCCCGTCTCTGACTGGTCTCTGGGAGGAAGGGTGTGTTGTTTGGGGGTCAAGGGGTGGGGGTCCAGGAAAGGGGGACAACCCGCCGAAAAGTCCCCTCTCCCCAGGCTGACGCGAGGCCCCTCCCCAAGGACACACTCAGGCACAAAGATGCAGTCGGACACACAAACACACTCCACACTCGAATACCCAGATGGAGACAAACACACAATATCTCCCCCGCAGATACGTATGCACAAAGACACACACTCATGGATGAACGCACAAACCCACACGCAGACTTCCACGCAATCCCACTCAGACGCACACAGCTACTAACGTTCACAGACATTTTCGGATATTGAGCACAACGTGACGCATCACAACGCCGCCCGTTGATTCTTCTGAAATAATAATAATAATAATAATAATAGCATTTATTAAGCGCTTACTATGTGCAAAGCACCGTTCTAAGAGCTGGGGAGGTTACAAGGTGATCAGGTTGTCCCACGTGGGGCTCACAGTCTTAATAATAATACTGGTATTTATTAAGCACTTACTATGTGCAAAGCACTGTTCTAAACACTGGGGAGGTTACATGGTGATCAGGTTGTCCCACGGGGGGCTCACAGTCTTCATCCCCATTTTACAGATGAGGTAACTGAGGCCCAGAGAAGTTAAGTGACTTGCCCAAAGTCACACAACTGACAACTGGCAGAGCCGGGATTTGAACCCATGACTTCTGACTCCAAAGCCTGGGCTCTTTGCACTGAGCCACGCTGCTTCTGAAAGGCCCAATTCATTCTTTCAATCGTATTTATTGAGCGCTTACTGTGTGCAGAGCACTGTACAAAGCGCTTGGGAAGTGCAAGTCGGCAACATATAGAGACGGTCCCTACCCCAGTACATTGCTTGGCACAGAGTAACAGCTCTGTGCATTCGGTAGGCGCTCACTACAGCACTCCGGATCCCACAGGCATCCGATACAGCGCTCTGCACACAATGCGTATCTACTACAGAGTTCTGCACACAGCAGCCTTCCGGAGTACTGTTCTACATTCAGTATGCGCTCAGTATAGCACCTACTGAGTTATAGTGTATATAACTCTGTTATAGTGTACTCTCCCAAGCGCTTAGTACAGTGCTCTACACACAGTACTTTGCACATAGTTAGCGCTTAATAAATGCCATTATAAAATAAAGAATGAAACAAATACCATCAATTGAGTTAAATCACGCTGCATATAGTATGCGCTCGGTAGAATTCTGCACTTGGAAGGCACCCAATAAAAGCTGATCAAGACAAGGAAGACTCTTGTACAGACATGTAGATAGAATAATAACAATAATGAATATGCTATTCGTTAAGCGCTTACTACGTGCCAGGCACTCTACTAAGCACTGGGAAGAATACGAGTAAATCTCGTTGGACACAGTCCCTGTCCCGCATGGGGCTCCCAGCCTCCATCTCCATTTTACAGATGAAGTAACTGAGGAACGGAAGAAACGAAGTGACTCGCCCAAGGTCACACAGCAATCAAGTGGCAGAGCCGGGATTCGAACCCAGGTTCTTCTGACTCTCAGACCCGCGTTCTTTCCACCAGGCCGACAATTTCACACGTACAAACTCCCCACCACACACACAATAATAATAATAATAATAATATTTATTAAGTGCTTACTGTGTGCAAAGCACTGTTCTAAGCGCTGGGGAGGTTACAGGGTGATCAGGCTGTCCCACGGGGGGCTCACAGTCTTCATCCCCATTTTACAGATGAGGGAACTGAGGCCCAGAGAAGTGAAGTGACTTGCCCAAAGTCACACAGCTGGCAATTGACTGTGAGCCCATTCTAGACTGTGAGCCCACTGTTGGGTAGGGGAACGTCTCTATATGTTGCCAACGTGTACTTCCCAAGCGCTTAGTACAGTGCTCTGCACACAGTAAGTGCTCAATAAATACGATTGAATGAATGAATTGGCAGAGCCGGGATTTGAACCCATGACCTCGGACTCCAAAGCCCGTGCTCTTTCCACTGAGCCACGCTGCTTTCCCATGATTAATGATTACATTAATGATTGTGGTACTCGTTAAGTGTTTTTTATGTGCCAGGAACTATACTAAGCGCTGGTCTTACGCATACCTTCAACACACTATTGCACACGTCAACCACAACGAGGCACCTCGGCACATTTGCGCTCATGTGCACACAATTGTACACCCAGGAGCGCCCGCGTACACGTACCCAGACACTCCAGCCTCAACCCGCAGTCCCTTCCCTCTGGGACACCCAAGCCTAGGGGCTGCCGCTGGGTTTTCCTGCTCGGCCCTTCTCTCCTCCCCTCAGCAGTTGGCATAGTTAGTACAGCTGGCATGGACGGAGGCCTCACCCTCCTGGCTCCTGGGGTGGGGCGCAAGCTCCCTCACCACCCTTTCCTCGAATTTGCCCTGTTGGAAAAGAAGCAGCGAGGCATTGCGGATAGAGCATGGTTCTGGGTGTCAAAAGGACCTGGGTTCTAATCCCGCTCCACCACAGAATAATAATAATAATAATAATAATAATAATAATAATAATAAAATTATGGTATTTGTTAAGCATTTACTATGTGCCAGGCACTGTACTAAGCGCTGGAGTGGATACAAGCAAATCGGGTTGGACATAATAATAATAATAATGGTATTTGTTGAGCGCTTACTATGTGCCAAGCACTGTTCTGAGCACTGGGGTGGATACAGGGTAATCAGGTTGTCCCACGTGGGGCTCACACTTTTAATCCCCATTTTACAGATGAAGGAATTTAGGCACAGAGAAGTTAAGTGACTTGCCTACAGTCACACAGCAGACAAATGGCAGAGCCGGGATTAGAACCCACGTCCTCTAACTCCCAAACCCGGGCTCTTTCCACTAAGCCACAAGTCCCTGATCTTCGTGGGGCTCACACCACTTTTCTGCTGTGTGACCTTGGGTCAGTCAGTTCACTTCTCTGGGCCTCAGTTCCCTCTGGAAAATAGGAATTGAGGCCATGAGGCCCATGTGAGACTGGGACAGTGTCCAACGTGATTTGCCTATATCCGCCCCAGTGCTTGGCACATAATAAAACGCTTTAACAAAGACCATGATTATTATTGTTATTATTATTAGAGACTGTGTCCAACCCGATTTGCTTGTAACCTCTCCAGCGCTTGGCACATGGCAAGAGCTTGACAAAAACCAAAGTTATTATTATTAATGTTATTATTATTATTATTGTCAAGGGAAAAATCGGCCCCCAGGCTCCAGAACCCCAACTCTGCTTCTCCCGGACCTAACTCTGGGGCTCCCAACCTTTGGGACAACGGCTAACAGATAGCCTTCCTGCGAAATGGCACAAAGACCCCAAGCTAAACCTGTGTCCGGAGGCTGCTGTCCAGGAGAGCAGAAGCTCCTGGTGATGCCTGATGGGAGACGGGGCTGGGAAGGATAGAGAAGGCCAAGAAGACGAGATTCCCTGCCTGGAATCCGGTCTGGTGGGGGAGATAATAATAATTATAATGGTGCGTGTTAAGTACTTATAATGGACACAGTCCCTGTCCCACATTAGGCTCACACTTCTCATCCCCATTTTTTACAAATGAGGTAACAGAGGTACAGAGAATAATAATATGTGCAAAGCACAGTTCTAAGCGCTGGGGAGGTTACAAGGTGATCAGGTTGCCCCACGTGGGGCTCACAGTCTTAATCCCCCTTTTACAGATGAGGTCACTGAGGCCCAGAGAAGTGAAGTGACTCGCCCAAAGTCACACGGCTAAGTGGCGGAGTCGGGATGTGAACACATGACCTCTGACTCCAAAGCCCGTGCTCTTTCCACTGAGCCACGCTGCTTCTCTAAGAAGTGAAGTGACTTGGCCACGGTCAGCAGATATTTAATGGAGCCGGGATTAGAACCCACGACTTTCTGATTTCCAGGCCATGCTCTATCCACTATATCATCCTCTCTCTCTCTCTCTCTCTCTCTCTCTCTCTCTCTCACACACACACACACACACACACACACACACACACACACACACACACGAGCGCGCTCTGTGAGGGGCGCCGAGAGAGAGGCAGTGAGAGGAGGAGGAAGAGGAGGAGAGGCGGGCCCTGGCCTCGAGGGGGGCGGGGGGGCTGCAAAGAAGGGGTCAGTCTGGAGGCGCGGGGCTTCGAAAGGCAGAAGGGACGGTGAAAAATCAAGAGAAAAGGCGCAAGGAGGGCAAGTCAGGAGGTAGGGGGGTGGGAGACCGGTCCAGACCTGTGGGAGGGGTGGGGGTAGGTTGGGTGGGAGCAGACCACCCAGGTCCGGCAGCCCCTCCACCACTGACCACTGACCAGACCTCATCCTGGTCCTCTCGGGGTCGGCAACACTAGCTTGCCCAGACCCGATCGCTCTGTAACGGACCCGTGGTGGACTGACGTTGAGAGGGACAGAGAAGAGGGTCTTAAATAATTCGGAGAATTGACCCACGTAGACCTAAATGCTCCGCAGCCGGATTTTGGCTTCGAGGACACGGCCCGCTCTTTGTGTGTGTGTGTGTGTGTGTGTGTGTGTGTGTGTGTGTGTGCGTGTGTGTGTGTGTGTGTGTGTGTGTGTGTGTGTGTGTGTGTGTGTGTACAGTTGGGATCCAGTGGGATGAAACTCACTTCTCTCTAATCCGCCCCACGGCGATCCGGACCGCACCCGCCGTCGTGACAGCCAGATTAACGCGCCTCCCACGGGGGACCAGTTTCAGGGATTTACCGGCTGATCCCCCGCACCCCCCCGACTATAAACTAGAATAGACGCCCCCCTCCCCCATTTCCTCTTCCTCGGGGAGGGCAGGGACGCTCGTGCCTTTACCACGAACCGCGCATCTCCCCCCCTACGCAGAAGCAGGCCTCTCCGCCGTCGGGGCCGGGAGCTGGGAAAGATGTAATAATAATAATTAATGATGGTGATTGATGGTATTTGTTAAGCGCTTACTACGTACCAACCACTGTTCTAAGCGCTGGGGTAATTACAAGGTACATCTTCACAACCCCCCCACCCTCATCACCATCAATCTCCTGTTTACTGCCTGTTGGTTTGTTTTGATGTCTGTCTGTCTCCTTTTAGACTGTGAGCCCGATGTGGGAAGGTGTTGTCTCTATTTATGTCTGAATTGTAATTTCCAGGCGTTTAGGACAGTGCTGTGCACGCAGTAAGCGCTCAATAAATACGATTGAATGTATGAATCTCCAAACAAAGGGCTTCTCTCTAAAGTCGAATCCCAAGCCCTCCTGATGTTCCTCTGTGTGTGCGTGCGTGTGTGTGTGTGGGGGGTATTTTTTAAAATGGTATTTGTCGAGCGTTTACTATGTGCCAAGTACTGTTCTAAGCGCCGGGGTAGATACGAAGTAATGAGGTTGTCCCACGTGGGGCTCACAGTCTTGATCCCCATTTTACAGATAAGGAAACGGAGGCACAGAGAAGTTGTTAGGCAAATTACTTAACTTGCCCAAAGTTACACAGCTGATAAGTGGCGAAGCGGGATTAGAACCCACGACCTCTGACTCCCAACCCCGTGCTCTTTCCATTAAGCCACACTGCTTCTTTGTTCTTTGTACGTATTGGGGAGGAGGGCGCATGAATCCCCTCCCTCTTCTTCTCTTCCTTCCCCTCCCTCCCCCTGACTCAGCGAGACCGAAGTGGTGACGAGAGCCGCGGGCGGGGGGAAGAGGAGGAAATGGGAGAAGGGGAGAGCCCCCTTTTCCTCTTCGATTTGGTAAGAGCACGGGCTTGGGAGTCAGAAGACGTGGGTTCTAATCCCGACTCCGTCACGCCTCTGCTGTGTGACCTTGGACAAGTCACTTCACTTCCCTGGGCCTCAGTTCCTTCATCTGTGAAATGGGGATGAAGACTGTGAGCCCCACTTGGGTCAACCTGATGACCTTGTATCTACCCCAGTACTTAGAACAGTGCTTGGCACATAGTAAGCTCTTAACAAATACTATCATTATCAATCAATCAATCGTATTTATTGAGCGCTTACTGTGTGCAGAGCACTGTACTAAACGCTTGGGAAGTACAAGTTGGCAACAAATAGAGACAGTATCATTATTCTTCTTCTCTGGGCCTGTTACCTCACTGTAAAATGGGGTTTAAGACTGTGAGCCCCATGTGGGACAACCTGATCACCTTGTATCCCCATCCCAGCTCTTAGAACAGTGTTTGGCACATAGTAACCGCATAACAAATACCATCATTATTATTATTGTTATTATTATTTCCCATCCGAGTTCCGTAATGCAGACGGACCGGCTGCAGGGAGAGAGTTGGGGTCAGTCCTGTATTGAAGACGTCCCGCGCCCCCGGCCCGGCCCTCCTTCTTGCCCTCTCAGGGTGAGGGCACTGTTGGGTAGGGACTGTCTCTATATGTTGCCAACTTGTACTTCCCAAGCGCTTAGTACAGTGCTCTGCACACAGTAAGCGCTCAATAGATACGATTGATTGATTGATTGATTAAGGGGTCACCTCGGAGTGTCCCCTTCTTCTGCCCCGCCAGGAAGGTGATTCAGTACTGGAGGAAGGGGAGTGGCAGAGCGTGGAAGGGTCTCAAAAACACGGGGGAGACAATGACTTGGACATTTTTTTGGGTGGGGGGTGTTTGGAGCCTGGGAGACCACCCCCACTTCCTCCACTCTGGATGGACTCTGGATAGGGGGATTAAGACCATAAACCCCATGGGGGACATGGACAGTTTCCAACTTGATTAGCTTGTATCTACTCCAGCGCTTTGAACAGTGCTTGGCACATACGAGAAGCAGCGTGACTTAATGGAAAGAGAACTGGCTCGGGAGTCAGAGGACGTGGGGTCTAATCCCGGCTCTGCGACTTGTCTGCTGTGTGACCTTGGGCAAGCCACTTAACTTCTCTGTGCTTCTGTTACCTCATCTGTAAAATGGGAATCAAGACTGTGAGCCCCTTGCGGGACCGCCTGATTACCTTGTTTCTACCCCAACGCTTAGAACAGTGCTTGGTAGTCATTCATTCATTAAATCGTATTTATTGAGCGCTCACTGTGTGCAGAGCACTGTACAAAGCGCTTGGGAAGTACAAGTTGGCAACATATAGAGACGGTCCCTACCCAACAGTGGGCTCACAGTCTAGAAGCGCTTGGTACATAGTAAGCGCTTAACAAATACCATAATTATTATTAGTAGTACAGTGTCTGGCATATAGTAAGTGTGGCTTAGTGGAAAGAGCAAGGACTTGGGCGTCAGAGGTCGTGGGTTCTAATCCCGGCTTCGCCACTTATCAAGTGTGACTTTGGGCAAGTCACTTAACTTTTCTGGGCCTCAGTTACCTCGTCTGTAAAATGGGGATTAAGACTGTGAGCCCCACATGGGACAACCTCATTACCTTGTATCTACCCCAGCGCTTAGAACAGTGCTTGGCACATAGTAAGCGCTTAACAAATACAATTTTTTAAAAATATGCCACACACACACACACACACACACAAAGAAAATCCAGAGGGCTTATGATTCGACTCTAGAGAGAAGCCCTTTGTTCGGAGATTCATTCATTCAATCGTGTTTATTGAGCGCTTACTGCGCGCAGAGCACTGTACTAGGCGCTTGAAAATTACAATTCATCAATAGAGATAATAATAATAATAATAATGGCATTTATTAAGTGCTTACTATGTGCCAAGCACATCGGGCTCACATTCTAAAAAGGGGGAGACAGACAGACATCAAAACAAGTGCACAGGGAGTAAACAGGAGGTGGATAGTGGTGAGGGCGGGGGGCGGTTAGGAGGTACGACCTAATTTGGGAGGGGTCCCTAAGGAAAGGTGGGAGGGGGGTGAAGTTTTGGGTGGCACCGGCGAGGGGGCGGGGAAGGGGGGGCGGACTCCAGGAAGGAGCCAAGAGAGGCAGGTTTTACACCGCCCAGGCCCTCATCACCGGGAAGCGAATTTCGACAGACGGGACGCGCCCCAAACCCAGCCAGGAGAGCGCTATAAAGAGGCCGTTCCACCCGGCCCTCCTCATCCTCCATCTCTCCACCTGCTCCAAAATTTCTCTTCTTCCTTCTCGGACTCCCCCGAATCTTCCGGTAAGTCCATCTCCGCTTCGCCGCCCTCCCCAACCCGCCCGGAATATCTGGGTTGGAGCGGGTGAGGACGGTGGGAAAGAGAAGGATGGGGAGGCAATGGCTTTTGCACTGCAGCGAGGGGGACTCGGGTTAGACTGGGCTCTCGGCAGGTCAAGGGCAAAACCCCTTCAGCGGGAGACGGAGGGAGTCCAAAGGAGGTAAAAGACCACAGTGGGGGAGAGATGCTGAGAAGCTAGAGAAGCAGTGTGTCTCAGTGGCAAGAGCGCGGGCTTGGCAGAGGTCGTCGGTTCTAATCCCGACTCCGCCACTTGTCCGCTGTGTGACTCTGGGCAAGTCACTTAATTTCTCTGGGGCGAGTCACTTAACTTCAGTGGGCCTCAGTTACCTCATCTGTAAAATGGGGATTAAGACTGTGATCCCCACGTGGGACAACCTGATCACCTTGTATCTCCCCCAGCGCTTAGAACAGTGCTTGGCACATAGTAAGCGCTTAACAAATACCAAGATTATTATTAGATTTCTCTCCTGCCCCCTCCCCTCCTTCTGCTGGGGATCTCCTGGGACCGGGGGTGGAGGTCGAGTTCACAGGTTTAAGTGGAGGCGGGAGGGGACATCCATCGGTGCTGTGTGAGCGCTTAGAACAGTGCTTGGCACATAGTAAGCCCTAACAAATATTATTATTATCATTATTATCTCGGGGCGATGACTGGGTCTCTGAGCCTCGATCCCGAGGGACTGATTTCTCCCTCCCGCTAGGCCGTTCTCTGGGACTCAGTTCTCTCATCTGTAAAATGGGGAGTGAGACTGTGAGCCCCATTTGGGACAGGTACTGCGTCCAACCCGATTTCCTTCTATCTACCCCACCGCTTAGCACAGCGCCCGGCACATAGTAAGCGCTTAACAAATACCATAATTATTATTATAACGGATTGTGCTGGGTGAGAGGAGGTATGGGAGGAGTGCTTCCCGCGGGAGATGGGTACACGGATCTCCTGCCTCCCGCCCCGGGGCGACCGAGGAAGGTGGGGGCGTCTCTTATCGGCTTCTCCCCACCCCCGCCCTCAGCCTCTCTGCAGAGAGCGGCCTCCAAGTGGTAGAGTCGTCACAATTCTGGAGTCCGCGAGGGGCTGGGGGCTTTCCCCCTCCCTCCTCAATAATAATAATAATATTTGTTAAGCGCTTACTATGTGCCAAGCACTGTTCTAAGCGCTAGGGAAGATACAAGGTAATCAGGTTGTCCTACGTGGGGCTCAGTCTCAATCCCCATTAACAGATGAGATCACTGAGACACAGAGACGTTAATTGGATTGCCCAAGGTCACACAGCAAACAGGTGGCGGAGCCAGGATTAGAACCCACATCCTCTCACTCCCAAGCCCGTGATCTTTCCGCTAAATCACGTTGCTTCTCTAGAGGGGGCAGAGAAACTCGTGTTAGACGCCTCCGTTGCCTTGGGTGAGCTCTGGAGGGGTAGAAGCAGCGTGGCTTAATGGATAGAGCCCGGGCTAGGAGTCAGAAGGACCTGGGTTCTAATCCCGACTCCGTCACGCGTCTGCTTTGTGACCTTGGGCAAGTCACTCCACTTCTCTGGGCCTCAGGTCCCTCATCTGTAAAATGGGGAGGAAGACTGTGAACCCTATGTGGGACGGGGACTGTGCTCAACCTGATTAACTTGTATCTACCCTAGAGCTTAGAACAGTGCTCGGCACATAGTAAGCGCTTAACACGTACCATAGTTAATAATAGTAATAATAATCAATCAATCGTATTTATTGAGCACTTACTGTGTGCAGAGCACTGTACTAAGCGCTTGGGAAGTACAAGTTGGCAACATATAGAGACAGTCCCTACCCAACAGTGGGCTCACGGTCTAAAAGGGGGAGACAGAGAACAAAACCAAACATACTAACAAAATAAAATAAATAGAATAGATATGTATGAGTAAAATAAATAAATAAATCGAGTAATGGCATTTATTAAGCGCTTACTATGTGCAAAGCACTGTTCTAAGCGCTGGGGAGGTTACAAGGTGATCAGGTTGTCCCAAAGGGGGCTCACAGTCTTAATCCCGACTTTACAGGTGAGGTAACTGAGGCACAGAGAAGTCAAGGGACTTGCCCAACGTCACCCAGCTGACAATTGGCGGAGCCGGGATTTGAACCCGTGACCTCTGACTCCAAAGCCCTTGCTCTTTCCACTGAGCCACACTGCTTAGGGGGGGCTTCCAGGAGCCGAGGAGCGGTGTAGACGGTCCCCTTCATGGGGGGCCTAGAGGGGGCCACCTGAGAGGCTAGTCACCGGTCATCACCTGAGCCCTCCCGCCTCCCCCCTGCCAAGGCAACCTAGCCCTTCTCACTGACTCCTCCCCTACTATGCCCTTTTAGACTGTCTTTTAGACTGAGAGCCCACTGTTGGGTAGGGACTGTCTCCATATGTTGCCAATTTGTACTTCCCAAGCGCTTAGTACAGTGCTCTGCACACAGTAAGCGCTCAATAAATACTTTTGATGATGATACCCTTCAGTCTGGGTGGGGGGAGGGGGTGAGTCTCTACCCCCCTCAACCATTCCAGAGTCTGCCCTCCCTATAGAGAAGCTGCCCAAATAGACACCTTAATACTAATACTAATTGTGGTATTTGTTAACTACATAAAGACTGTGTGCAGAGCACTGTACTAAGCGCTTGGGAGATTACAATGCACCAATAAACACATTCCCTGACCACAATGAGTTTACAGCGTAGAGGATGTATATATACCAGGCACTGTATATACATATATATACATATATATATATATATAGATATAGATATTTGGTATATATATATATGTATATATATGGTGTGGTATATATGGTATATATATGTATATATATGGTATGGTATATATGGTATATATATGTATATATATATTCATTCATTCATTCAATTGTATTTATTGAGCACTTACTGTGTGCAGAACACTGTACTAAGCACTTGGGAACTACAAGCCAGCACTGTAGTAAGTGTTGGAGTGGATACCAGCAAATTAGGTGGGATATAATTCCTGCCCCACAAGGGGCTCCCAGTCTTAACCCCCATTTTACAGACAAGGTAACAGAGGCATAGGGAAGTGAAGTGATTTACCCAGGGCCACACAGCAGACAAGTGGCAGCGTGGTTTAGCGGAAAGAGCAAGGGCTTGGGAGTCAGAGGTCGTGGGTTCTAATCCCGCCTCTGCCGCTTGTCTGTTGCGTGACCTTTGGCAAGTCACTTCACTTCTCTGTGCCTCAGTTCCCTCATCTGTCAAATGGGGATTAAGACTGTGAGCCCCACGGGGGACAACCTGATTAGCTTGGATCTGCCCCAAGCACTTGGAACAACGCTTGACACAGAGTAAGCGTTTAACAAATACCATCATCACCATCAAACACACACACACACCCGTCCCCGGGAGCAGCCTGGTTCACTCAGGGTAGCGACTCCTCTGTCCGTTGCAGATCCAAGATGTCCTGCACCGCCCTGGAGACGGCTCTGAATGTTGTAGTGAAGAACTACCACCAG
Organism: Tachyglossus aculeatus; assembly: GCF_015852505.1. Lineage (NCBI taxonomy): Eukaryota > Metazoa > Chordata > Mammalia > Monotremata > Tachyglossidae > Tachyglossus > Tachyglossus aculeatus. Next base: position 10,960,411 of record NC_052096.1, on the reverse strand, counting down.
TTTTCCCGGAAGGACGAGGACAGTGACAGGCTGAGTAAGCAGGAATTCCTGGCCCTGCTCAAGGAGAGCTACCCCAAGTTCTTGGAAGGCTGTGTGAGTTCGAGTTCCAGACTGGATCGGGGCCTCTGTGGGGTGGTGGGCAAGGGAAAGGTGGGAGGCAGGGAGTGGGAGAGAATGAGGGGTGCGAGACCAAGAGTTGGAGGAGGGGGAGAGTCAGAGATGAGAGCCAGAGAGAGAAAGGGGGGAGACAGAGGAAGGGAGAAGAGAACGAGGAGTGGGAGATCAATTAATCAATGGTAAGCACTTACTGCTGTCAGGGCGTGGTTTGAATATACAATATATTAGTATGTTACTTGAGTAATCTGGATAGGGGCCCTTGTAGACCGCATTTCAACAATCCCATCTGGGTATGCCACGCTAGTGTAATGTAGCCTAAAACTGGATAATTTTCCAAACAGACTGCACGCTCATCCTCTAGGGCTGTAAACTCATTGTGGGCAGGGAGTATGCCTGTTTATTGTTGTATTGTACTCTCCAAGTGCTCAGTACAGTGCTCTGCACACAGTAAACACTGTGAGCCCACTGTTGGGTAGGGACTGTCTCTATATGTTGCCAATTTGTACTTCCCAAGCGCTTAGTACAGTGCTCTGCACATAGTAAGCGCTCAATAAATACGATTGATGATGATGATGATAAATACTATTGAATGAAAACAGACTCTGTCCAAGAGTCTGGGTAATCTGTGAGAATTTAGCCTCCCACTTGACTTGGACGGTATGATAGTGTGCAGTCATTAGTCACTTAACTTCTCCCAGCCTCAGTTTCCTCATCTGCAAAATGGGGATTAAATACACATTCTCCATCCCCCTGAGCCTGTGAGCTCCTTGGGAGACAGGGACTGTGTCCAACCTGATTAAGTTGAACTTACCCCAGCGCTTAATACATTGCAGCAGCATGAAGCAGCGTGGCTCAGTGAGAAGAGCATGGGCTTTGGAGCCAGAGATCACGGGTTCAAATCCAGGCTCTGCCAATTGTCAGCTGTGTGACATTGGGCAAGTCACTTAATTTCTCTGTGCCTCAGTTACCTCATCTGTAAAATGGGGATTAAGACTGTAAGCCCCCTGTGGGACAACCTGTTCACCTTGTAACCTCCCCAGCACTTAGAACAGTGCTTTGCACATAGTGTGTGCTTAATAAATGCCATTATTATTATTATTATTATTATTATTGTTCGCTACATAGTAAGGGCTTAAATCACCACCACAGCCACTACCACCACAGCATAGTAGCTAGAGCACGGGCCTGAAGTCAGAAGGTCATGGGTTCTAATTCCAGCTCTGCCACTTGTCTGCTGTGTGATCTTGGGCCAATCACTTCACTTCTCTGTGCCTCAGTTCCCTCATCTGTAAAATGGGGATGAAGACTGTGAGCCCTATGTGGGACAACCTGCTGACCTTCAGTACTTAGAAGAGTGCTTGGCACATAATAAGCCCTTAACAAATACCATTATTATTATTATTATTATTATCTACTCCAGTTCTTAGAACAGTGCTTGGCACATAGTAAACGCTTAAGAAATACTATTATTATTATTGGGCAAGTCACTTAACTTCTCTGTGCCTCAGTTACCTCATTTGTAAAATGGGGATGAAGTCTGTGAGTCCCACGTGGGACAACCCGATTATCTTGTATCTCCCCCAGCGCTCAGAACAGTGCTTGGAACATAGTAAGCGCTTAACGAATACTATTATTATTATTATTATTATTTTTCATGGACCCCCCCCCCCCAGCTGATTTGAGGATGTTCACCCCTTTTTCCCCCCGACCCTCACTCCCTCGGTGCTCCCACAGAACCGGAAAAATCCAGAGTACCTGGATAAACTGTTCAAGAGCACCGACCAGAACCAAGACAACGCGGTGAACTTCATCGAGTTCGCCGGCCTCCTGGCTGTGATCTCCAACGACTACCACGACCAATTCCACGGCTACGCCCGCTGCACCAAGAAGACGTGCGACGATGAGTAGAAATGAGCCGGAGGAGTAGAGGGCATCCCACTTCCCCTGGGCCCCCTCCCTAACGCCCCATCGTCTCGCTACTGCGCGGTAGGGAAATAAAGGCTCATGTTCGACGTGCTCACAAGTCTGGAGTCCTGTCTTGGAGAGGAATGGCTGGGGGGAGAGGAGAGAAGACAAGGGACACACACAGACACACACAGACACACACACACACACCCCTCCCCCCCACAACTGTGCTGAAGAAAGACGAAGAGACTCGATTCTGCCCTCGGATTCTCTCACATTGGGTAGAGGCGACAGCACACACACACACACACACACACACACACACACACACACACACACACTGTGCCGAAGAAATAATAATTATGATAATTGTTAAGCGCTTACTATGTGCGAAGCGCTGTTCTGAGTGCTGGGGGGGAATAAAAGCTGATCAGGTTGTCCCACGTGGGGCTCACAGTCTTAATCCTCATATTATCGTTATTGTATTTGTTAAGCACTTACTATGTGCCAAACACTGTTCTAAGCGCTGGGGTAGGTACAGGCTAATCAGGTTGTCCCACGTGGGGCTCACAGTCTTAATCCCCATATTATTATTATTATTGTATTTGTTAAGCACTTACTATGTGCCAAACACTGTTCTAAGCACTGGGGTAGGTACAGGCTAATCAGGTTGTCCCACGTGGGGCTCACAGTCTTAATCCCCATATTATTATTACTATTGTATTTGTTATGCCCTTGCCATGTGCCAAGCACTGTTCTAAGCACTGGGGTAGATACAAGGTAATCAGGATGTCCCACGTGGGGCTCGCAGTCTTAATCCTCATTTTGCAGATGAGGGAACTGAGGCACAGAGAAGTTAAGTGACTTGCCCAGGGTCACATAGCAGACAAGTGGCAGAGCAGGGATTAGAATCCATGTTTTCTGATTCCCTAGCCCAGGGTCTTGCCACTAAGTCACGCGGCTTCTGCTCCTGCCTTTTTTGGGGGGGAAGGGTGGTGTCTACCACTTTGGTGGGGAAGACAAGATACACACCAACCCAAACACACATACACACACACTCTGTGATGAAGAAAGAAGAGGAGACCTGGCTTTGCTCCATTGCTCTCCCAGGGGAGCCAGTCTGGAGGGATTTGGGAGGCCATCCTGATCATTCATTCATTCAATCATATTTATTGAGCACTTACAGTGCGCAGGGCACTGTGCTAAGCGCTTGGGATAGTACCATATAATAATAAACAGACATATTCCCTGCCCATAACAAGTTTACAGTCTAGGGGTGGGGGAAGACAGACATGACTAGAAAGAAATAAATGACAGAGATGGACATAAGTGGTGTGGGGCTGGGAGAGGAGAAGAACAAAGGGAGGAAGTCAGAGTGATGCAGAAAGGAGTGGGAGAAGAGGAAGGGGGGAGTTTGTCTTGGAGGAGATGTGTCTTCGACAAGGCTTTGAAGGGAAAGCCTTCACATAGTAAGCACATAGTAAGTGCTCAATAAATACGATTGATGAAAGAGAGTCACTGTCCGTCGGATTTGAGGAGGGAGGGCATTCCAGGCCAGAGGCAGCGTGTTGTGACCATCTTCCCTCCCTCCCTGCTTCTCCCACTCAGACACAGAGGGCAGGGACCCTCTAGAGCCTCCCCATCCCCCCACTTCCTCCCCACTAGGTCTGCTCCACTCCGACTCTCCCCATTCTCTGGGACAATATTCCTCAGATCTGACTGCACTCCCTCTCACTGCAATATAAAGCCACCTCCTCTGGGTCCTTTCCCTCTAGTCAAACAGAATTGGGAAGCAGGGGAAGCAGCGTGGCTCAGTAGAAAGAGCCCGGGCTTTGGAGTCAGGGGTCATGTGTTCAAATCTCGGCTCTGCCACTTATCAGCTGTGTGGCTTTGACTGAGTCACTTAACTTCTCTGTGCCTCAGTGATCTCATCTGTAAAATGGGGATTAAGACTGTGAGCCCCACGTGGGACACCCTCATCACCTTGTAACCTCCCCAGCACTTAGAACAGTGCGTGGCATATAGTAAGCGCTTAATAAATGCCATTATTATTATTGCATCCAACCCTTCAGAGATCAGAGATGAGCATTTAGTCTCCCTCCACTCTCTGTCTCTTAACAATAATAATAATGATATAATGATGGTATTTGTTAAGTGCTTACTATGTGCCAGGAACTGTACTAAGCACTGGGGTGGATGTTTATTGATCATCATCAATAAATACGATTGATGATGATGATGAAGATGTGAACAAATTGAGCTGGACACAGTCCCTGTCCTATGTGGGGCTCACACCCTCAATCCCCATTTTACAGATGAGGTGACTGAGGCCTAGAGAAGTGAAGTGACTTGCCTTCAGTCACACAGCAGACAAGTGGTGGAGCTGGCATTAGAACCCATGACCTTTTGACTCCCAGGCTTGTGCTCTATTCATTCATTCATTCAATCGTATTTATTGAGCGCTTACTGTGTGCAGAGCACTGTACTAAGCGCTTGGGAAGTACAAGTTGGCAACATATAGAGACGGTCCCTACCCAACAACAGGCTCATAGTCTCTATCCATTACACCATCTTTTCTCATCTCATTCTGAGCCTCCCTCAGCCTGCCTCTGTGAATCAATCACTCAATCAGTAGTGTTTATTGGGTGCCTATGCAACATGCTCTGCATTACTGCTTGGGAGAGTTCAGTAGTTCAAATCGATCAGTAAAACCATCAATAGTATTTATTGAGCATCTACTCAGTGCAGAGCCCTGTGCTAAGTGGTTGGGAGAGCACAATAGAGTTAGTAGACATAATATCTGCACCAAGTAATTTAATAATAATAATTATTATTATGGTATTTCTTAAGTGCTTATTATGTGCCAAGCACTGTTCTAAGCACTGGGGTAGATAAAAGGTAATCAGGTCGTCCCACGTGGAGCTCACCATCTTAATCCCCATTTTACAGATGAAGGAACTGAGGCACAGAGAAGTTAAGTGGCTTGCTCAAGGTCACACAGCAGACAAATGGCAGAGCCGGGATTAGAACCCACATCTTCTTACTCCCAAGCCCATGCTCTTTCCATTGAGCCACACTGCTTCTCAAGTTTACAGTTTAGTTTGGGAGACAGGTACTCCTATCTGTAATCAATCAATCAATGGTATTCATTGAGTGTTTACTGTGTGCAGAGCAATGTATTAAGCACTTGGGAAAGCACAATACCATAGAGTTGGTAGACACAATCCTTACCCACAAGAAGCTTACTTTCTAGAGGGGGCCAACAGTGAATTCTGTAAACTGAAGTCTCCTTTGTGACTTTTCTGGGTACTTTTCCACTCGAGCATTTAGAGAAGCAGCGTGGCCTAATGGGAAGTGCACAGACCTGGGAATCAGAAGCTCTGGGTTCTAATTCCGACTCTGCCACGAGCCTGCTATTTGACCTTGGGCAAGATGCTAAACTTCTCTGTGCTCCAATTACCTCATCTGAAAAATAGGGATTAAGGCTGGGAGCCCTTGGTGGGACAGAGACTGTGTCCAACCCGATTATCTTGTATCTACCCTGGCGCTTAGTAGAGTTCCTAGCAATAGTAAGCGCTATATATAAGCAAAATACCATAAAAAAATAAGAAAATCTCTGATTACCTGTCTCTCTGACGATGTCTCTTTGCGCCCCCTTGTGGAGTAATGATGTAGGCGACAAATGTCTTAATTTATCGTCTGGCTCCCCCTGCTGGCGATGTCTAAATAATAATAATAATAATAAATAATAATTCATTCATTCATTCGTATTTATTGAGCGCTTACTGCGTGCACAGCACTGTACTAGGCGCTTGGGAAATACAAGTTGGCAACATATAGAGACGGTCCCTACCCAACAACGGGCTCACAGTCTAGAAGGGGGAGACAGACAACAAAACAAAAGATGTGGACAGGTGTCAAGTCGTCAGAATAAATAGAAGTAAAGCTAGATGCATATCATTAACAAAATAAAATAAATAGAATAGTAAATGTATACAAGTAAAATAAATAGAGTAATAAATCTGTACGAACATACATATAGGTGCTGTGGGGAGGGGAAGGAGGTAGGGCAGGGGGGATTGAATTCGTTCATTCAATCGTATTTATTGAGCACTTACTGTGTGCAGAGCACTGTACTAAGCTCCTGGAAAGTACAATTCGGCAACAGAGACAATCCGTACCCAACAACAGACTCACAGTCTAGAAGCGGGGAGACAGACAACAAAACGAAACAGGTAAACAGGCATCAAAAGTGTCAATATGAACAAATAGAATTATAGATAACTGCACATCATTAATAAAATGAATAGACTGATAGATATGTATATCTATACACAAGTGCTGTGGGGAGGGGAGGGGGATGGAGCAGAGGGAGGGAGTCGGGGCGATGGGAAGGGGAGGGGAGCCGAGGAAAAGGGAGGCTCAGTCTGGGAAGGCTTCCTAGAGGAGGTGAGCTTTCAGTAGGACTTTGAACGGGGGAAGTGTGCTATATTGGCGGATGTGAGGAAGGAGGACATTCCAGGCCAGAGGTAGGATGTGGGTCAGAGGTATGTGATAAGTGCTGTTCTAAGCCAAAGTACTGTACCAAGTACTGTTCTAAGCGCTGGGGTAGATATAAGGTAATCAGGTTGTCTCACGTAATCAGGTTGGACACAGTCCCTGGTTCCTCACGGGTCTCCCAGTCTTAATCCCCATTTTACAGATGAGGTAACTGAGGCACAGAGAAGTTAAGCGACTCACCCAAAGTCACACAGCTGATAAATAGCAGAGCTGGGATTAGAACCCACGACCTCTGACTCCCAAGCCCGTGCTGTTGCCACTAAGTCGCACCACTTCTCTAATCTTTATCCCAGGCTAACTCTGCCCCAGCTCCAGCCTAGCCCCGATGAGGAGGGAAAATAATAACAATAACAATAATAATATTAATAACCATAATACTTTTAAAGTGCTTACTACGGGCCAAGCACTGAAATTATAATGAAGGCATTTGTTAAGCACTTACTATGTGCCAAGAACTGTTCGAAGTGCTGGGGGAGATACAAGGTTGTCCCATGTGGGGCTCACAGTCTTAATCCCCATTTTCCAGACGAGGTAACGGAGGCACAGAGAAGTCAAGTGACTTGCCCAACATCACACAGCTGATCATCATCATCATCATCATCATCATCAAGCGTATTTATTGAGTGCTTACTGTGTGCAGAGCATTGTACTAAGTGCTTGGGAAGTACAAGTTGGCAACGTATAGAGACAGTCCCTACCCAACAGTGGGCTCACAGTCTAAAAGGGGGAGACAGAGAACAAAAGCAAACATACTAACAAAATAAAATAAATAGAATAGATATGTACAAGTAAAATAAATAGAGTAATAAATATGTACAAACATATATACATATATACAGGTATATATATATGATCGGTGGTGGAGTCAGGATTAGAAACCACGACCTCTGACTCCCAAGCCCGGGCTCTTTCCACTAAGCCACACTGCTTCACTGTACTAAGCGCTGGGGTAGATAGAAGATAACCAGGTTGGGCACAGTCCCGTTCCCATATAGGGCTCACAGTCTTAATCCCCATTTTACAGATGAGCAATCAAGAGATGAGGCACAAGGAGGGCAGTCCAGGTGGAGGGGAGTGGGGAACCGGTCCAGACCGGGGGGGGCGGGGAGGTTGGTTGGGTGGGAGCAGACCACCCAGGTCTGGCGGCCTCTCCTCCACTGGCCAAACCTCATCTGGGTCCTCTCGGGGTCGGCAACACCAGTTTGCCCAGATCCGATCGCGCTTTAATGGAACCACAATGGGTTGACGTTGGGAGGGATGGGGAAGGGGGTATTGAATAATTCCCTGTCCACAACGAGCTCATCCCTCCCCCCACCCTTTTATACTGATGTGAAACTGTTTTACACCAAGTACCTGTCAGCCCTGAGGCAGGTGGATAGACCGGTTGACCTCTTAGCCTGACATGCATCTCCGAGGTGACTCGGTTCACCCCCGCCTCTTCACCCTTCCACCCAAGGAATCCTACCCTGACGTCACTGCAGTGTGTGATTAAACTGGAATTGGAGGAAGTCACTAATTACGGGTCTCCCTGATGGGGCCAGGTAAATAGCCACAGGTGAGGACGACAGGGAGCCATGGCGGCTGGAGGAGGCCCCATGGCAGCTGGAGGGGAGCCCGAGGCCTCTGAGAGACCCTGTAAGTCTGCTTTGGACCCAGCTCGTGGGGGTGGGAGGTGTGGTCAAGGGGGTTGGAGATCCCTGGGAGGGGCAGGTGGTGGGTGGGGTACACAGCGTCTCCTCCGGCGAAGGATTGGGATCCGGGAGTTCAAAGTGTGCCGGTTGTTCTGGAATAATCTGGATCGTTTGGCTGTGTAGACACCACCGGAGGTGGGGGGGGGGGGGGGTCGCTGAGGATGTGTGTGTGTCTGTGTGTTACCTGAGGGGTGCAGGGTTGGGGTGGAGAGTGCCCTAAGAGTTGAAACGGATCTCTGCCTCCCTTCAAAACTCCTCTTCCAAATCCACTTCCTCTAGGAAGCCCACCTAGGTTAATCCCTCCCGGATCCTCCTCTTCCCTGTCCCTCCCACTGAAAGGGAGGAATCCACCTCTCCTTTCTCTGTCCCTCCCCCAGTACCCAGTTTAGATTGTGTGTGTGTGACCCCCCCCGCCAAGTCCCCCATCTGATTCAGGATGGATCTGGTGTGAGCTGGGTGTCTGTCAGTTGGTTGTATTTATTGAGTGCTTACAGCTTACTTTATTAAGCTCTTGGGAGAGGACACTAGAACAATAAACAGAGCTATTCCCTGCCCACAACGAGCTGACAGCCTTAGGGAGGGGGTCTGTCATTCATTCATTCATTCAATCACATTTATTGAGCGCTTACTGTGTGCAGAGCACTGTACTAAGTGCTTGGAAAGTACAGGTTGGCAACATATAGAGACGGTCCCTACCCAACAATGGGCTCACAGTCTAGAAGGGGGAGACAGACAACAAAACAAAACATGTGGACAGGTGTCAAATCATCAGAATAAATAGAAATAAAGCTAGTTGCGCATCATTAACAGTAAATAGAATAGTAAATATGTACAAGTAAAATAGAGTAATAAATCTGTACAAACATATATACAGGTGCTGTGGGAAGGGGAAGGAGGTAGGGTGGGGGGGAAGGGGAAGGAGGTAGGGTGGGGGGGATGGGGAGGAGGAGAGGAAAAAGGGGGCTCAGTCTGGGAAGGCCTCCTGGAGGAGGTGAGCACTGTACTAAGCGCTTGGGAGAGGACACTAGAACAATAAACAGAGACGTTCCCTGCCCACAACGAGCTGACAGTCTGGGGGGCGGTGGTCTGTCTGACTCTCATCATCCTTCCCCAGCCCCGCAAGCTCTCGGAGCCATGGAGGACACCCCGCTGGAGGAGTCCATGTTCCACATCATCCGTTGCTACCACCACTACGCGGCCCGCGAGGGGGACGTGGAGACCCTGACCCTACAGGAGCTCACAGACCTCCTCACCGACAACACCCCTCAGTTCTTCACCAACTTGGTACGCAAGGCCCCTCGGTGGGTGGACTTGGGGGGGAAGCCCCTGCCTCGTATCTGTGCTAGGCCCGAAGACTCATCCTTGACCCCCAACTCTCTCGCCCCCTCTCCCCTCCAGGGCCGCAGCAACCCCTGCTATATGAGGGAGCTCTTCAAGGTTGCCGACAGGAACAAGGACAACCAGATTTCCTTCGACGAGTTCTTGTATATCGTGGGCAAGCTGGCCCAGGACTACCACCTGCGCTACCACCGTCGGCTGTGCACAGGATCCCAGTCCTCCCCCAGCCTCTATTGAGGCTGGGCCTACTGGAAAGAGGGGGTGGCGCGCCCGGGCCCTAAATTGGGGTTCGTGGCGAGCGGAGAGGATCTCAGGGGTAGGGGGTCGGTGGGGATTAAATAATTTAGCTGGATGAAATCAGCAGTTCTGTTGGATTCTCCTCAAGGGCATGACTCTGGCCTACCAGCTTTATTGTCCTTTCCCGAGCGCTTAGTACAGTGCTGTGCACACAGTAAGGGCTCGATCAGTAGCGTTTATTAATGGGGGGGTTGTTGGGGAGACACGGTTGGGGGGAAGAGGGGCGGAGGAGCCTTTCGAGGTGGGAGGAGGATGAGAGTTATGGATAAAGCTGTAGTGGATGAAGTTTAGAGAAGCAGTGTGGCTCAATGGAAAGAGCTTGGGAGTCAGAGGTCATGGGTTCAAATCCCGGCTCTGCCAATTGTCAGCTGTGTGACTTTGGGCAAGTCATTTCACTTCTCTGAGCCTCGGTTACCACATCTGTAAAATGGGGATGAAGACTGTGAGCCCCACGTGGGACAATCTGATCACCTTGTATCCTCCCCAGTTCTTTGCACATAGTAAGTGCTTAAAAATTCCATTATTATTGTTATTATTATTATGAAGCACGGGCCTGGGAGTCAGAAGGTCATGGGTTCTAATCCCGCCTCCACCACATATCTGCTGTGTGACCGTGGGCAAGTCGCTTCACTTCTCTGGGCTGCAGTTCCTTCGTCTGGTAAAATGGGGATAATAATAACAATAATAATGATGGTATTTATTAAGCACTTACTATGTGCAAAGCACTGTTCTAAGCGCTGAGGAGGTAACAAGGTGATCAGGTTGTCCCAAGGGGGGCTCACAGCCCATTTTACAGAGGAGGTAACTGAGGCACAGAGAAGTTATGTTAAGGAGATGAAGAGTGTGAGCCCTACGTGGGCAGGGATTGAGCCCAGCGTGACTAATTTGTCACTACCCCAGCGCTTAGACCAATGCTTGGCATATCTGATGGTATTGACACGGGTCTACTTGTTTTGTTTTGTTGTCTGTCTCCCCCTTCTAATGATGATGGCATTTAAGCACTTACTATGTGTAAAGCACTGTTCTAAGTACTGTTCTAGACTGTGAGCCCATTGTTGGGTAGGGACCATCTCTATATGTTGCCGATTTGTACTTCCCAAGCGCCTAGTACAGTGCTCTGCACACAGTAAGTGCTCAATAAATACGACTGAAAGAATGAATATCGTAAGTGCTTAACAAGTACCATAATTATTTTTATGTGGGACAGGGATTGTGTCCAACTCGATCTGCTCATACCCACTACGGTGCCTGGCACGCAGTAAGCGTTTAACAAATACCACAGTGATAATTATTAGAGCTAGTGGGGGGCGGTGGGAAAGATGAAAATCGGGGTATCCTGGAGGCCGCGAGCCCTGGAATTAGGAGACGCTGGCTGGAGGGTGTTGGGTTGGCGGTGCTGGCTGGAATTGTGGGGTGCGGGGAGCAAAACCAGGACTCCCTCCCCCATCCCGCCCCAGGGTGGGGGTTCTGGGTTGGGAGGAACCTGGTGGGGGGAAGGGGATGGGGTTCAAAGGGTGGCCGGGGAAGGAGGGGAAAGAGGGGGAAGGGAGGAGGTGACCAGTCCACCTCCTCCTCTTGCCCCACACCAGGCTCAGCGACATCTCCTTCCTGGTAGTCACCCCACCGGAATTCCTGCGTGGGGGGGTCTGAGTTGGGGGGGAGGGGTTATCTCATCCAGCCCCAGCCTCCGGGCACCCCTTCCGCCCCCCACAATCTCCATTAGTGGGGTGGGCTGTCGCTGGGGGCGAGTGGGGTGTGTTTCTGCCATGGTTGGGGGCCTAGAGTGGTCCCTGCCCTCGGGGAGAACCCGGGTTAATTTGGAGGAACAGTCTACGTAGGCTCCCTGGAGGAGGGAGGGGGAGCGTCGTTGTGCCCCCTCAGTCCTCCGCACCCCCCCCTCCCCCCAGGTTACCACACCCCTTAAGCAACGGGGAGCCACTGTGGCAATGACCGAGGGTACCGGGGCTGGGGGTGGGGTCAAGGATTTTAGCCCAAGCATTTCCAAACCCAGAGCGGACCCTATAAGAACCTCCCCCAGCCCCGACGGCCCCCAACCCCATTCATCAGTTCCTCGTGCAGTGAAGTGGGTGAGTGTGAGTCTAATCTCCTTGGAAGGGTGGGGAGGGAAGGGGTCATTGTCAAATCGGGGACCACCCCAGAGAGACCACCAGGGAAGGGGTCTCTCTGTCCTCACGGACCCCCGTGCCTTGCAGTTAGAGGGGTCTTGTCCAGTCCCCTGCCTCAGGATCCCAGGATCCAGATTTCTTAGGGTTTTGGAGGCAAGGGGGTGGAGGGGAAGGGAGGGGGAGAAGAACATTTATATTTTAAATTAACCGTTGGGTTTGTTAGTGTAGACCCTATCTGGGGCTATGCAGGCTAAAGCCGCGTGGCTTAGAGAATAGAACCCGGGCCTGAGACTCAGAAGGATCTGGGTTCTAATCCCAGTTCTGCTACATATCTGCTGTGTGACCTTGGGCAATTCAGTTCACTTCTTTGGGCCTCAGTTCCCTCATCTGTAAAATGAGGAGTAAAAGTGTGACACCCAGATGGGACAGGGACTGTGTCCAACCCGATTAACTTGGGTCTACCCCCAGTGCTTAGAACAGTGCTTGACGCATAGTAAGCACTTAACAAGTACCATTATCATCATCATTATTATTATTAAAGATGATTTACTCCCTCTTTGCCCCCTTCCCCAAACCCCACGAGCTTGGAAGAAGTGGGTTGTGGCAGAGCAGAGATAAAGTGAGGCTGAAGGCTTCAGGAACTAATAATTCATTCATTCAATCATTTTTATTGAGCACTTATTGTGGGCAGAACACTGTACTAAGCGCTTGGGAAGTACAAGTTGGCAACATATAGAGACGGTCTCTACCCAACAACAGGCTCACAGATGGTATTCGTTAAGTGCTTACTATGTGCCAGGCACTGTTCTAAGCACTGGGGTAGATACAATAATAATAATAATAATAATGATAGCATTTATTAAGCGCTTACCATGTGCAAAGCACTGTTCTAAGCTCTGGGGAGGTTACAAGGTGATCAGGTTGTCCCACCGAGGGCTCACAGTCTTAATCCCCATTTTACAGATGAGGTAACTGAGGCACAGAGAAGTTAAGTGACTTGCCTAAAGTCACACAGCTGACAAATGGAGGATCCAGGAATTGAACCCATGACCTCTGACTCCACAGCCCGGCCTCTTTCCACTAAGTCATGCTACTAGTGGGGTGTGAAGACTCTAGGTCAGGGTCAGGGTTAGAGTGAGGGCTAGTTTGAGGATTAAGGGGTGATAAGGTATCACTTTATCACCTCATCACCTACCCACCCTGCTCACCGGCTTCTGGGTTAGAGTGAGGGCTAGTTTTAGGATGATAAGGTATAGTGTTCCCCCGGGGTCTGGATGTGGGAAGAATTGGGGCCGAGGTTCCCTGGGAAGCAGCGTGGCATAGTGGAAAGAGCATTGGTTTGGGAATACGAGGTTGTGGGTTCTAATCCCCACTCTGCCACTTGTCTGCTGTGTGACTTGGGGCAAGTCACTTAACTTCTCTGTGTCTCAGTCACCTTATCTGTAAAATGGGGATTAAGAGTGTGAACCCCACGTGGGACAACCTCATTACCTTATATCTACCACAGCGCTTAGAACAGTGCTTGGCACAAAGTAAGCGCTTAACAAATACCATTATTACTATTATTATTATTATGTTTAGAGAGGATGGGGTTGGTGTATTTCCCTAGGTTCGGCTGTGGGGGCAATGGGGTCAGTGTCCTCTGGGGTCCAATTTTTGGATGCATCTGGGGATCACCCGAGGTCTCTTAACCACACTCCTCCAAGCCCCCACCCACACCCCTAGCCTTGTGGGGCACTTCTCCTCCGCAGCCCCCCATATTCCTCCTTCGGCGGGGTCCCTCCCCCCAGTTCCAAACGTCCTCCTAACCCCGGTTTCTCTGCAGGTGGGCACTGAGGCAGAGGGATGACGGTTCTGGAGAAGGCCATCGACTCGCTAATCGATGTTTTCCACAAATACTCGCTGACCGAGGGCCACTACCACTCCATCTCCAAGGGGGTCTTGAAGACCCTGATGGAGAAGGAGCTGACCACTTTCCTCAAGGTCGGTCAGGGGTCACGGTGGGGGTTGGATCCAGGGTGAGGGGTGGGTTATTTGGGAAGTCACAAGTGGATGGAGTCAGGACCACCTCTCTCCGTCCTCCCCCACCCCCGTTTCCCCGCCAACCTTCTAGACTATAAACTCATTGTGGGAATAGAATGTGTCTGTTTATTGTTGTACTGTCCTCTCCCAAGCGCCTAGTACAGTGCTCTGCACACAGAAAGTGCTCAATAAATAGGATTGAACCCCTCGTGCACCACCCCCACCCCCACACCCCGGCGGTGAAAGTGAGCGCGGTGCCCCTCTTCCCTCTGCAGAGCCAGAAGAACCCGCCCACGGTGGACACCCTGTTCAAGGAGCTCGATTCTAACAAGGACCAGCAAATCAACTTCGAGGAGTACATGGTGCTGGTCACCCGCGTGGGCGTGGCCTGCCACGAGGAAATCCACAAGGAGTAGGTCCCGCGGGGAGGGATGATGTTGAGATCCGGACCAGGGTTGCTGCGCTAATAAAAATTTTCCCCTCTGAGTTCTGGGGTCTGGATTTCCTTTCCCAGGGTAGGCCCTGGGGCTGTCTGGGGGTGGAGGTTGGTTGGGAGAGAGAGAGAGAGAGAGAGAGAGAGAGAGAGAGAGAGAGAGAGAGAGAGAGAGAGAGAGAGAGAGTGTGTGTGTGTGTGTGTGTGCGCGCGCACATCCCCTAGAACTGCTCCCCCATCCTCAAATCCTCCTACCTCTAATTCCTTCCCCCACCCTCAATTGATTTAATGATTAATTGTACTTGTAAGTAATTACTATGTGCCACACACTATCCTAAGCACTGGGGTAGATACAAGTTAAATTGATTGTTTCAGTGCCTGTCTCCTCCATTTGACTGTAAACTCCTCCAGGGCAGGGCTCCTATGTAGTCCTTGCCAAAGTGTTTAGTTTAGTGCTCTGCACACAGCTGGTGGTCAATAAATATGATTGATGGGCTGACTCCGATTCACCCTTCCTCTTCCTCCTCGTGGCTCTTGCCTGTTCCGCTGTCGACCCCCGGCCCACATCCTCCCCCGGGCCTGGAATGCCCTCCCTCCACACATCCGCGAAGCTAGCTCTCTTCCTCCCTTCAAAGCCCTAAGCTCACCTCCTCCAAGAGACCGTCTCTATGTGTTGCCAACTTGTACTTCCCAAGTGCTTAATACAGTGCTCTGTATACAGTAAGCGCTCAATAAATACAATTGAATGAATGAATGAATAGAGCACTGGCCTGGGAGTCAAAAGGACCCGGGTTCTAATCCTGGCTCCACCGCACGTCAGCTGTGTGATCTTCGGAAAGTCAATTCACTTCTCTCGGCCTCAATTCCCTCATCTGTAAAATGGGGATTAAGAGTGTGAGTCCCATGTGGGACAGGGACTGTGTTCAACCTGGTTAACATGAATCGACCCCAGTGCTTTGAACATTGCTTGGCACATAGTTAGTGCTTAACATGTACCATTCATCCATTCATTCAATTGTGTTTACTGAGTGCTTACTGTGTGCAGAGCACTTTACTAAGTGCTTGGGAAGTACAAGTTGGCAACATATAGAGATGGTCCCTACCCAACAGTGGGCTCACAGTCTAGAAAGTGGGCTCACAGTCTAGAAATACCATCAATGCTATTATTACTATTATTATTATCCTCTCTTTTTAGAAGTTCAGAAAGGGGGTTTACACTTGCAAATTACCTGGATAATTCAGGCCTCCATCTCCCACCCCCTTGACAATCCACACTGGCCTTCAGAGAGTTCAGAGCCGGGCTGTGTCTTCATTGGGCAGCAGTGACTGTGGACCGCAGGGACTGACCAGTATAATTCAGAGTCCAGCAGTGGCCCGGGTGCTATCTAATGGAGCCGGCAGGGACACATCCTGGCTCTGACCCCGAGGCTGCTGGGTGACCTAGGACAAGCCACAACCTCTCTGGGCCTCAGTTTTCCCAACTGTACAGTGGGGAGAACAGACGGTGTGGCCTAATGGATAGAGCACGGACCTGCGAATCAGAGTCTAATCCTGGCTTCACCTCTTCTCTGTTGTGTGACCTTGGGCAAGTCACTTAATTTCTCCGTGCCTCAGCTCCCTCATCTGTAAAATGGGGGTTAAGACTGTGAACCCCGTGTGGGACAGGGACTGTGTCTGAACTGACTTCCTTGTATCTGTCTCAGCTCTTAGTACAGTGCCTGGCACATAGTAAGTGTTTAACAAACATCACTGTTATTATTATAATTATTATTTTTATTATCCCAGGGCAGGACATCAGGATACCTGGGTTCCAAACCTACCTCTGCATCTGGTCAGCTTTGTGACCCCAAGCTAGTCTCTTGACCTCTTTATGTTCCAGTTTCCCCATCTGTACAAGGGGAACAACAGACAGCAAGGCCCAGAGGAATGAGTCCAGAGCTGAGAGTCACAAGATCCGGGTTCCAAACCTGGATCTGTGTCTGGTCTGCTATGGGACCTCAGACGGGCTACTTAATCTCTCTGAGCCTCAGTTTCCCCTTCTCTAAAATGGGAATACGACACTGCTCTTCCTCCCTCCCAGGCATGCCGTGAGGATAACTCAAGGTATTGTGATTTGATCCAGGGATACCTCAATCAACCATATTTATTGATCACTTACTGTGTGCAGAGCACTGTGCTAAGCACTCAGGAGACAAGCAGTGGATGGAACTGGGGCCTGGGAGTCAGGAGACCTGGGTTCTAATAATAATGATGATATTTGTTAAGCGCTTATTATGTGCAAAACACTATTCTCCCGGCTCTGCCACTTTATTGCTGTAGTGTACTTTCCAAGCACTTAGACCAGTGCTCTGCATATAGTAAACACTCAATAAATACGACTGAATGAATTTGTCTGTTATGTGACCTGGACAAATCACTTCACTTCTCTGTGCCTCAGTTGCCTCACCTGTAAAATGGGGATCAAATACTTGTTCTCCCTTAAAATGTGAGCCCCAAGTAGGCCAGGGACTTTGTTCAACCTGATTAGCTCCTTGGAGGCAGGGAATGTGTCTGACAACTATTGTATTATACTTTCCCAAGCATTAGTAATAATAATAATAATAATAATGGCATTTATTAAGCACTTACTATGTGCAAAGCACTGTTCTAAGCGCTGGGGAGGTTACAAGGTGATCAGGTTGTCCCACGGTGGGCTCACAGTTTTAATCTCCACAGATGAGGTAACTGAGGCACAGAGAAGCTAAGTGACTTGCCCTGCACACAGTAAGGGCTCAATAAAGAGTATTAATTGCTTGGTGTCTACCCCAGCACTCAGCACAGTGCTAGGCACATAGTAAGCACTTTAGAAGCAGCAGAAGCAGTGTGTTCTAGTGGATACAGCCCGGGCCTGGGAGTTAGAAGGACCTGGGTTCTAATCCCAGCTCTGCTGCTTGTCTGCTGTATGACTTTGAGAAAGTCACTTCACTTCTCCATTCCTCAGTTACCCCGTTTGTAAAACAGGGGTTAATACTGTGAGTTCCATACGGGACATGAACTGCCTCCAACCTGATTAGTTTGTATCTACCCCACTGCTTAGTACAATGCCTGGCACATAGTGAGTGCTTAACAGATAACATAAACACACAAAAAAGTACCACAATTTATATTATTTCCTCACTCTTGCCACCATGGGATCTAGCCACTGCCACTCAATGTGAGCCCCATGTGGGACAGGGAATGTGTCTAACTTGATTTTTTTAATGGTATTTATTAATAATTATAATAATGATGGTATTTGTTAAGCACTTAATATGTGCCAAGCACTGTTCTAAGTGCTGGGGTAGATACTGGGTAATCAGGTTGTCCCACATTGGGCTCACACTTGTAATCCCCATTTTGCAGATGAGGTAACTGAGGCACAGAGAAGTTAAGTGACTTGCCCAAGGTCACGCAGCAGACAACTGGCAGAGGTGGGATTAGAACTCACTTCCTCTGCCTCCCAAGCTGGCACTCTTTCCACTAAGTCATTCTAAGCACTTATTATATGCCAGGCACTGTGCTGTGGACAGACCCAAGCTTAGCAGGTTGGACACATTCCCTGTCCCTCATGGAGCTCCCGGTATTAATCCCCCTTTTACAAATGAGGGAACTGAGGCACAGAGAAGTGAAGTGACTTGCCCAAGGTCACATAGCAGATAAGTGGAGAAGCTGGGATTAGAACCCAGATCATTCTGACTCCCAGGCCCGGGGTCTAGCCACTAGATCCTGCTGGTTTTCCGGATGATCTCGTATCCACCCCAGCATTCAGTACAGGGCTTGACACACAGCAAGCGCTTAACAAATACCATTGACAACAGATTTCCCCTTGATGACCGGTTTGGGACTCGATCAGAACCAGAATGGCACCCACTCTTCCTCCCAGCAACCTCGGAAAGAGGAAGGGGCCAGTTGGGCAAGGACGCTTGCATCTGGAGGTGGTTTGGCAATAGCTGGGCTAATCCCAGGGCCTACTGATGGTGGAGTGGGGGTGGGTGACTGGGACCACCCCGTCCCTTCCCCCGAGCAGAAGAGAACCTTACATTCATCTTGGCCACTATCTAGTTCTTTGGAAATCGGCAGCCATGGTAGAGCTCAGGCCTGGGAATCAGGAAACCCGAGTTCTAATCCTGGCTCTGGCAACTTGCCTGCTGGATGACTTTGGGCAAGTCACTTAACTTGGGCAAGCCATAGTCATAATTTATTTATATAGCCTTTATTTCTATTAATGTCTGCCTCCCCCTCTAGACTTTCAGATCAACGTGGGCAGGGAATGCGTCTGCCAACTCCATTGGATTGTACTCTCCCAAGCACTTAGTACAGTGCTCTGACCCCAGAAAGGGTTCAATAAATACTAGTTGACTTTGGGCAAGTCACTTGGGATACTGGGTTCTCTCCACCATGTATTCCTGAATCACCTTTATCACCTTTATTCAATAGTATTTACTGTGAGCAGATTTTGCACAGGACACTGTCCTGAACACCTGTGGGTGAGGCACTGTACTGGGCATTTACAATGTGCCTGATGTTGTACTAGGTACTCACTTTGTGCAGAGCACTATACCACCTGACTGACAGGTTTAATTTGGTGAGACCAAACCCTAGTTTTAGTTCTGGATTAGCCTTAAACTCCTCTGTGCCCCCGCCTTCCACTTTAAACCACCCGATGTTAAATCCTGCCGGTTTTTCCTCCCTGAAGGTGTTTCCCAGATCCACCCCTTCGTCTCCACCCTGGTGGTCATCATTCTAACCCTAGTGGATAGCGCATTGGCCTGGGTTCTAATCCCAGCTCTGTCACTTGTCTGCAGTATGACCTCAGGTAAGTCACTTCACTTCTCTGGGCCTCAGCTACCCCATCTATAAAATGAGGATTGAGACCACGAGACCCATTTGGGACAGGGACTGTATCCATCCCGATTTGCTGTAATAATAATAATAATAACGGCATTTATTAAGCGCTTGCTATGTGCAAAGCACTATTCTAAGTGCTGGGGAGGCTACAAGGTGATCAGGTTGTCCCACAGGAGGCTCACAGTCAATCCCCATTTTACAGATGAGGTAACTGAGGCACAGAGAAGTTAAGTGACTTGCCCAAAGTCACACAGCTGACAATTGGCGGAGTCAGGATTTGAACCCATGATCACTGACTCCAAAGCCCATGCTCTTTCCACTGAGCCACGCTGCTGTAACCTCCCCAGTGCTTAGTACAAGGCCTGGCATATAGTAAGTGCTTAAAAAATCCCACAGTTACTATTATTATTATTATTATATTATCGTTACATCACATCTGAGATGTGAGAAGTGAGAAGCAGCATGGTTCAGTGGAAAGAGCACAGGCTTTGGAGTCAGTGGTCGTAGGTTCAAATCCCAGCTTTGCTACTTGTCAGCTGTGTGACTTTGGGCAAGTCACTTAACTTCTCTGTGCCTCAGTTACCTCATCTGTAAAATGGGGATTAAGATTGTGAGCCCCCCATGGGACAACCTGATCACTTTGTAACCCCCCCAGCGCTTAGAACAGTGCTTTGTACATAGTAAGCACTTAATAAACACTATTATTATTATTATTATTATTATTATTATTATTATTACCTGAGATTGTGAGCCCCACATGGGACAGGGACTGTGACCAACTCGATTTGCTTGTATCTTTCCCAGTGCTTAGAAAAGTGCCTGGCACATAGTAAGCACTTAACAAATACTGTCATTATTATCTTCCCTAGTGCTTAGAACAGTGCTTGGCACACAGTAAGCACTTAACAAATACCACAGTATTTGTGGTACTACAGAGGGGACTATCCCCTCAGACATGTGGTAGAGTCCTCTGACTCGTAGGCCCATGTTCTTTCCACAAAACCACACTGTGATAGAGGGGACTATCCCATATGCAGCCCCTGACACAGTCCCTGTCCCACATGGGGCACAGATCCTTCATCCCCATTGAACAGATGAGATAGTTGAGGCACAGGGCAGTGAAATGACTTGCCCAAGGTCACACAGCAGACATGTGGCAGAGTCCTCTGACTCCTAGGCTCGTGTTCTTCCCACACTGTTTTCACCTTACGCTACTCTCTGCCGCCTGCATCATCTTCCCAAAATGTCACTCTGCACACATCTCTCCCCTCCTCAGTGTTTTGTGTTTTGCCTCCTGCTCCCTTGTAGCAGTAATAGTATACGTTAAGTGTTTACTATGTGCAGAACACTGTGCTAAGCACTGGGAAAGAGTATACAGGTGGGAATTACAGTGGCATTGCTGTCTGGTCCAGAGACGCTAGTAGTAATTGTGGTATCAGTTAAGCACTTACTGGGTGCCAAGCACTGCACTAAGTGCTGGAGTAGATACAAGATAATCAGATTAGATGCAGCCCCTGCTCATAAGGGGGCCTCATTTACAGGAGAGGGAGAACAGATAATAATTCCCATTTTACAGATGAGGAAATCGAGGCACAGATAAGTTAAGTGACTTACTCAAGGCCACACAGTGGGTGTATGATTCCCAGCCCTGTGCGCTTTCCATTCGGCCACTGTCTGTTTCCCCTTGTAGACTGTAAGATCCTTGTGGGCAAGGGATCACGTTAAAGTGCTTCTCCCTTGTATGACCTTGGGCAAGTCACTTACCTCTGTGCCTCAGTTTCCTCATCTGTAAAATGGGGACTAAGACTGTGAGCGCCATGTAGGACATGGACTGTACCCAACCTGATCAGCTTGTATCTACCCCAGCACTTAGTGCAGTACGTGGCACATAGTAAGCACTTAACAAATACCATAAAAAAGTGGTGAGGATGGATATAAATACATATAGAAGGTTTGTGATTTGTGGGTTTATAAGACTTGAGGTGTTGGAGAAACTTGTAAGAGGTGAGATTTCAGGAAGCTTTTGAAGACAGAGAAAGTTGGGATTTGGTGGGTTTGGCAGGGAGGGAGTCCTAAATCGGGGAAAAGAGTGGGCCAGGGGTCGGAGGCTGGGGAGGATAGAGAGGACCTGGGCAGGGAGAATGATAATAATAATAATAATGATTGTATTTGTTAAGATCTTACTATGTGCCAGGCACTGTTCTAAGCGCTGGGGTAGATAGAAGGTAATCAGGTTGGACACAGTCTCTGTCCCATATGGGCCTCACAGTCTTAATCCCCATTTTATAGATGAGGTAACAAAGGCCCAGAGAATAATAATAATAATAATAATAATAATAATAATGGCATTTATTAAGCACTTACTATGTGCAAAGCACTGTTCTAAGCACTGGAGAGGTTACAAGGTGATCATGTAGTCCCACGGGGGATCACAGTTTAACCCCCATTTTACAGGTGAGGTAACTGAGGCACAGAGAAGTTAAGTGACTTGCCCAAAATCACACAGCTGACAATTGGCAGAGCCGGGATTTGAACCCACAACCCCTGACTCCAAGGCCCGTGCTCTTTCCACTGAGCCACGTTAAGTAAGGTGACTTGCTCAAGGTCACACAGCAGACAAGTGGCGGAGTCAGGATTAGAACTCATGACTTCCTGACTCCCAGGTCCGTGCTTTATTCACTATCCCTGTATATATGTATATATGTTTGTACATATTTATTACTCTATGTATTTATTTATTTATCTTACTTGTACATATCTATTCTATTTATTTTATTTTGTTAGTCTGTTTGGTTTTGTTCTCTGTCTCCCCCTTCTAGACTGTGAGCCCGCTGTTGGGTAGGGGCTGTTTCTATGTGTTGCCGACTTGTACTTCCCAGGCGCTTAGTACAGTGCTCTGCACACAGTAAGCGCTCAATAAATATGATTGATTGATTGATTGATTGATTGATTGATATCCCACGGGGAGGACTGGGAACAGAGCTGAAATGTAAGATGGAGGGAACTGGAGGAGACCCAAGAAATTGACGTAAGAAGCGTGTCTGTTGTTTCTGGGTTTCTGCGTTTCCCTTCTGCATGAGCCCGACTTGCTCCCTTTATTCATTCATTCATTCATTCAATCATATTTATTGAGCACTTACTGTGTGCGGAGCACTGTACTAAGCGCTTGGGAGGTACAAGTTTGCAACATATATTCATCCCCCCTCCCAGCCCCAGAGCACTAATGTCCGTATCTGCCATTTATTTATTCCTATTCCTGTCTGTCTTCCTGTTCCCCTTTTAGACTGTGAGCCCACTGTTGGGTAGGGACTGTCTCTATATGTTGCCAACTTGTACTTCCCAAGCGCTTAGTACAGTGCTCTGCACACAGTAAGCGCTCAATAAATATGATTGATTGCTCTAGATTATAAATTTGTTGTGGGCAGGGAATGTGTCTGTTCTATTGTTTTATTGCACTGTCCCAAGCGCTTGGTATAGTGTTCTGCACACAGTAAGTGCTCAATAAATACAATTGACTGACTGACTGACTGATGGATGCAGGAGGAGATGAAAAGCCAGTAGCCCTTTGATTTGCTTTAAGACGGTATCTGCCCTCCTCCAAACTGGCTCTATGGCAACACCCCACCATCATGCCATGGATGTGCCCAGACGTCCCTGGACTGGTGCCCTCAGAAGGCGAGATTAGAGCCAAGGTCCCAGGGGGGAAAGAGGGAATAGATTTGGGGGTGGGGGAGAGAAGGAACTTGAAGTTGTGGCAATAAATAATTCTCAGCTACCAGTCTGGGGAGGTGCCTTAAAGGGAGAATTTCACAAGATGCGGATGGAGTGGGGTGGGGAGGGGTCTTCTGGCCACAGCCGTTGGGAAAGTCTATAAAAGCCATCTCCTCATAGCACCCCCTTCATAGCCGTCTTTTTCAGCCATTCCTTGTGAATCAGGTGAGTCTCTCGGGGCCAGGAAAAAAAAATCATATGCACCCTGCTTTATGAATTGGGAAGATCATCTAAAAGGCATGTTGGCATCTCCTACGTCTGATCCTGGGGTGGGCTCCCCTATCTTTCCCAAGTCGCATTTGGGAAAATGCGGCACTTCACAGTTTAATCGGTGAAATACGGCATTTCCCTCCGATCAATGGGAGGGATGGGGGTGACACTG
This sequence comes from Tachyglossus aculeatus, assembly GCF_015852505.1. Taxonomy (NCBI): domain Eukaryota; kingdom Metazoa; phylum Chordata; class Mammalia; order Monotremata; family Tachyglossidae; genus Tachyglossus; species Tachyglossus aculeatus. Next base: position 10,936,903 of record NC_052096.1, on the reverse strand, counting down.
GGAGAAATCGGTCGCTATTCCTCTCCGGGGGTCCAGCTTGGGGTTCGGCCCGTCCCTTTCCCCCTCCTGACGCTGTCCGTGACTCTGCCTCCCCCCCAGGTCAACCCACTCCTCAACATGTCGCTGGAATCTCACTTGGAAGGCGTCGTGAACGTCTTCCACACGTATTCCGTGCGGGTGGGAGATTTCGATCAGTTGTCCAAGAAAGAGCTGAAGCAGCTAATAGAGAAAGAACTGCCCAATTACAAGAAGGTGAGTGTGGGGATGCAGGAGTGTGTGTGTGTGTGTGTGTGTGTGTGTGTGTGTGTGTGTGTGTGTTTGCGGGGGGGCTGAGCTTTTAATAGATTTGGAGAAGATCTGGAGTGGGTGCTCTACTTCCCGGCCGGGCACAGAGCCCCGCAAGTGTACCCCGATACGCCCCCTCCCCCGACACCTTCCCAGCCCCCATAGGAAGAATTCCCAGCTAAAGTCTGCACCGTGGAGGGCGGGGAGCGACGGGAGCTGGGGTCTCCAGTTGGTGGGGGATGGGGACTGGGGTCTCCAGCTGTGGGGCGCGTTGGGGGCTGGGGTCTCCATCTGGAGATGAAAGGGGAAACCAGAAAGAATTTGCAATCGAGTTTCTGCAGCCTCCTGAACCTCACCCCGGTGTCTCCCCCCCTCCAATCCCCTCCCTTCCATCCCCCAATCATAAAGGGTGCTCAGGCCGTTCTCTGGGAGTCAGCCCCCCGGGGTGGAGGTGCTGGGAGAGCCCCCCGATTTCGGACACTTGGAAAACCATGCTCTCTGCACCCCCTCCCCCCAGAAACCAAAGGACGCCGAGGCCATGGCCGCGCTGTTTAAGGATCTGGACCAAAACCGCGACGAGCAGGTCAGCTTTGGGGAGTTCATGCGTTTCATTACAACGGTCCTGATCGCCACCCACGAGCACATCCACGAGGATGGTCCGTAGAGGACAGTGACCCCGGAGCAGCCGCCCATCCCGCTCCCACGTCGCCAGGGAGCGACAGGAGCAACAATTCGACCGTCCCTCCCACGCTCCCCCAAACTCCCGGTCTTCTCCCTTCCCCGGCGCGTCACCAAGGGCAAAAAAGACCGGCGATCCACACTGACCGAGTATCCACCAGAGGTCGGGGTGGGGAAGAGCCTGATTCAATAAATGCATAAATAAATCAACACGTGGATGTCGATAAATATGTGTGAATTAAGTGCACGTGAGAAGCGGGTCTCAGGTCTGCACGTCTCTGGGCGTGGAAGAAGCTCCCCCCCCCCCATCCCTGAAAAAAGAGAAAACGTCCTGGGGTGGGGAGTGGGGGAGGCTCAGAGCCAGGTTGAGGCAATCCTGGAGGTCTTCCTGCAGGGGAGGGTTTCCTAACTGGGGGTAGAGCCGAGTCCTTGCTTTGGGGTGGGATGGGGAATTGGATGGAAGTGAGGCAGTTTGGGGCTCAGCTGGAGGCCCACTGGGGGCATCGAGGGGTAGGTGAGTCCCCCCAACTCATCCCTGGTCCTTGAAACTGGTTCCACGCTTCCCACACACACTGTTCCTCTCCCCACCGTTTCTCTGCCTCTTCTGTCACCTCCTCCAGGAAATCTTCCTGTATTCATCTTCCACCTGTCTTTCTCCTCCTCATCCTCATCTTCAACCGCTCATTCTCCACTTGTTCCTTCCCCTCTGCCTTCAAACATGCCCACATCTCCCCCATCCTAAAAAAACCCTCTCTTGACCCCACTTCCCCTTCTAGTTATCACCCTATCTCCCTCCTACAATTCCTTTCCAAACTCCTTGAACGAGTCATGTACACCCGCTGCCTCGAATTCCTCAATGCCAACTCTCTCCTTGACCCCCTGCAATCTGGCCTCCGTCCCCTATATTCCAGTGGAACTGCCCTCTCAAACGTCACCAACGACCTCCTGCTTGCCAAAACCAATGGCTTCTACTCTATCCTAATCCTCCTCGACCTCTCAGCTGCCTTTGACACTGTAGACCACCAGCTTCTCCTCAACACGCTATCCAGCCT